>NC_086446.1:255411792-255719842 GCF_028390025.1 Pseudophryne corroboree
TATATATATATATATATATATATATATATACATACACTAGTGATTGCAGGTACTACTAACAAGAAACCACATTTCTACAGTATGCAACAGGTCAAAATCTGTGCTATTAATATGTCAACAATATAAATGTGCAGACTTTCTCCTATATACAACTACTAGACCTTACTGTATATCAGAGGAACATAGTACTACCAAAAAGGGTTCCAAACCACCAGGATGCAAATAGACTTGCACCCACCCGCACCTGACCCTCATTTATTTTAACTAGGGTACCTAGCATGACTGCACTTGTGAATATGGCACAATTCTAGGTAAGTCCAATTATTCAGAACAATAGGTCAGAAATGGGGTGGCTCCTGGGGTACGGGGCCTCCTGGACTGCCGTGGCTGGGCGACAACAGGGCATCGCAGCATTACATTTAATTTGGCACTTTCACCGTTTGTTTATTATACATGTTACACATTTTTTTTCACTTATATTAATTCACCCCATAACACCCTTTTTTTCTCACCTATCCCTTAATCCTTCTCACTACACATAATTATTCCCTGGGGTTGCTTGGCTCTGGTTTTTTGGGGGGTCCCGTGCCCTAGGTTTGAACCCCTATAGTGTTAGGTACTGCAGCAGACTGGAGTCCCTTGCCGCGGGGCTGCAGCTTCATGCATTGATCAATTCATAACTAAACTCCACTGTTTATTATATGCTAAGCTGTATGATATCAGTAATGCTAGAGACAGTGCACCTACAACACCCCCCTTTTTTCTTCTGTAGAACTACAAGTCTCAGTAGGTAGCACCTCACATTACTGGCAGCTATAGGTGTGCAGTCTAAGGCCCCTCCCTAGCAAACTAAAAGTGTTTTGTATAGACACACCTGAAGGAGTGAGACACCTTCATTCTTAGACTTGCACCCACCCGCACCTGACCCTCATTTATTTTAACTAGGGTACCTAGCATGACTGCACTTGTGAATATGGCACAATTCTAGGTAAGTCCAATTATTCAGAACAATAGGTCAGAAATGGGGTGGCTCCTGGGGTACGGGGCCTCCTGGACTGCCGTGGCTGGGCGACAACAGGGCATCGCAGTGTAGCCCGGTTGGGTAGCTAATAATATTATTAATCTGCAGAATATTAATATATTAAAATAATGGGTACTGATAAGTGAATATGTAGTGGTTTGTTTTTGCACTGTTGTAAGTTAAAAGAGGAGTGAGTAAAAGATGAATTTGGTCTGCGGTGATGGATGACTACAGAAGTTTCTGGAGCCTTCGTGGGAGAGAAAGGAACCACGCGCCGGGCAAGGGGGGACTGGTGAACGAGGACAAGGGAAGAGGATCCACGAGCCGCAGGAGGAGCGGCTATAAGAGGCACCCGCAAGCGGCGAGTAGAGGAGAGCCGTTGGAGAACGTTAGTGAGAGGGAGAACCGAGTGACAGAGCGGGTAAGAGCCGAGCTCTGTTCTCAGCCGTGCAGCATCCCGAAGGCACTGAAGAAGAAGGCAGCTTTAGCGGCTCGTCAGAGACGGTGACAGGGGTCTCTGTCATACAGCTCCGCCGATACCGCCGGGGAGAAGGAGAGACCGTGAGCGATTGGAGAGGGAGCAGATCACAGCACGGTACGGCCCGCCTGACTTGCCTGTGTGGAGAGGGAGAGCCGCGGTGCAGGGGATGAGAGGAGGCGAGTGTATACTGCACTGCAGACGGCAAGGAGAGGAAGACGGACCGGAGGGCTGGAGAGTGGACGATGATTCCAGAGACGGGGGTGCTGACGACGCAGCGCTTCAGCAGTGAGGGGGTAAGAAAAGGCCCGTATTCAGTAATTACCGCTGCATTGAGGCACCCAGTAGTTACCGAAGTAGAGAGGCATACACTCAGGCTTTGAAGAAGAGCATCACCACTGGCTCAGAGGGACAAATAATAATTAATTAGTAATTGTCGTCTGACTCACCCTTTAAGGAGCGACTGATATTGACAATCTCAGTAAATACCAGAGAGAGAGAGAGAGAGAGAGTGACGCATCAGTTTATTCCCTCATAGCATAATTAATAGAGTCAGGAATTTATAACTGAAAAGGAGGAGAGTCTTACAACCTGCGCTGGAGAGTAGGGGGAGCATAGAGGAAGGATAGTATTTCATCCAGTATTAATAAGAAGATACCACCCAAAAGAGTACTCTCCCTGTAAACTTTTGTTGCCATTGATGTATCACAGTAGAGAGAAATAAAGTTGCAACTTTTAGAACTATCACACAAAGCTAGTTCATTCAGCATCAGGAGGAGAGTTAATGGACACAAGAAGAGTGCTATAAAAAGGAAAGATTAATTGCTTTGTTTCTCCCATTGAAAACCTCTATATTACCCAAGGACTTAGTTATTCCAGTCCTGTATACAAAAGGAAGAATCATTAGATTCCGAAGATAGATCCACTTCACATTGCTAGAAGAAGTACTAACACCCATTTATGATTCAGGATCAATAATCAAATATATATATATATATATATATATATATATATATATTCCACTACCATTTAACAAGCTGATACTGGATATGGAATGAGGGACCAGTTCACCCCTAATTGCCCATAAATGCCCGAAAGACTCTAGAAGTACAATTGTAATATTGTGATAGTCTGAACTTTGGTCTTTCTCACTACCTCAAGGGACATGGACTATATTTGTTACTAGATTAAAAGTTATCTTTCATATGCATGAATAGGGAAGTTCATTAAATTATATGGTATTACATGGTATAATATAAAAAAAAAGTACCCGGGTCACTCAGGCACCTCAGGTGCCCTTTTTGACAGGAATGTTTTTGTATATTGCATGCAAGATATTTGTAAAGTAGAGTTTAAGTAATATAAATTATTCAATAAAACTGTTATATTTACACTAAATTAAAGTATCCTACATATAATACTTACCATCTATGCTGGGTTATATTGAAGATACCTTTCCGAAGACTCTGGAAGACAGAAGAACAGATTATTGATTAAAGGTATTTATATATTTCGTATTATTTCAAAAGCGACAGTACTAAACATATACAAGATACAGGCTTACTCAAGCGAGCCATATATATATCTAATAAGAAGAAGCTTGAGTGGAGGCACAACTGTGGCACATAATTACCCTTTGTTACTATAGGAGATCAAATCCAATACACTCAGTAGTGAAGGAAGGGTTACAGCAGCATTACATTTAATTTGGCACTTTCACCGTTTGTTTATTATACATGTTACACATTTTTTTTCACTTATATTAATTCACCCCATAACACCCTTTTTTTCTCACCTATCCCTTAATCCTTCTCACTACACATAATTATTCCCTGCGATGCCCTGGGGTTGCTTGGCTGTGGTTTTTTTGGGGGGTCCCGTGCCCTAGGTTTGAACCCCTATAGTGTTAGGTACTGCAGCAGAGTGGAGTCCCTTGCCGCGGGGCTGCAGCTTCATGCATTGATCAATTCATAACTAAACTCCACTATTTATTATATGCTAAGCTGTATGATATCAGTAATGCTAGAGACAGTGCACCTACAACACCCCCCTTTTTTCTTCTGTAGAACTACAAGTCTCAGCAGGTAGCACCTCACATTACTGGCAGCTATAGGTGTGCAGTCTAAGGCCCCTCCCTAGCAAACTAAAAGTGTTTTGTATAGACACACCTGAAGGAGTGAGACACCTTCATTCTTAGACTTGCACCCACCCGCACCTGACCCTCATTTATTTTAACTAGGGTACCTAGCATGACTGCACTTGTGAATATGGCACAATTCTAGGTAAGTCCAATTATTCAGAACAATAGGTCAGAAATGGGGTGGCTCCTGGGGTACGGGGCCTCCTGGACTGCTGTGGCTGGGCGACAACAGGGCATCGCAGCATTACATTTAATTTGGCACTTTCACCATTTGTTTATTATACATGTTACACATTTTTTTCACTTATTTTAATTCACCCCATAACACCCTTTTTTCTCACCTATCCCTTAATCCTTCTCACTACACATAATTATTCCCTGCGATGCCCTGGGGTTGCTTGGCTGTGGTTTTTTTGGGGGTCCCGTGCCCTAGGTTTGAACCCCTATAGTGTTAGGTACTGCAGCAGAGTGGAGTCCCTTGCCGCGGGGCTGCAGCTTCATGCATTGATCAATTCATAACTAAACTCCACTATTTATTATATGCTAAGCTGTATGATATCAGTAATGCTAGAGACAGTGCACCTACAACACCCCCCTATTAATATGTCAACAATATAAATGTGCAGACTTTCTCCTATATACAACTACTAGACCTTACTGTATATCAGAGGAACATAGGCCCTCATTCCGAGTCGTTCGCTCTGTATTTTTCATCGCATCGCAGTGAAATTCCGCTTAGTACGCATGCGCAATATTCGCACTGCGACTGCGCCAAGTAATTTTACAATGGAGATAGTATTTTTACTCATGGCTTTTTCATCGATCCGGCGATCGTAGTGTGATTGACAGGAAATGGGTGTTACTGGGCGGAAACAGGCCGTTTTATGGGCGTGCGGGAAAAAACGCTACCGTTTCCGGAAAAAACGCAGGAGTGGCCGGGGAAACGGAGGAGTGTCTGGGCGAACGCTGGGTGTGTTTGTGACGTCAAACCAGGAACGACAAGCACTGAACTGATCGCAGATGCCGAGTAAGTCTCGAGCTACTCTGAAACTGCTAAGTAGTTTGTAATCGCAATATTGAGAATACATCGTTCGCAATTTTAAGATGCTAAGATACACTCCCAGTAGGCGGCGGCTTAGCGTGAGCAACTCTGCTAAAATCGCCTTGCGAGCGATCAACTCGGAATGAGGGCCATAGTACTACCAAAAAGGGTTCTAAACCACCAGGATGCAAATAGGTTAAATAATATTTAACCTATTTGCATCCTGGTGGTTTATGACCCTTTTAGTTAGTACTATGCTGTGACTTACAAATCCATTTATTTAAAGAGGCATTTTCAATTAATTGTACTGTAATTGTTGTTCTTTCACTCTTGTTTTCTTCCAGAGTGCAGAATGAATACGGTTTGAGTCTTAAGCTTCTATTTTCAATACAATTACTTTATTTTTCTTACTGTGCACCTCAATCATACTAGGAACTATTTAGTATTTAGCAGAAATTACATACACCTAAAAAACATGTTAAAGCATCACAGCCATGTTTAGTGTGGTTACCTAACTAAGCCATACATGGCAACATCCTGGCTGCTCTCTCCGGGAGAGAGCAGCCAGGTCGGCTCAGCAGGGGAGTGAGGCAGGGCTATGACGTGTATAGGGGGTGGGACTGAGGCGGAGTGGGGGCGGGGTTATCGCAGCAATCATGCTCTGTAATGCCGCGATAACCGGCATTATACAGCTGGGGGCGTGGCTATGATGATGCGATTCAGCAAGAATTGCGTCATCGACTGCCCGGACCACCCACTTTACTCACTAAGTGGGCGGCCAGGTAGGGGGGGACTTGAAAAATCGGGAGACTTGCCTGCTCTTTGGGGGGGCCGGGAGGGTCAGCCGATTTCGGGAGCCTTCCACCCATTCCGGGAGAGTAAGCAAGTATGAACTAAGCATAGATAAAATGCATACTGAATGTGCATCAGAGACGAACAATACTTATTGTATGTGTATGAGGTCTACTTGGAGGGAAGTTTGCAAATGTCTCTCCTAGTGGGTGTTTGAATTCAAGGTAAAATGTACTGTACATTCAGTACCAAAGTAGTTCTTAAGTGATCATCCTTTGGCTCTGTAATAACCAGGGACTCTTGGCTGGTTATGAGGGCCCGGTGCCATAGCCTGCAATGATAGGCTATCTGGGCTCAAGCTGCACTGTTAATGTGTGGACAGGGGTCAGACAGGCTTTCTGGGACCCAGCTGACCATACAACAACTGGGCCCCAACACTGGAACGTGTGAATTACCTTGGATGCAGGGCTGGTCGGGCTTTCCAGGACTCATCTGACTACTAAGCAGCAGTGTTAGTACACCACTGCTCAATGCAGTGTGTGATGAGTGGGAGACGTCCAGTCCCAGCTCCTCATATCGGGGCTGGACTGCGCTGATTAACTGCAGCAGCTAAGCAGCGGAATCACTGTTGTTAAACTCCATAATCCCTGCCGGCTGCCCAGACCAGGAACATCGGACTGGCCCAGGAGGAAACTTATTGCTGTCAGTGCAGCTGATAGAAGCGAGCCTTTAGTCCCCAGGGGACCCGGTGGTCCACACCGACTACGCTGCTGGTAGTTCTGCCACTGGTATATACAACAGCAGTAGTCAAGCACAGAAAATGATAGAATTTTTTTGATACTGATTAGCTTGCAAATCATTGGCATTTAGTAGCCCTTGGTTTGAAGTAGTAAATAAAGCTAATACTTTAAAAAAAATACATTGTATCAAGCAAAATAAATACGTTTTCACCAAAAAAACAATGGTAACTGCAAACATTTTTTAATTGCATTGAGACAGGGCATTTCTATAGAATTATAAATTATACATCTAAAATGGCATAGTCCTTTGTAAAACGGCACAAAGACTAGTGATGAGCGCCGGAAATTTTTCGGGTTTTGTGTTTTGGTTTTGGGTTCGGTTCCGCGGCCGTGTTTTGGGTTCGAACGCGTTTTGGCAAAACCTCACCGAATATTTTTTGTCGGATTCGGGTGTGTTTTGGATTCGGGTGTTTTTTTCAAAAAACCCTAAAAAACAGCTTAAACCATAGAATTTGGGGGTCATTTTGATCCCAAAGTATTATTAACCTCAAAAACCATAATTTCCACTCATTTTCAGTCTATTCTGAACACCTCACACCTCACAATATTATTTTTAGTCCTAAAATTTGCACCGAGGTCGCTGGATGGCTAAGCTAAGCGACCCAAGTGGCCGACACAAACACCTGGCCCATCTAGGAGTGGCACTGCAGTGTCACGCAGGATGGCCCTTCAAAAAACTACTCCCCAAACAGCACATGACGCAAAGAAAAAAAGAGGCGCAATGAGGTAGCTGTGTGAGTAAGCTAAGCGACCCAAGTGGCCGACACAAACACCTGGCCCATCTAGGAGTGGCACTGCAGTGTCACGCAGGATGGCCCTTCAAAAAACTACTCCCCAAACAGCACATGACGCAAAGAAAAAAAGTGGCGCAATGAGGTAGCTCTGTGACTAAGATAAGCGACCCAAGTGGCCGACACAAACACCTGGCCCATCTAGGAGTGGCACTGCAGTGTCACGCAGGATGGCCCTTCAAAAAACTACTCCCCAAACAGCACATGATGCAAAGAAAAATTAAAGAAAAAAGAGGTGCAAGATGGAATTGTCCTTGGGCCCTCCCACCCACCCTTATGTTGTATAAACAGGACATGCACACTTTAACCAACCCATCATTTCAGTGACAGGGTCTGCCATACGACTGTGACTGAAATGACGGGTTGGTTTGGACCCCCACCAAAAAAGAAGCAATTAATCTCTCCTTGCACAAACTGGCTCTACAGAGGCAAGATGTCCACCTCATCATCATCCTCCGATATATCACTGTGTACATCCCCCTCCTCACAGATTATCAATTTGTCCCCACTGGAATCCACCATCTCAGCTCCCTGTGTACTTTGTGGAGGCAATTGCTGCTGGTCAATGTCTCCACGGAGGAATTGATTATAATTCATTTTAATGAACATCATCTTCTCCACATTTTCTGGATGTAACCTCGTACGCCGATTGCAGACAAGGTGAGCGGCGGCACTAAACACTCTTTCGGAGTACACACTTGTGGGAGGGCAACTTAGGTAGAATAAAGCCAGTTTGTGCAAGGGCCTCCAAATTGCCTCTTTTTCCTGCCAGTATAAGTACGGACTTTCTGACGTGCCTACTTGGATGCGGTCACTCATATAATCCTCCACCATTCTTTCAATGGGGAGAGAATCATATGCAGTGACAGTAGACGACATGTCCGTAATCGTTGTCAGGTCCTTCAGTCCGGACCAGATGTCAGCATCAGCAGTCGCTCCAGACTGCCCTGCATCAGCAGTCGCTCCAGACTGCCCTGCATCACCGCCAGCGGGTGGGCTCGGAATTCTGAGCCTTTTCCTCGCACCCCCAGTTGCGGGAGAATGTGAAGGAGGAGATGTTGACAGGTCACGTTCCGCTTGACTTGACAATTTTGTCACCAGCAGTTCTTTGAACCCCAGCAGACTTGTGTCTGCCGGAAAGAGAGATCCAAGGTAGGTTTTAAATCTAGGATCGAGCACGGTGGCCAAAATGTAGTGCTCTGATTTCAACAGATTGACCACCCGTGAATCCTTGTTAAGCGAATTAAGGGCTCCATCCACAAGTCCCACATGCCTAGCGGAATCGCTCTGTGTTAGCTCCTCCTTCAATGTCTCCAGCTTCTTCTGCAAAAGCCTGATGAGGGGAATGACCTGACTCAGGCTGGCAGTGTCTTTCCTGACTTCACGTGTGGCAAGTTCAAAGGGCAGCAGAACCTTGCACAACGTTGAAATCATTCTCCACTGCGCTTGAGACAGGTGCATTCCACCTCCTATATCGTGCTCAATTGTATAGGCTTGAATGGCCTTTTGCTGCTCCTCCAACCTCTGAAGCATATAGAGGGTTGAATTCCACCTCGTTACCACTTCTTGCTTCAGATGATGGCAGGGCAGGTTCAGGCGTTTTTGGTGGTGCTCCAGTCTTCTGTATGTGGTGCCTGTACGCCGAAAGTGTCCCGCAATTCTTCTGGCCACCGACAGCATCTCTTGCACGCCCCTGTCGTTTTTTAAATAATTCTGCACCACCAAATTCAAGGTATGTGCAAAACATGGGACGTGCTGGAATTTGCCCAGATTTAATGCACACACAATATTGCTGGCGTTGTCCGATGCCACAAATCCACAGGAGAGTCCAATTGGGGTAAGCCATTCCGCGATGATCTTCCTCAGTTGCCGTAAGAGGTTTTTAGCTGTGTGCGTATTCTGGAAAGCGGTGATACAAAGCGTAGCCTGCCTAGGAAAGAGTTGGCGTTTGCGAGATGCTGCTACTGGTGCCGCCGCTGCTGTTCTTGCAGCGGGAGTCCATACATCTACCCAGTGGGCTGTCATAGTCATATAGTCCTGAGCCTGCCCTGCTCCACTTGTCCACATGTCCGTGGTTAAGTGGACATTGGGTACAACTGCATTTTTTAGGACACTGGTGAGTCTTTTTCTGAGGTCTGTGTACATTTTCGGTATCGCCTGCCTAGAGAAATGGAACCTAGATGGTATTTGGTACCGGGGACACAGTACCTCCAACAAGTCTCTAGTTGGCTCTGCAGTAATGATGGATACCGGAACCACGTTTCTCACCGCCCAGGATGCCAAGGCCTCAGTTATCCGCTTTGCAGCAGGATGACTGCTGTGATATTTCATCTTCCTCGCAGAGGACTTTTGGACAGTCAATTGCTTGGTGGAAGTAGTAAAAGTGGTCTTACGAGTACGACTTCCCCTCTGGGATGACCATCGACTCCCAGCAGCAACAACAGCAGCGCCAGCAGCAGTAGGCGTTACACGCAAGGATGCATCGGAGGAATCCCAGGCAGGAGAGGACTCGTCAGAATTGTCAGTGACATGGCCTGCAGGACTATTGGCATTCCTGGGGAAGGAGGAAATTGACACTGAGGGAGTTGGTGGGGTGGTTTGCGTGAGCTTGGTTACAAGAGGAAGGGATTTACTGGTCAGTGGACTGCTTCCGCTGTCGCCCAAAGTTTTTGAACTTGTCACTGACTTATGATGAATGCGCTGCAGGTGACGTATAAGGGAGGATGTTCCGAGGTGGTTAACGTCCTTACCCCTACTTATTACAGCTTGACAAAGGCAACACACGGCTTGACAAATGTTGTCCGCATTTCTGTTGAAATACTTCCACACCGAAGAGCTGATTTTTTTGGTATTTTCACCAGGCATGTCAATGGCCATATTCCTCCCACGGACAACAGGTGTCTCCCCGGGTGCCTGACTTAAACAAACCACCTCACCATCAGAATCCTCCTGGTAAATTTCCTCCCCAGCGCCAGCAACACCCATATGTTCCTCATCCTGGTGTACTTCAACACTGACATCTTCAATCTGACTATCAGGAACTGGACTGCGGGTGCTCCTTCCAGCACTTGCAGGGGGCGTGCAAATGGTGGAAGGCGCATGCTCTTCACGTCCAGTGTTGGGAAGGTCAGGCATCGCAACCGACACAATTGGACTCTCCTTGTGGATTTGGGATTTCGAAGAACGCACAGTTCTTTGCGGTGCTTTTGCCAGCTTGAGTCTTTTCATTTTTCTAGCGAGAGGCTGAGTGCTTCCATCCTCATGTGAAGCTGAACCACTAGCCATGAACATAGGCCAGGGCCTCAGCCGTTCCTTGCCACTCCGTGTGGTAAATGGCATATTGGCAAGTTTACGCTTCTCCTCCGACAATTTTATTTTAGATTTTTGAGTCCTTTTTTTACTGATATTTGGTGTTTTGGATTTTACATGCTCTGTACTATGACATTGGGCATCGGCCTTGGCAGACGACGTTGATGGCATTTCATCGTCTCGGCCATGACTAGTGGCAGCAGCTTCAGCACGAGGTGGAAGTCGATCTTGATCTTTCCCTATTTTTGGAACCTCAACATTTTTGTTCTCCATATTTTAATAGGCACAACTAAAAGGCACCTCAGGTAAACAATGGAGATGGATGGATACTAGTATACTTATGGATGACGAGCGACTGCCGACACAGAGGTAGCTACAGCCGTGGACTACCGTACTGCGTCTGCTGCTAATATAGACTGGATGATAATGAGATAAAAATATATATATATCACTACTGCAGCCGGACAGGTATATATTATATAATGACGGACCTGCTGGACACTGTCAGCTCAGCACTGCAGACTCCTAAAGTAAGCTACTAGTATCAAGAAGATATAAAAAAAAAAACCACCACGGGTAGGTGGTATACAATTATGGATGGACGAGCGACTGCCGACACAGAGGTAGCTACAGCCGTGGACTACCGTACTGCGTCTGCTGCTAATATAGACTGGATGATAATGATATAAAAAATATATATATATCACTACTGCAGCCGGACAGGTATATATTATATAATGACGGACCTGCTGGACACTGTCAGCTCAGCACTGCAGACTCCTAAAGTAAGCTACTAGTATCAAGAAGATAGAAAAAAAAAACACCACGGGTAGGTGGTATACAATTATGGATGGATGAGCGACTGCCGACACAGAGGTAGCTACAGCCGTGGACTACCGTACTGCGTCTGCTGCTAATATAGACTGGATGATAATGATATAAAAAATATATATATATCACTACTGCAGCCGGACAGGTATATATTATATAATGATGGACCTGCTGGACACTGTCAGCAGAATGCGTTTATAGAATAAAAAACACCACACGACGAGTGTTTAACTTTTTCAGGCAGACAATCACAATATACTGGTGGTCAGCAGACAATCACAATATACTGGTGGTCAGTGGTCACTGGTCAGTCACACTGGCAGTGGCACTCTGGCAGCAAAAGTGTGCACTGTACTTAAAATATGTACTCCTGCTATAACTGCTCCCCAGTCTCCCCCACAATTAAGCTGTGTGAGCAGTGAGCACTCAGCACAGTCAGATATACAGTATTACATATGATGCAGCACACTGAGGCTGAGCACAGATATGGTATGTGACTGTGTCACACTGTGTATCGTTTTTTTTCAGGCAGAGAACTGATTAATTAAACTGGTGGTCACTGGTCACACTATCAGCAACAGCAAGTAGTACTCCTAATATGCTCCCCAAAATTAGTAAATCAACAATCAAGTGTCTCTACTCTAGTCTAAACGGAGAGGATGCCAGCCACGTCCTCTCCCTATCAATCTCAATGCACGTGTGAAAATGGCGGCGATGCGCGGCTCCTTATATAGAATCCGAGTCTCGCGATAGAATCCGAGCCTCGCGAGAATCCGACAGCGGGATGATGACGTTCGGGCGCGCTCGGGTTAACCGAGCAAGGCGGGAGGATCCGAGCCTGCTCGGACCCGTGTAAAATAAGCTGAAGTTCGGGGGGGTTCGGTTTCCGAGAAACCGAACCCGCTCATCACTAACAAAGACTTTCCTACAGATCATGGAGAATGCAGACAGTACATAGTGTGGGAGCACTCATAGAAAAGAGAGCTAAAGACTTCCAGCATGAAATAACTAGGAACAGATTTGTGTTTCCTACAGCACTCAGAGATACCAGGAACCACAGATGCAAAACATAAATCTATGGGCCTAATTCAGCATGGATCGCAAAAGCAATATCTTTCTCTAATGGGCAAAACCATGCGCACTGTAGGGGGGCAGATGTAACATGCTCAGAGAGAGTTAGATGTGGGTGGGGTGTGTTCAAACTAGAATCTAAATTGCAGTGTAAAATCTAAAGCCATCGAACATTTCTGGGCTACATGCAGCCAGTATTCACCCTGCACAGAAAGAATATAACCCACCTAAATCTGAATCTCTCTGCACATGTTACATCTGTCTCACCCGCAGTGCAACCTGATTTTGACCAGTTGTGTGCTTTTTTGCTTTGCTTACAAACCTGATTCAGGGACCGTTGGCAAGAAGCCAAAAGTAGCACAAGAATCCTTTTGTGGGGCACTCTTTTAGTTAATATGATTAGTTCATTATTTAAAACATAACTTTTATTTTTAATACATCCTTAAAAATAATTGGGGTATATAGACTGCCCAGCAGAGGGACTCACAGATCTCACTACATCTCTGCTTCTTACTGAAAGGTATATTATAGGATGAGGGCATACCTTCCCATGGTGCATTTGATCCCTGCACTGCAGAAGGTACCAGGAATCATCTAACATCAATACAGGGGTTAGTAACCCTCACACTTCTCCTTTGATTTCCATGAATGGTGCTTCCATTCCTGCCCTCATCCGTTGTCTGATCATTTGATGACGGTGGAAAGTAGAAAGGTATTGTGCCTGGAAGTGCTGTACTTTTTTATTCCTTACTCTTTCTGTGTATACATGTTACAAATTTGATGCACTGCATATTCGATCCACATTGCAATTGATACATGTTGAACTACTCATACAAACCACTAATTACTGCATAGCAGCTCAAGACTTTTACCTTTCAGCAGCTGATCTCTGCTCCACATAGCCAATGCTTGAAGTAGCTCTGATCCTCTACAACACCAGGTTGATTTGTTCAACATGCTAATACGAGTTATATTGAGCTACAGACCCAGAGGATTTTAGTGATTGTACTATACGGAATTTGAAACCTGTTACTGGAATTCTGGATGATTTCTCTAAATCTCAGTGCTTTGCTAGCCTGTCTTTAGAGATAAACAATTGTGCTCTAATTAGTACAAGTTGATTTATTATGTGTCCAGTAGTAGATCCTGTCACAATGTATTAAAAATAAGAAATATTAAGATTTACCTATATGTGATAGGAAATGAAGAGATAGTTATTCTGTGTTTTAGATGAAGTTGTGCTTTGTTTTGATCAATAGATGACATTCCATTTGCTGTCATTTTGACTTATAGATGTTAATATACAGTACACTGTATTTCTACCACAGGACCATTTAGGTTTTTCATGTGTTTGACATATTGTGTATAATCACATTTAATGTTTCTAAAGAAACATTAGATCAGGGGTGACTAATCATGATTTTTTTTTTTTTTAGATTAGTCTATATACAGTACCCCAATTATTTTAGAGGATGTATTGAAAATAAAGCTTATGCTTTAAATAGTTAACTAATCATACTGTATTAACTAAAAGAGTGCCCCGCGAAAGGATCCTTGTGCTACTTTTAGCTTCTTGCCAATTGTCCCTTTTTTGAGAACCTAGTATTCACATCCTAGGGGCACCTCCAGCTTCACATTTATACCCCTTTCACATGGCAATGCCAGGTTCCACCCGGAAATTGGAAACGGACCCTTCACTGGTGGGACCCGGCATTGGACCCTTACACACTGCCACCTCGACCTGGCAATAATCCAGGTTGGTTTGCTGTCGTGGGCTGGGGTGGAGTCGTCATCAGGGCGGGTGCGTAGGCGGCGCTGGGAGATGAGATCATCTCCGCACTGCCTCTCCCTATGCTGTCGTGGGCTGGGGTGGAGTCGACATCGGGGCGGGTGCGTAGGCGGCGCTGGGAGATGAGATCATCTCCGCACTGCCTCTCCCTATGCAGTGAACAGGTCCCAGGTTGCATCCCAAGTATTTAACTCGGAAATACCACTGCTGTATTGGATGAATTCCCGGGTTGAATATACCCGGGAATTCATCCATGGCCCCTTTCACACCACACAGGGACCCATGTCGACCCAGCAATATACCAGGTAGATAACGGATTCTTTTTGCCGTGTGGAAGGGGTATTATTGTCCAGGCAGTATTGCCATTAAACTAACTGAATGGTGCATGATACCTCATAACTACACAAATCTGAATCATAAAGATATAAATATATTCAGAGTATAACAAAGAGAAATATACTGTTTATAAACTCAGCTCTTATGCAGTTGTATTCTGCAGTCGATTCAGATGTACTGTAAGTCCTGAGGCCCGAGTTGGCTGGAAACATTTGCAGGAAATTTCAGCAAGCAATCTTATATAATAAAATTCTAACGCTACTCCTCAACTCTTTGGGAGAATTCAAGTGTTTTGCACATAGACAGCAGCCACTAGATGGTACCCAATGGAGCAAGTCAAGTGTTGCTCCATTCAGTTGCGAACAGCTGCAGGCGCTGACGTAACTGTTATGATGTTCCGTAATTTTGACGAGCTGGTAACTAGTAGGGAGATAAAACATGTTACATGGAATCCCATTTTATCGCCATGAGAGGTAGTTATTAAGGGTTGAGTTATAGGTGATAAACTCTCAGAAACTTATAGCTAGTGATGTGCACCGGAAATTTTTCGGGTTTTGGTTTTGGATTCGGTTCCGCGGCCGTGTTTTGGATTCGGACGCGTTTTGGGAAAAAAAAAACCTGAAAAACAGCTTTAATCATAGAATTTGGGGGTAATTTTGATCCCATAGTATTATTAACCTCAATAACCATAATTTTACTCTCATTTCCAGTCTATTCTGAACACCTCACACCTCACAATATTATTTTTAGTCCTAAAATTTGCACCGAGGTCGTTGGATGACTAAGCTAAGCGACCCAAGTGGCCGACACAAACAACTGGCCCATCTAGGAGTGGCACTGCAGTGTCAGACAGGATGGCAGATTTAAAAAATAGTCCCCAAACAGCACATGATGCAAAGAAAAAAAGAGGTGCAATGAGGTAGCTGTGTGACTAAGCTAGGCGACCCAAGTGGCCGACACAAACACCTGGCCCATCTAGGAGGGACACTGCAGTTTTTTAGCGAGAGGATGAGTGCTTCCATCCTCATGTGAAACTGAACCACTAGCCATGAACATAGGCCAGGGCCTCAGCCGTTCCTTGCCACTCCGTGTCGTAAATGGCATATTGGCAAGTTTACGCTTCTCATCAGACGCTTTTAATTTTGATTTTTGGGTCATTTTATTGAATTTTGTAGAATACTTGACGACACAGAGGTCGAGCAGTGGACTACTGTATCGTACTGCTATATATATACTGGTGGTCAGCAAAATTCTGCACTGTCCTCCTACTATACTGCGCACAACTAAAATGCAGCACAGGTATGGATGCATAGTATACTTGACAGTAGCGGATCTTGCCACGGGCAAGCAGGACTTTTGCCCGGGGCGCCGCCTTCCGGAGGGCGCTGGCGCCATCCGGAGGGTGCCGCACCGTGGCAAGATCCACCACTGCTGCCCGCTGTGTCCCCCGTCCGCCTCAAATGCCCGCTGCCCGCTGCCGTCCCCTGTGAAGGGAACTAGACGCTATGCGTCTAGTTTCCCTTCGTGGAGAGTAACTTTGCTGAGCGGTGCGCGATGACGTCATCGCGCACCGCACAGCAAAGGTCCTCTCCACGAAGGGAACTAGACGCATAGCGTCTAGTTTCCCTTCGTGGAGAGGACCTTTTGCTGTGCGGTGCGCGATGACGTCATCGCGCATCGCTCAGCATTCAAGCGGTGCTAGAATGTACAGGGGGCGTAACTGACCATGCCCCCTGTATTAGGCCACGCCCCTTTCCTGCCCGGGGCGCTATGCGCCCTTGAACCGGCCCTGATACTTGATGACACAGAGGTAGAGCAGTGGACTACTGTACCGTACTGCTATATATATACTGGTGGTCAGCAAAATTCTGCACTGTCCTCCAACTATATACTGCGCACAACTAAAATGCAGCACAGGTATGGATGCATAGTATACTTGACGACACAGAGGTAGAGCAGTGGACTACTGTACCATACTGCTATATATATACTGGTGGTCAGCAAAATTCTGCACTGTCCTCCTACTATATACTGCGCACAACTGAAATGCAGCACAGGTATGGATGCATAGTATACTTGACGACACAGAGGTAGAGCAGTGGACTACTATACCGTACTGCTATATATATACTGGTGGTCAGCAAAATTCTGCACTGTCCTCCTACTATATACTGCGCACAACTAAAATGCAGCACGGGTATGGGTGCATAGTATACTTGACGACACAGAGGTAGAGCAATGGACTACTGTACCGTACTGCTATATATACAGTATATACTGGTGGTCACAGCTAAATTCTGCACTGTCCTCCTACTATATACTACAATGCAGCATAGATACGGAGCGTTTTTCAGGCAGAGAATGTAGATCTTTTCAGCACATTGAGCACAGATATTTGCAAGCACACTGAACGCAGAAACTGAGAGAACGCAGCCACGTCCTCTCACTATCATCCCCAAAGCACGAGTGAAAATGGCGGCGACGCGCGGCTCCTTATACAGAATACGAATCTCGCGAGAATCCGACAGCGGGATGATGACGTTCGGGCGCGCTCGGGTTAACCGAGCAAGGCGGGAAGATTTGAGTCTGCCTCGGAACCGTGTAAAATGGGTGAAGTTCGGGGGGGTTCGGATCCCGAGGAACCGAACCCGCTCATCATACTTATAGCATCTATTGAATACCTGCATTTTACTTCATCTTTATTTAGTGTAAGGGCAGTTTTGCCTCAGCTACTGCATAAAGATATACAAAGAACATCAAAATAACTTGGTTATTTACTCACACAGTATGAAACAACCATATTGAGGTCACTAGCTGGTGTTATGAGAATGACCTCTTCAAATTCAACATTCTTTACCTAAATAGCATCCTTCCACATGCCTCATTGTGTGAGCAGAACATATTTTGGACAGCAAACATCCTGTTTTGCTCAAAGAGGTGCCTTGTTCTTAGAACAGGGACATAGCAAACTATGGGGGTAATTCAAATCTGAGCACTGCTGTTCAATTTCGCACAGCGGGCGATCAGATCCGAACTGTGCATACATATGCACCGCAATGCGCAGGCACGACGGATTGCTGAAAAGTGGATCGCCAGTCAGCGATGGGTTTGTGTGAAGGATCCATTCGCACGGGCGTTCACAAGGAGATTGACAGGAAGAGGGCGTTTGTGGGTAGCAAATGACCATTTTCAGGGAGTGTCTGGAAAAACGCAGGCAGGACCAAGCGTTCGAAGGGAGGGTGTCTGACGTCAAATCCGGTCCCAAACAGGCTGATGTGATTGCAGTGGCTGAGTAAGTCAGTTTGTACAGCTCTGCTACACAGGCGATCACACACTTGCACAGATCGAAAATACACTCCCCCAGTAGATGGCGACTATATGAACGCAGGACAGCAAAAATTGCTGGCTAGCGATCATACCTGAATTACCCCCTATATGCAACCCATTCATGTGGAGCAAAGGCCACTTTACATTAACAACAATGGATAGAACCACGGGCACAAACACTACTTATTTTCTATTACAAAGTACTTAACAATGTGGGGTTGTCTAAGTACAATTGACAATTGTTACACACATGACAATTAGTTGTGTCACTTGGTGTTAATTGTTTATTAATATATATAATATAATTAATATAAAATAAATATAAATATAAATGTGCATGTTTATTAAAAAATGGGTCCAGGCCCTGAAAGTGAACAATCCTTAAAGTCACATATTAGTCACCGATGTCGGTATCATCTGCTGGGACTGTGATCATCCGACAGGGCTTCTTTTTTGTGGGACAACAGAACTCTACAGGTGTTGATGCATTGTCTCAACTGACTCCATAGGATCAGAAGGCTTTGGTTCATTACAGGGCTTCCGTATGACCACCACCCTCTGATGAGGACCAGGATACAAGTACCAATACTGATAAGCACAAATTATTACTTTATCTGGTACGCATGTAATTTTACGTGAGATGTAAAATTTAACCCTATTTACTGAGTAATTACTACGCCATATAGCGATTCCCTGTCTCCTGACTCTATCTAGATTCCGACAGAGACGTGGACTAAAAGTAGTGATGTGCACCGGACATTTTTCGGGTTTTGTGTTCTGGTTTTGGATTCGGTTCCGCGGCCATGTTTTGGATTCGGACGCGTTTTGGCAAACTTCACCGAAATTTTTTTGTCGGATTGGGGTGTGTTTTGGATTCGGGTGTTTTTTTTAAAAAAACCTAAAAAACAGCTTAAATCATAGAATTTGGGGGTCATTTTGATCCCATAGTATTATTAACCTCAATAACCATAATTTCCACTCATTTCAAGTCTATTCTGAACACCTCACACCTCACAATATTATTTTTAGTCCTAAAATTTGCACCGAGGTCGCTGGATGGCTAAGCTAAGCGACACAAGTGGCCGACACAAACACCTGGCACATCTAGGAGTGGCACTGAAGTGTCAGGCAGGATGGCACTTCAAAAAAATAGTCCCCAAACATCACATGATGCAAAGAAAAAAAGAGGCGCACCAAGGTCGCTGTGTGACTAAGCTAAGCGACACAAGTGGCCGACACAAACACCTGGCCCATATTGGAGTGGCACTGCAGTGTCAGGCAGGATGGCACTTCAAAAATATAGTCCCCAAACAGCACATGATGCAAAGAAAAAAAGAGGCGCAATGAGGTAGCTGTGTGACTAAGCTAAGTGACCCAAGTGGCCGACACAAACACCTGGCCCATCTAGGAGTGGCACTGCAGTGTCAGGCAGGATGGCACTTCAAAAAAATAGTCCCTAAACAGCACATGATGCAAAGAAAAAAAGAGGCGCAATGAGGAAGCTGTGTGACTAAGCTAAGCGACCAAGTGGCCGACACAAACACCTGGCCCATCTAGGAGTAGCACTGCAGTGTCAGACAGGACGGCACTTCAAAAAAATTGTCCCCAAACAGCACATGATGCAAAGAAAAATGAAAGAAAAAAGAGGTGCAAGATGGAATTATCCTTGGGCCCTCCCACCCACCCTTATGTTGTATAAACAGGACATGCACACTTTAACGAACCCATTATTTCAGCGACAGGGTCTGCCACATGACTGTGACTGAAATGACTGGTTGGTTTGGGCCCCCACCAAAAAAAGAAGCAATCAATCTCTCCTTGCACAAACTGGCTCTACAGAGGCAAGATGTCCACCTCATCATCATCCTCCGATTCCTCACCCCTTTCACTGTGTACATCCCCCTCCTCACAGATTATTAATTTGTCCCCACTGGAATCCACCATCTCAGGTCCCTGTGTACTTTCTGGAGGCAATTGCTGCTGGTGAATGTCTTCACGGAGGAATTGATTATAATTCATTTTGATGAACATCATCTTCTCCACATTTTCTGGAAGTAACCTCGTACGCCGATTGCTGACAAGGTGAGCGGCTGCACTAAATACTCTTTCGGAGTACACACTGGAGGGAGGGCAACTTAGGTAGAATAAAGCCAGTTTGTGCAAGGGCCTCCAAATTGCCTCTTTTTCCTGCCAGTATACGTACGGACTGTCTGACGTGCCTACTTGGATGCGGTCACTCATATAATCCTCCACCATTCTTTCAATGGTGAGAGAATCATATAAAGTGACAGTAGACGACATGTCAGTAATAGTTGGCATGGTCCTTCAGTCCGGACCAGATGTCAGCACTCGCTCCAGACTGCCCTGCATCACCGCCAGCGGGTGGGCTCGGAATTCTTAGCCTTTTCCTCGCACCCCCAGTTGCGGGAGAATGTGAAGGAGGAGATGTTGACGGGTCACGTTTTGCTTGACTTGACAATTTTCTCACCAGCAGGTCTTTGAACCTCTGCAGACTTGTGTCTGCCGGAAAGAGAGATACAACGTAGGTTTTAAATCTAGGATTGAGCACGGTGGCCAAAATGTAGTGCTCTGATTTCAACAGATTGACCACCCGTGAATCCTGGTTAAGCGAATTAAGGGCTCCATCCACAAGTCCCACATGCCTAGCGGAATCGCTCTGTTTTAGCTCCTCCTTCAATGTCTCCAGCTTCTTCTGCAAAAGCCTGATGAGGGGAATGACCTGACTCAGGCTGGCAGTGTCTGAACTGACTTCACGTGTGGCAAGTTCAAAGGGTTGCAGAACCTTGCACAACGTTGAAATCATTCTCCACTGCGGTTGAGTCAGGTGCATTCCCCCTCCTTTGCCTATATCGTGGGCAGATGTATAGGCTTGAATGGCCTTTTGCTGCTCCTCCATCCTCTGAAGCATATAGAGGGTTGAATTCCACCTCGTTACCACCTCTTGCTTCAGATGATGGCAGGGCAGGTTCAGGAATGTTTGGTGGTGATCCAGTCTTCGGTACGCGGTGGCTGAATGCCGAAAGTGGCCCGCAATTCTTCGGGCCACTGACAGCATCTCTTGCACATCCCTGTCGTTTTTTAAATAATTCTGCACCACCAAATTCAATGTATGTGCAAAACATGGGACGTGCTGGAATTTGCCAAGATGTAATGCACGCACAATATTGCTGGCGTTGTCCGATGTCACAAATCCCCAGGAGAGTCCAATTGGGGTAAGCCATTCTGCAATGATGTTCCTCAGTTTCCGTAAGAGGTTGTCAGCTGTGTGTCTCTTCTGGAAAGCGGTGATACAAAGTGTAGCCTGCCTAGGAACGAGTTGGCGTTTGCGAGATGCTGCTACTGGTGCCGCCACTGCTGTTCTTGCTGCGGGAGGCAATACATCTACCCAGTGTGCTGTCACAGTCATATAGTCCTGAGTCTGCCCTGCTCCACTTGTCCACATGTCCGTGGTTAAGTGGACATTGGGTACAACTGCATTTTTTAGGACACTGGTGACTCTTTTTCTGAGGTCTGTGTACATTTTCGGTATCGCCTGCCTAGAGAAATGGAACCTAGATGGTATTTGGTACCGGGGACACAGTACCTCAATCAAGTCTCTAGTTGCCTCTGAATTAACGGTGGATACCGGAACCACGTTTCTCACCGCCCAGGCTGCCAAGGCCTGAGTAATCCGCTTTGCAGCAGGATGACTGCTGTGATATTTCATCTTCCTCGCAAAGGACTGTTGGACAGTCAATTGCTTACTGGAAGTAGTACAAGTGGTCTTCCGACTTTCCCTCTGGTATGACGATCGACTCCCAGCAGCAACAACAGCAGGCGGCGTTACACTCAAGGATGCATCGGAGAAATCCCAGGCAGGAGAGGACTCGTCATACTTGCCAGTGACATGGCCTGCAGGACTATTGACTTTCCTGTGTAAGGTGGACATTGACACTGAGGGAGTTGGTAGTGTGGTTTGCAGGAGCTTGGTTACAAGAGGAAAGGATTTAGTGGTCAGTGGACTGCTTCCGCTGTCATCCAAAGTTTTTGAACTTGTCACTGACTTCTGATGAATGCGGTCCAGGTGACGTATAAGGGAGGATGTTCCTAAGTGGTTAACGTCCTTACCCCTACTTATTACAGCTTGACAAAGGCAACACACGGCTTGACACCTGTTGTCCGCATTTGTGTTGAAATAATTCCACACCGAAGAGCTGATTTTTTTTGTATTTTGACCAGGCATGTCAATGGCCAAATTCGTCCCACGGACAACAGGTGTCTCCCCGGGTGCCTGACTTAAACAAACCACCTCACCATCAGAATCCTCCTGGTCAATTTCCTCCCCAGCACCAGCAACATTCATATCCTCATCCTGGTGACATCTTCAATTTGACTATCAGGAACTGGACTGCGGTTGCTCCTTCCAGCACTTGCAGGGGGCGTGCAAATGGTGGAAGGCGCAAGCTCTTCCCGTCCAGTGTTGGGAAGGTCAGGCATCGCAACCAACACAATTGGACTCTCCTTGGGGATTTGTGATTTAGTAGAACGCACAGTTCTTTGCTGTGCTTTTGACAGCTTAAGTCTTTTCATTTTTCTAGCGAGAGGATGAGTGCTTCCATCCTCATGTGAATGTGAACCACTAGCCATGAACATAGGACAGGGCCTCAGCCATTCCTTGCCACTCCGTGTCGTAAATGGCATATTGGCAAGTTTACGCTTCTCATCAGACGCTTTCAATTTTGATTTTTGGGTCATTTTACTGAACTTTTGTTTTTTGGATTTTACATACTCTCTACTATGACATTGGGCATCGGCCTTGGCAGACGACATTGATGGCATTTCATTGTCTCGGCCATGACTAGTGGTGGAAGTGGATCTTGATTTTTCCCTATTTTAACCTCCACATTTTTGTTCTCCATTTTTTAATGTGTGGAATTATATGCCAGTATCAATAGCAATGGCCTACTACTATATATACTGCGCATAACTGAAATGCACCACAGGTATGGATGGATAGTATACTTGACGACACAGAGGTAGGTAGAGCAGTGGCCTACTGTACCGTAATGCTATATATTATATACTGGTGGTCAACAAACTGTGCAAAACTGAAATGCACCACAGGTATGGATGGATAGTATACTTGACGACACAGAGGTAGGTAGAGCAGTGGTCTTCCGTACCATACTGCTATATATACTGGTGGTCACTGTGTCAGCAAACTGCACAACTGAAATGCACCACAGGTATAGAATCTAGATGGATAGCATACTTGACGACACATAGGTAGGTACAGCAGTAGCGTACTGTACCGTAATGCTATATATTATATACTGGTGGTCAGAAAACTGTGCAAAACTGAAATGCACCACAGGTATGGATGGATAGTATACTTGATGACACAGAGGTAGGTACAGCAGTGGCCTTCTGTACAGTACTTCTATATATTATATACTGGTGGTCAGCAAAATTATGCACTGTACTACTATACAGTATACTACACAATGCAGCACAGATATGGAGTGTTTTTCAGGCAGACAACGTATACTGGTGGTCAATGGTCAGCAAAACTCTGCACTGTACTCCTCCTATATAATATTATACTGGTGGTCCCCAGTCCCCACAATAAAGCAGTGTGAGCACAGATATATGCAGCACACTGAGCACAGATATGGAGCTTTTTTCAGGCAGACAACGTATACTGGTGGTCACTGTCAGCAAAACTCTGCATTGTACTCCTCCTATATAATACAGCTGCTCCCCAGTCCCCACAATTAAGCAGTGTGAGCACAGATATATGCAGCACACTGAGCACAGATAAGGAGCGTTTTTTTCAGGCAGAGAACGGATAAAACTGGTGGTCACTGATCAGCAAAACTCTGCACTGTACTCCTCCTATATTAATTTAAAGCTGCTCCCCAGTCCCCACAATGATATAAGCAAGCACAAATATTTGCATCAACTCAACAATGAATAAACGGAGAGGACGCCAGCCACGTCCTCTCCCTAACATTTCCAATGCACGAGTGAAAATGGCGGCGACGCGCGGCTGCTTATATAGAATCCGAATCTCGCGAGAATCCGACAGCGGGATGATGACGTTCGGGCGCGCTCGGGTTAACCGAGCCATACGGGAGAATCCGAGTATGCCTCGGACCCGTGTATAACGAGTGAAGTTCGGGGGGGTTCGGTTTCCGAGGAACCGAACCCGATCATCACTAACTAAAAGACCAGGGGATCGATAGGCATTGTGTCAAGCCGTAATCCGGTACGCAATATTATTCTTGCGTGTGACAAAAATTGTTTTAAAGGATACTACACTATAGGCGCTCTGCTGTTTCTTCCTCTATTTTCAGATTCCCTTTTGGGCTACGCATACCTAGTGGCACTTTTTGAAGAACTGAGCAGCCACCCGTTAAAACGGGGAAAGTGTGGACTGTTTGGCAATTAAACCTAACACGAGTTTTGGAAGAACTCATTTATTGGACTGGTCATTTGACCAAATTTACTTGTGACTTTAGATTGCACTTTTACAGAAAGGTACTTCGCATAATTTGGACAAGCGCACTGATTTACTCATTTACAATATATATATATATATATTTATATATATATATATATATAAATGGAAGAACTTTGGGAGCAGAATCACATAGAAGGGGTTCAAGAACAGAAGGTCTATGACCATGGGAGAGAACCCACTATCTTTAAGAAGAAATCAGATTTTTTTCCGATACACACCAAAAGCAGTTCGATAGAATCGTTCTACAAGATAACGTTAGAAGATTTTAGAGATCTGGTAGGACGACAGCAGGGTTGTAGAAAACCTCCAACTAACTTATCCAGGGAAGAAAAGAGAGCACTTAAGAATCTCACCCAAGATAGTACCCTTGTCAAAAAAGAAGCAGATAAGGGTGGGGGTCTTGTGATTATGAACAAAGTAGATTATATCAATGAGGCCAATCGACAGCTAGGGGACAAAAAGTTTTATCGTGTATTGGAAAAAAAAAACACTGATGCCTTTTTGAAGGAAATTAAAACGATGTTGGACTCAGCTCTCAAGTCGGGGGTCATATCCAGGGAGGAACATGGCTTCCTCTTACCCCAATTTCCGGTTTCACCCACTTTTTATTTTCTTCCTAAGATTCACAAGTCCCTCACCACACCTCCTGGGCGGCCAATTATTTCTGGTATTGGTTCTATTACATCTAACCTTTCTTTTTATGTTGATTTTTTTCTTCAGTCTCGTGTTTCAGCGCTGAGGTCACATATCAGGGACACGACAGATTTTCTTAACAAAATTCGGAATATACAATGGAAAGAGAATTATCATTTTCTTACGTTAGATGTACAAGCACTGTACACACATATCCCCCATTCCAGAGGGATTGACATCATTTCTAAGAAATTATCCTTGGATGGGGACCTCGGCGCTGAACACCAGACTTTTATTCTTCAGTCTATTTCCTTCATACTATCTCACAATTATTTTCTTTTTCTGTCCACGTATTATTTGCAGGTAATGGGGACGGCCATGGGGACTAGGTTCGCCCCCTGTTACGCCAACCTATACATGGGAGACCTTGAGGACTCACTTGTGTGGGGAAGCGACTGGGGGGGTAACCTGGTCTTCTATGGCCGTTACATTGATGACCTTTTTATTATTTGGGATGGGGATCTATCTAGTATTTCTTCTTTTGTTTCCTATCTTAATCACAACACTTATAATTTATCATTCACTTTTGAGCACAGTAGGGAGCGCATAGACTTCCTGGATGTGACCCTTGAAATTAGAGGCAACCAAATTATTACATCTAATTACACCAAATCAGTGAGCACATTTTCGTATTTACACTTTGAGAGCGCACACCATGCCCCTTGGAAACGTAACATCCCCAAGGGGCAGATGATGCGTCTCAGAAGAAATTGTTCAGATATTAATACATTTTCGCAGCAGGCGGAAGAACTAATGGACTCCCTGAGACGGAGAAAGTATCCGGAGAATTTACTCCAACAAGCTTTCAGTGAGGTGTATAATATGGATAGAACCGAATTGCTCATCCCAAAAATTAAAGACACGACCAGTAGTAGTAAAAATGGTAACACTGACAATGGCAAGAGACAGCTAGCCTTTATTTGTAAATATAATAATTCAGCTCAGGAAATACGATCTATTATTTCCAAAAATTATAGAGTTTTAAAACAAGACCGAACCCTGAATCAAGTACTCCCCTCTAAACCCCTGGTGATATTTAAGAAAAACAAGTCCCTCAAAACCATACTAGCTCCAACATATTTGGACCCCCGAGAGCGGAAAAAAGAGACACCTATAGGATGCATGTGGTTGCCAATCAAACCAACCGGGTGCTTCAATTGTGGGAAGACCCGCTGCACTACGTGTATACATAATGCCTAAAAAAACATGTTCTATTACCATACCAGGGACCAATGAACAATATAATATAAAAACATTCATGAATTGTGACACAAATTATGTGATTTATCTTTTGACCTGTGGCTGTGGCCTTAATTACGTGGGGAGGACCACCAGACCCATACATACCAGATTTATGGAACACCGCAGGAATATAATCAAAAAATTCGATAAACACAGTGTCTCGAGACATTTTTCACACACACACTCGGGGGACCCCAAGAGTTTGTCTCTCATTTGTATTGAACATGTCGCCCCCACACCTAGGGGGGGTGACAGGTTCAATAAGCTTTGCTGTAGAGAAGATTATTGGACACTCAAATTTGGTTCCTTGTACCCGGATGGGCTTAATGAAAGCATAGAACTAAACACAATACAATAATACTTTTTGAAATTATGAGGTATCCAGAACTCTTGGTACTATGTAGGTTCTTTCAAGTACAGTGGGAATGCGCATCTGGTGAACATTTGCATATGTGTACGCAATTGATGTATATGCATGCACAGATGCATGCTCATGTATACATGAGGTTTCATTCCCTGAGTTGCAAGATCCTTGTCAAGAAATACAGTTTGGCAGCTGAAGCTTTGAAAATAAAAATATATACTGTATGCACACTGTATATTGAATTGTATCCATCCGAGTAAAAGATTGACCCCACTATGGTAAATAACCCTCCATTTATTTGTATGCATGGATTTTTTTTTTCCCCATTTTTATCTAAGGATTCCCTTTCATTATGTTTTACTGGATCTGTACCCGTCCTAGAATCCTTGGAACGCAAGTTTATTTTCTTAAGGTTAGCTGTGCGCTCCACGGAGCGCAATGATATCCCTACGCATGCGCCGTATGACGGCCTGACGGCCCGTTGACATAATCGTCCTGGAGTCCCTGGAACGCAATCACTTCCTCGACCTCAGCTGTGCGCTCCATGGAGCGCAATGACTCTTCCGTGCATGCGCCGCATGATCCCGTCGGCGGGATCATGTGATCGGAGGAGATCACGTGCTCCTGGGCGGGAGCATACAAACGCTGAATATGTAGCGCTCATTGGTTGAGGAATGCCACGTGATCAGGAAATGATCACATGGTATATGTTTGGACTATATTTTTATATTTTTTTTGACACTTCTAGATCTCGTTTTTATAAATAAATGATATTTGTGGTATAGTGTTATAAAGGATTGCCTCCTACTGAATTTTTATATTATTTTATGAAAAGTTTATTAATCATGCTGTGACTGACAGATGTTTCTAATTGCCCTATGATTCTAAGGGTATATATAGTCTGCCAGATAGTTACTGAATATATGCTCCTGAGGAAGCTGGCACCCATAAGACCAGTGAAACGCGTTGAGTTTTTATCTGAAGGACCACAAGTACCAGCACCCTCATCCACCTCCTGGCGATATTTGGACTTATATGCATCCATCGGCTCTAATTTTGCACACAAGGGATTTACAGATCCGGACTCACACCCATCTGCCATCTGGTTTCCACTGCAATACGGATACCTAGGGAATTTCCATCTGGAAAAAGAGTCTGGTAAATCAACCCTATTCAATTGAACTTGTGAAACAGCTGTTGGCAAAAGTCCTAGCCAGGGACTGTGGACGATACACTTTTAATGGGTGAAACTGTGGTTCATATATATATAAGCTATTTACACTTGATTGTATTTTATTATTGAGGAATATTTTCCTTTTATTTCTATGAATGAGCAGAAATTAAATGTAAGATTTTTTATTTATTTATATTGGTATAGTTAATTTTCTTTGAACTTCAGCCGGCGCCAGTACCTATACTCCATGGATGGATAGTATATTTGACGACACAGAGGTAGGTACAGCAGTGACCTTCCGTACCGTACTGCTATATATACTGGTGGTCACTGTGTCAGCAAACTGCACAACTGAAATGCACCACAGGTATAGAATCTAGATGGATAGTATACTTGATGACACAGAGGTAGGTACAGCAGTGGCCTACTGTACCGTAATGCTATATATTATATACTGGTGGTCAGCAAACTGTGCAAAACTGAAATGCACCACAGGTATGGATGGATAGTATACTTGACGACACAGAGGTAGGTACAGCAGTGGCCTTCTGTGCCGTACTCCTATATATTATATACTGGTGGTCAGTAAAATTATGCACTGTACTACTATATACTACACAATGCAGCACAGATATGGAGTGTTTTTCAGGCAGACAACGTATACTGGTGGTCACTGGTCAGCAAAACTCTGCACTGTACTCCTCCTATATAATATTATACTGGTGGTCCCCAGTCCCCACAATAAAGCAGTGTGAGCACAGATATATGCAGCACACTGAGCACAGATTAGTGATGTGCACCGGACATTTTTCGGGTTTTGTGTTTTGGTTCTGGATTCGGTTCCGCGGCCGTGTTTTGGATTCGGACGCGTTTTGGCAAAACCTCACCGAAATTTTTTTGTCGGATTCGGGTGTGTTTTGGATTCGGGTGTTTTTTTACAAAAAACCCTAAAAAACAGCTTAAATCATAGAATTTGGGGGTCATTTTGATCCCATAGTTTTATTAACCTCAATAACCATAATTTCCACTCATTTCCAGTCTATTCTGAACACCTCACAATATTATTTTTAGTCCTAAAATTTGCATCGAGGTCGCTGGATGGCTAAGCTAAGCGACACAAGTGGCCGACACAAACACCTGGCCCATCTAGGACTGGCACTGCAGTGTCAGGCAGGATGGCACTTCAAAAAAATAGTCCCCAAACAGCACATGATGCAAAGAAAAAAAGAGGCGCACCAAGGTCGCTGTGTGACTAAGCTAAGCGACATAAGTGGCCGACACAAACACCTGGCCCATCTAGGAGTGGCACTGCAGTGTCAGACAGGATGGCACTTCAAAAAAATTGTCCCCAAACAGCACATGATGCAAAGAAAAAAAGAGGCGCACCAAGGTCGCTGTGTGACTAAGCTAAGCGACACAAGTGGCCGACACAAACACCTGGCCCATCTAGGAGTGGCACTGCAGTGTCAGGCAGGATGGCACTTCAAAAAAATAGTCCCCAAACAGCACATGATGCAAAGAAAAATGAAAGAAAAAAGAGGTGCAAGATGGAATTGTCCTTGGGCCCTCCCACCCACCCTTATGTTGTATAAACAGGACATGCACACTTTAACGAACCCATCATTTCAGCGACAGGGTCTGCCACACGACTGTGACTGAAATGACTGGTTGGTTTGGGCCCCCAACAAAAAAAGAAGCAATCAATCTCTCCTTGCACAAACTGGCTCTACAGAGGCAAGATGTCCACCTCATCATCCTCCTCCGATTCCTCACCCCTTTCACTGTGTACATCCCCCTCCTCACAGATTATTAATTCGTCCCCACTGGAATCCACCATCTCAGGTCCCTGTGTACTTTCTGGAGGCAATTGCTGCTGGTGAATGTCTCCACGGAGGAATTGATTATAATTCATTTTGATGAACATCATCTTCTCCACATTTTCTGGAAGTAACCTCGTACGCCGATTGCTGACAAGGTGAGCGGCTGCACTAAACACTCTTTCGGAGTACACACTGGAGGGAGGGCAACTTAGGTAGAATAAAGCCAGTTTGTGCAAGGGACTCCAAATTGCCTCTTTTTTCTGCCAGTATACGTACGGACTGTCTGACGTGCCTACTTGGATGCGGTCACTCATATAATCCTCCACCATTCTTTCAATGGTGAGAGAATCATATGAAGTGACAGTAGACGACATGTCAGTAATCGTTGGCAGGTCCTTCAGTCCGGACCAGATGTCAGCACTCGCTCCAGACTGCCCTGCATCACCGCCAGCGGGTGGGCTCGGAATTCTTAGCCTTTTCCTTGCACCCCCAGTTGCGGGAGAATGTGAAGGAGGAGATGTTGACGGGTCACGTTCCGCTTGACTTGACAATTTTCTCACCAGCAGGTCTTTGAACCTCTGCATACTTGTGTCTGCTGAAAAGAGAGATCCAACGTAGGTTTTAAATCTAGGATCGAGCACGGTGGCCAAAATGTAGTGCTCTGATTTCAACAGATTGACCACCCGTGAATCCTGGTTAAGCGAATTAAGGGCTCCATCCACAAGTCCCACATGCCTAGTGGAATCGCTCTGTTTTAGCTCCTCCTTCAATGTCTACAGCTTCTTCTGCAAAAGCCTGATGAGGGGAATGACCTGACTCAGGCTGGAAGTGTCTGAACTGACTTCACGTGTGGCAATTTCAAAGGGTTGCAGAACCTTGCACAACGTTGAAATCATTCTCCACTGCACTTGAGTCAGGTGCATTCCCCCTCCTTTGCCTATATCGTGGCCAGATGTATAGGCTTGAATGGCCTTTTGCTGCTCCTCCATCCTCAGAAGCATATAGAGGGTTGAATTCCACCTCGTTACCACCTCTTGCTGCAGATGATGGCAGGGCAGGTTCAGGATAGTTTGGTGGTGCTCCAGTCTTCTGTACGCGGTGGCTGAATGCCGAAAGTGGCCCGCAATTATTCGGGCCACCGACAGCATCTCTTGCACGCCCCTGTAATTTTTTAAATAATTCTGCACCACCAAATTCAATTTATGTGCAAAACATGGGACGTGCTGGAATTTGCCCAGATGTAATGCACGCACAATATTGCTGGCGTTCTCCGATGTCACAAATCCCCAGGAGAGTCCAATTGGGGTAAGCCATTCTGCGATGATCTTCCTCAGTTTCCGTAAGAGGTTGTCAGCTGTGTGCCTCTTCTGGAAAGCGGTGATACAAAGAGTAGCCTGCCTAGGAACGAGTTGGCGTTTGCGAGATGCTGCTACTGGTGCCGCCGCTGCTGTTCTTGCTGCGGGAGGCAATACATCTACCCAGTGTGCTGTCACAGTCATATAGTCCTGTGTCTGCCCTGCTCCACTTGTCCACATGTCCGTGGTTAAGTGGACATTGGATACAACTGCATTTTTTAGGACACTGGTGACTCTTTTTCTGAGGTCTGTGTACATTTTCGGTATCGCCTGACTAGAGAAATGGAACCTAGATGGTATTTGGTACCAGGGACACAGTACCTCAATCAAGTCTCTAGTTGCCTCTGAATTAACGGTGGATACCGGAACCACGTTTCTCACCACCCAGGCTGCCAAGGCCTGAGTTATCTGCTTTGCAGCAGGATGACTGCTGTGATATTTCATCTTCCTCGCAAACGACTGTTGGACAGTCAATTGCTTACTGGAAGTAGTACAAGTGGTCTTCCGACTTCCCCTCTGGTATGACGATCGACTCCCAGCAGCAACAACAGCAGCGCCAGCAGCAGTAGGCGTTACACTCAAGGATGCATCAGAGGAATCCAAGGCAGGAGAGGACTCGTCAGACTTGACAGTGACATGGCATGCAGGACTATTGGCTTTCCTGGGTAAGGAGGAAATTGACACTGAGGGAGTTGGTGGTGTGGTTTGCAGGAGCTTGGTTACAAGAGGAAGGGATTTAGTGGTCAGTGGACTGCTTCCGCTGTCATCCAAAGTTTTTGAACTTGTCACTGACTTATGATGAATGCGCTGCAGGTGACGTATAAGGGAGGATGTTCCTAGGTGGTTAACGTCCTTACCCCTACTTATTACAGCTTGACAAAGGCAACACACGGCTTGACACCTGTTGTCCGCATTTGTGTTGAAATAATTCCACACCGAAGAGCTGATTTTTTTGTATTTTGACCAGGCATGTCAATGGCCATATTCGTCCCATGGACAACAGGTGTCTCCCCGGGTGCCTGACTTAAACAAACCACCTCACCATCAGAATCCTCCTTGTCAATTTCCTCCCCAGCGCCAGCAACACCCATATCCTCATCCTGGTGTACTTCAACAGTGACATCTTCAATTTGACTATCAGGAACTGGACTGCGGGTGCTCCTTCCAGCACTTGCAGGGGGCGTGCAAATGGTGGAAGGCGCAAGCTCTTCCCGTCCAGTGTTGGGAAGGTTAGGCATCGCAACCGACACAATTGGACTCTCCTTGGGGATTTGTGATTTAGAAGAACGCACAGTTCTTTGCTGTGCTTTTGCCAGCTTAAGTCTTTTCATTTTTCTAGTGAGAGGATGAGTGCTTCCATCCTCATGTGAAGCTGAACCACTAGCCATGAACATAGGCCAGGGCCTCAGCCGTTCCTTGCCACTCCGTGTCGTAAATGGCATATTGGCAAGTTTACGCTTCTCCTCAGACGCTTTTAATTTTGATTTTTGGGTCATTTAAATGAACTTTTGTTTTTTGGATTTTACATGCTCTCTACTATGACATTGGGCATCGGCCTTGGCAGACGACGTTGATGGCATTTCATCGTCTCGGCCATGACTAATGGCAGCAGCTTCAGCACAAGGGGGAAGTGGATCTTGATCTTTCCCTATTTTAACCTCCACATTTTTGTTCTCCATTTTTTAATGTGTGGAATTATATGCCAGTATCAATAGCAATGGCCTACTACTATATATACTGCGCACAACTGAAATGCACCACAGGTATGGATGGATAGTATACTTGACGACACAGAGGTAGGTAGAGCAGTGGCCTTCCGTACCGTACTGCTATATATACTTGTGGTCACTGTCAGCAATCTGCAAAACTAAAATGCACCACAGGTATAGAATGTAGATGGATAGTATACTTAATGACGACACAGAGGTAGGTACAGCAGTGGCCTTCCGTACCGTACTGCTATATATAGTATACTGGTGGTCACTGTGTCAGCAAACTGCAAAACTAAAATGCACCACAGGTATAGAATGTAGATGGATAGTATACTTAATGACGACACAGAGGTAGGTACAGCAGTGGCCTTCCATACTGCTATATATAGTATACTGGTGGTCACTGTGTCAGCAAACTGCAAAACTAAAATGCACCACAGGTATAGAATGTAGATGGATAGTATACTTAATGACGACACAGAGGTAGGTACAGCAGTGGCCTTCCGTACCGTACTGCTATATATAGTATACTGGTGGTCACTGTGTCAGCAAACTGCAAAACTAAAATGCACCACAGGTATAGAATGTAGATGGATAGTATACTTAATGACGACACAGAGGTAGGTACAGCAGTGACCTTCTGTACCGTACTGCTATATATAGTATACTGGTGGTCACTGTGTCAGCAAACTGCAAAACTAAAATGCACCACAGGTATAGAATTTAGATGGATAGTATACTTAATGACGACACAGAGGTAGGTACAGCAGTCGCCTTCCGTACCGTACTGCTATATATATTATACTGGTGGTCACTGTGTCAGCAAACTGCAAAACTAAAATGCACCACAGGTATAGAATGTAGATGGATAGTATACTTAATGACGACACAGAGGTAGGTACAGCAGTGGCCTACCGTACCATACTGCTATATATACTGGTGGTCACTGTGTCAGCAAACTGCACAACTGAAATGCACCACAGGTATAGAATCTAGATGGATAGTATACTTAATGACGACACAGAGGTAGGTACAGCAGTGGCCTACTGTACCGTAATGCTATATATTATATACTGGTGGACACTGGTCAGCAAAACTCTGCACTGTACTCCTCCTATATAATATTATACTGGTGGTCCCCAGTCCCCACAATAAAGCAGCACACTGAGCACAGATATGGAGTGTTTTTCAGGCAGACAACGTATACTGGTGGTCACTGTCAGCAAAACTCTGCACTGTACTCCTGCTATATAATACAGCTGCTCCCCAGTCCCCACAATTAAGCAGTGTGAGCACAGATATATGCAGCACACTGAGCACAGATAAGGAGCATTTTTTTCAGGCAGAGAACGGATAAAACAGGTGGTCACTTATCAGCAAAACTCTGCACTGTACTCCTCCTATATTAATATAAAGCTGCTCCCCAGTCCCCACAATGATATAAGCAAGCACAAATATTTGCATCAACTCAACAATGAATAAACGGAGAGGACGCCAGCCACGTCCTCTCCCTAACATTTCCAATGCACGAGTGAAAATGGCGGCGACGCGCGGCTGCTTATATAGAATCCGAATCTCGCGAGAATCCGACAGCGGGATGATGACGTTCGGGCGCGCTCGGGTTAACCAAGGCATATGGGAGAATCCGAGTATGCCTCGGACCCGTGTAAAATGAGTGAAGTTCGGGGGGGTTCGGTTTCCGAGGAACCGAACCCGCTCATCACTAACTAAAAGACCAGGGGATCGATAGGCATTGTGTCAAGCCGTAATCCGGTACGCAATATTATTCTTGCGTGTGACAAAAACTGTTTTAAAGGATAATACACTATAGGCGCTCTGCTGTTTCTTCCTCTATTTTCAGATTCCCTTTTGGGCTACGCATACCTAGTGGCAATTTTTGAAGAACTGAGCAGCCACCCGTTAAAACGGGGAAAGTGTGGACTGTTTGGCAATTAAACCTAACACGAGTTTTGGAAGAACTCATTTATTGGACTGGTCATTTGACCAAATTTACTTGTGACTTTAGATTGCACTTTTACAGTAAGGTACTTCGCATAATTTGGACAAGCGCACTGATTTACTCATTTACAATATATATATATATATATATATATATATATATATATAAATGGACCTATGTGTGTATGTATATATGTTCCTGCATAACTCTGGATTGCCTGGAGCAATTTACACCAAAATTGGTACACATATATCTCACAATCTGGAAAAAAATACTTTGGCAGTAAGACCTCCCTAGCACCCCTAGTGGTGGGGTTGGGATGGGGGTGACATGTAAAAATCCATAGTTTTTGGGCATAACTCTGGATTGCCTGGAGCAATTTACATCACACTTGGTACACATATGACTTACAATCTGGACAAAACATACTGTGTGAGTAAGACACCCCTAGCACCCCTAGGGGTGGGGGTGGGAAGGGGGTGACACGTAAAAATCCATAGTTTTTGGCATAACTCTGGATTGCCTGGAGCAATTAACACAGAGGCACACATGGGTAGGGGCAGAGGCACCCACGTGTAAGGTCAGAGGCACCCACGTGTAAGGGCAGAGGCACACATGGGTAGGGACAGAGGCACCCACAGGTAATGATAGAGGCACCCACGGGTAGGACAGAGACACCCACGGGTAGGGGCAGAGGCAAACAAGGGTAGGGGTAGAGGCACCACAAGTAAGGATAGAGGCACACACGCATAGGGGCAGAGGCACACACGGGTAGGGGCATAGGCATACAGGTAGGAGCAGAGACACCTACTGGTAAGGGCAGATGCACACATGGGTAGGGGCACAGGCACACATGGGTACGGGCAGAGGCACCCACAGGTAAGGATAGAGACACACACGGGTGGGGCAGAGGCACCCATGGATAGTGGTAGAGGCACCCACAGGTAAGGATAGAGGCACACATGGGTAGTGGCAGAGGCACACACGGGTAGGGGCATAGGCATACAGGTAGGAGCATAGACACCTACAGGTAAGGGCAGATGCGCACATGGGTAGGGGCACAGGCACACATGGGTAGGGGCAGAGGCATGCTTTAGTTTCGAAGCTAAGCAAGGAGACCTAGGGCCCTTTGAAATACTGTAGAGTCAGCCTGCAACATAACATATTTAACATACAGTGGGTGGAGCTTGGCCTGTCATCCCAGCATTTACAGCACTGAGTAGGGTAGCATCACAGGCGGGACGGGGCAGAGAAAGATGCGAATTATTCTCCTCAGCACCAGCATTTTCACAATCCGAGAAAGCACAGTGGTGCGGCCTGACAAAGATTGACATTATTCTTTAAATTCCGTAGCAAAGCATGGGTATTCAGCTAGTTTTCTATAAAGCTACTAACAGCAAATACAAATGTTCTCCAGGGAAAAAGCAGTTATTCCGTATTCTGTGTCTTCTAGATTTATAACAATGACTTCAAATACTGTAGAGGGAATGCACAGGCGGCCTTTTGAAAGGCAAGTGCAGAGGGCAGAGTTTTATTCCCACTGCCTTGTACCTATGGTTAATATATATATATATATATATATATATATATATATATATACATATATATATATACATCAGTTTTATCCATTTTTACGAAGGTACACATATAAGCAAGAATCATTTTTGTTACAAAAAAAACACCTTCATTTGATTCAAAAGTAAGCATGTAACCTAATGTCCTAATGTATCTCAGTTATTGATCAGGTTATTGGAAATAATGATTTAATTGCATTATAGATTCAAGTTGCTGATCTTTTATATCTGTTTAGAATTATAATGATGGCAAAAGTTATTCAATTGTCAGTATTTGTTAATATTATAAATGAGTGTAGATATTTACAATGTTAATTAGCTATCTTTCTGAGTTTAGAAATTTCATGCCAGTAAATCTTGTAGTAACTAAAATTCAGTGTTAAAGTGATGTTTTCATATATACTGGCAGTGGTGGATTTCCCACTAGTCACGTGAGGCATGTGCCTAAAGGGCGGCACTTGCTGGGGGGTGGCACAACAGGCTGATGAGGCCAGGTGATGGGAGTAGGGAAATGGGCAGCAAATTGTGGTCTGGGATTATGGTGAGATTGGGGCTTCTTTGATGGCCTCGAAGCAAATGAAGAGGGCAGTTACATGATTGAGGGAGGGGGACAGCAGCCATTAAAGTGCCTATGGGTGGCCTGACCCCTAGATCTGCCCATTGATACTAGTGACAATGTGCTGTAGTTACACTGGGATTGGCCAAATATAACCTGTATCAAAAGATATCTGATTTAAAGATAACTTGTCTGAAAGAGTCAAAGGGAGAGTATTGGAATTGTTACCTTGTCTCCTTGTGATAGAAATCCATAGCACTAGATACAGTAGCTGCCTGTCATTTTGCTAATATCAAATGTATATAGATTCTTCTGTCCTCTGAATATTAGCTTTTCTACAAAAGTGATAATACTAGGTGATATTATTATGGGTTTATTTATTGTTATATACCAGTTAGATAAATTGTAAGATGTCTATTGGTATACTGTTAATTCTCCCTTTAACAACCCTTAATTTAATTGATCTAAAGGAAATAATGACACAGACACCACAGCTTGGCGGCTTGTATTAATGAATTTGTTATTGGAGAAAGCACTGCAGATCTCAACTCTAGCCTATCAAGATGTAACAAAATTGGTGAACGACTTATAGTATAAGCCCCCTACTGATGTACTTGTTTTGCAGAAGACTCACCTCCTCTCACTTGGGCACAATCTGGACACTTCTGCACCAGAAGCACACCGGTCCCCCTATACAAGCCAGGACAAACTCACCATGTATCAAAGGGCAACTGCCCCACAATGCCTCATTGCACCATAATTGGCCACTGAGAGACAGCACCTTCCCCCCACAGCCAGGTATCACAAGACCCTGGCCCACCATCTGACCAAAACAGGCTAATCCAAAAAAGACAATAAATCCTTATTGAAAAACCCCAAACCCAAAGCATTAAGGTTGTACCACATCAGGCATAAAATACTTAATCCAACATCTTTACCTAAAAATCCATGTAAGACCACTGTGCCCCCAAAAGATAAAACAAGCAGAGACACAGGGACAGCCTGATTTAAAGCCTTGTGATTAATGTACCTCTGTCACACAAGACAGCACCTCCAACTAGACTATACACCCCTGACAACCTAGTCCTAACCTAGGCCAAAAAAACACACAATCGGCTCAGACCCTTCAACTGCCCAATATTGTTACCCCCCAATATGAAAAACAACAAATCGGGTTCACCCCACTATTTTGCATATGACAGCAGTAAATTTCTAAGAACCTCACAATGCAAACCTCTTACCGCTATCCGGTGCTCATTGCGCCCATCTGGCAAAAGCACTGCACACGCCTAACCATGTTGATAGGCCGAACAGATTCACGGCAAATCAAACATGCCAAACAGAATACATTTTAGCTGTGAACTAAGCATAACCCTAAAGGAGAGTCACCACTTTAAAATCAAACATAAAGTACAAGATAACTGATAAACAGTAAACAGTCACAACCTACCCTAACCAGGGTAAGGGGTAAACAGATAAGCCAAGTAAAGAAGAAAACTTAAAATACCTCCCATAAACTCAAAGAAAGGCTGATTTTTCATCCCCATGAGGAAAAATGAAAAACTCCTTCACTTCCTCACTTATTGAATGCCAGCTATGAAAAAACTGGAAAGTATACATTTTTGAGTTGATGCAAACTACAACTTATCACACAGCACATAAGACTTAGAAGTGAAAGATCTCTACCTCCCAAGAAATTGGATGGAAAAGGGAGAGACCCTGACAGCTGACACACAAGTCTCAGCGACTATCATGAATGGATGAGTGCCAAAGCTCTTACTATCTAAACCCAAAGCTCTTACTATCTAAACCCAACAGCACCAATGCCTTAAAACTGCTAAAAAAATTTAATTTCAAAAGGCGGACCAAGTCAGCATGAACTTACCACTGCTGACCCCTAGAGGAACATGCACTAAGGTCTCTGCATTGACATTCTGCATCAGTCCTCAGCAGTGCTCTGATTCCATCTAGTACCCATCCTGCTACTCACACCTACATACTGGTTTATATGTTAGCAAACCATTGGTGTAGGTGTTTGGTATCACTTCATCTCATCCATAAGCATGAAAAAACAAATTTACTGTACCTATGTAGATCTTTTAGTCACAGCTGTATTGGCTTAATGAACCGCATCCTTGCCCTATTCCAACTAATTGGGCCTGGCAACCTCTGCCCTGTCCATCCCCGCACCAGATTTCCTAGCCAGCCACTCTACCAATCTAACAAGCTTGCGCAGATACTTTGGTGAACCAGAGGAATACGAACTGGTGCTACAGATGGAGCCACATTTATCTTGGCTTCTTTGCTGCACATAGGCACACCAAAGTTTATTAACATAAGCCCTTTATCTATTGTTCTCAGCTGCAATACAATACAGAGAGAACAATACATCAGTGGATTAAGTCATTACAGCAGGGGATTAAGTCTGACTGCCCTTGCTCAGTTTATCCTATTAAAGGACAAGATAAAATGGCTCTATCTGTAGATCCAGATATAGAGATTGCATCAACAACATTGAGGAGTTCACAGTCATTGCCTCTAGATGGAGAAGAAGGGCCACTGCGATGTGAAGGGCCATCGCAATGCACGCAATGCCGACATTGTGTACCAACAGTGTTAGTGAGCTCAAGAAAAGGGGGCGTAGACTGGAAAGACGATGGAGGAAGACTAACCTAGTGGATGACAAAATAAAACGAATAAAGCATAACGAAGAATATCAATCGACAATCACTCGTAAGAAGGCACAGTTCCTGTCAAATGAGATCACAGCAGCAAACAATAGGCCAGCTCAGCTTTTCCGCACAGTGGAGATGCTTTGCAAGCCAGCATGCCTGCAGACTGATGAGACCCTCTCCCAGGCAAGATGCAACGAGTTTGCAAACTTCTTTGCAGATAAAATATCCACCATCCGGGCTGGAATCTCCACAGTGCCATCAAAGGAGTGCCAAACTACAAAGCCTGCCAATATAAGCTACCTGCCGTCATGGACCAGCTTTGACCCAGTGGATGTAAAGGACACTGCTGAAATTGCTCGAATTTTGCGTCCCACCACCTGTGATCTGGACCCAGCCTCAACCAAGCTTCTAATAGGTTGTATGGATATAATTGGTCCTGTCTTTACAAAAATTGTTCAATGCTCTTTGCAGACAGGCATTTTTCCTGGACCCCTAAAGGAAGCAATTGTTAGACCGCTTCTTAAAAAACCTAATTTAGATCCCGACTGCTTGACCAACTACAGACCGGTATCAAACCTTCCTTTCCTAGGAAAGGTTATTGAGAAAGTTGTTGCAAATCAACTGGAAACCCGCCTGACAACCCATGATATTTATGATCCATTTCAATCAGGATTCAGGAGAAGACATAGCACTGAAACAGCCCTGGTGTGTGTGTTAAATGATCTTCTAATGGCAAAAGACAGAGGGGACTGTTCAATATTAATCCTTCTGGATCTCTCGGCAGCATTTGATACCGTGGACCATGGGCTTCTGATTGAGCGACTGATACATTTCTGTGGTCTGGATGGCACAGTCCTAAGCTGGTTCAAATCATTTCTCACAGGCAGGTCACAGAGAGTATCATCTGGATTATACTCATCACCACCAGTGCCATTGCCATGTGGTGTCCCACAAGGTTCTATACTATCCCCCATGCTTTTTGCAGTATACATGCTCCCATTGTGCGAAATAATCAGGCACCATGGCCTGGTCTACCACTGCTATGCAGATGATACACAACTGTACTTGTCCTTTGCTCCGGGCACTGATAACCCAATAGCAACCCTAAACGGCTGTCTAGCTGAACTACAGGAGTGGATGAGCGCCAGTTGGCTGCGACTGAACCCGGATAAAACAGAGGTCCTTTTGATACGACCGCAACATCAAAGGACAAGACTGCAGCATAGCCAACCAACTGGACTTACACTGGGGGATTCAGAATTACAGACCAGTGATCGTGTGCGGAATCTTGGCGTTGTCCTGGATGGTGGCTTGACACTTAAACATCAGATATCAGCCACAATCAAATCCTCATTCTTTCACCTGAGGAACATAGCCAGAATCAAGCACTTAATTCCCTCAGATGATATGCCAAAAGTCATACATGCATTTGTATCATCTCGCTTAGACTACTGTAATGCCCTCTACCTTGGTCTACCAGCAAAAGAATTGCAACGCTTACAGCTGGTGCAAAACACAGCTGCCAGGCTATTAACCAACCAGCCCCGTTCTAGCCACATAACACCCATCCTCTACTCCCTTCACTGGCTGCCTGTAAGATGGCGAATCATCTTCAAGATTGGCTTACTGAGTTTCAAAGCATTACATGACCAAGGCCCAAGGTACCTGAAACAGCTTCTGACCCCATACTGCCCCACTCGATTACTGCGATCTGTAGATGAAAGACTTTTAGCAGTAACTAGAATCTACCGTAATTCATCTGGGGGTCGAGCTTTTAGTCATGCGGCTCCGACTCTATGGAACTCACTTCCCCGCACAGTGCGAGAGGCCCCAACTATAGAATCCTTCAAAAGTAGACTTAAGACTTTTCTGTTTACTAAAGCATTTCCATAGTGTCCCTTTTAGTATCTTCATGCTTCTATATTTTATGAAAATTTACTTCATTATTTTCTGTACTATATTATGCTATGTATCTGTTAAGCGCCTTGAGTCCTATTGGAGAAAGAGCGCTATATAAATAAAATTATTATTATTATTATTATTATTATTAACAGCACTATCAGAAGGGAAGCTATCATCTAAAAAAGTGGCAGAAACATTAAGTACAAATACCATGGAAGAGGGGGCAAGAGCATTAAAAGTGCGTGGTTGAAAGGAGAAGAGAAGAGCTGTGGTGCTCCACAAAGAGTACGGCAGAGGACTCAGTGGCTTTGGCAGTGACAGGGATCCAGTACCGCTGAGAATGGGCCCTGGTGCTAAAGAGAAACATAGGCTGCTCAAAAGCAAAGGAGGGTAATAGGAAGTGGGCAGGGTGACGGAAACAAATGAATAAATAGGTGGGGTAAAACTGGAATTCCAGGAAGCATAAATACGAAAGAGCAATGGAAGGGAATAAGGAGAAACATGTGAAATAGACCACTGTGGCTCCAGGGGTAGAATGGAGAGCCACAAGGGAAGAAACAGACAGCTCTCCAGAGACCCCCACAACCCTTCCCCAAGGACAGCACCCACAGCAGAGGAAAACGGTAACAGAAAAGAAAGCCAGAGCAATATGGAAGACAGAGGTAAGGAGGATAATCTCATAGAAGCGAAAGGAGATAAAATGGCTACTGTATCCAAATTGGCCACTGTACATTCCACATTAGCAGTGAGCAGATGGCAAAGCAGTGGGATCTCCTGGTAGCCCAGCACAGGAGTAACAATGACAGTAGGTGCAACTGTTGCAAACAGATTAGTAATACACATGGTGGGACTCATTTACAGTTAAGATGCAAAAATACCTGGGCAAACTATGTTGCAGTGTGAGGACTGCAAATTGTTGTTTTTGCATGCACATAAATGTCTGGAGCTTTATTTTTAAACTGTGATATGGGGTATATGTACTTAGCAGAGAAAAAAGTGGAGAAGTGAGCTGCTCTGTATTAATAGTATGCAAATTATAAGTGTTACCTCAATGCTGATTGGTTGCCATGAGCATCTTCTCCACTAGCTCTCTTCACCACTCTTTAATCTGCTTAGTACATCTCCTCCTTAGAGATGAGCTAGGATGCATAACGCTGACAACCCTAAATCATACTTGCCTACCTGACCCTCTCCATGAGGGAGAAAATGCTCTGTTCCTGGACTTTCCTGGTAATGTATGATTGCCATCACCTGTGGTGAAACACCTTTCTTATCAATTAACTAGCTCACCACAGGTGATGGCAATCATACATTACCAGGAAAGTTCAGGAACAGAGCATTTTCTCCCTCATGGAGAGGGTCAAGGGCCCTACAGACATGCCGATCCGCCGCCGAGCTGCCCGACGGCGGATACGGCCGACGGACTACCCGGCAGCGGGAGGGCAGTGACGGGGGGAGTGAAGTTTCTTCACTCCCACCGTCACCCGGCTCCATAGAACTGCAGGCAAATATGGATGAGATCATCCATATTGGCCTGCATGTACAGCCGACGGGGGACCAGCGATGAACGAGCGCGGGGCCGCGCATCGTTCATCGCTGGAGCCTCCACACTGAAAGATATGAACGAGTTCTCGTTCATTTATGAACGAGATCGTTCATATCTTTCAAACAAATCGGCATGTGTGTAGGGCCTATCAGGTAGGCAAGTATGCCCTAAATCAGGCATGTCCAAACTGCGGCCCTACAGATGTTGTGAAACTACATATCCCAGCATGCCCTGGCACAGTTTTGCTGTCAGAGAATGCTAAAGCTGTGTCAGGGCATGCTGGGATGTGTAGTTTCTCAACAGCTGGAGGGCCGCAGTTTGGACATGCCTGCCCTAAATGATCTATCTGCACATTTTAAATACCTTCCTCCTGCTTGCAAAATTGTGCCTTCTAGCTGGTTTTTACTACTAAATTAATGCTTTGTTGCTGCAAAAAAATAAAAAAAATGTATACTATTACTTATAACTGGAATAAGACAAACCTCCCAATTCAATCAACCATTATAAAAAGAAATAATATTAATATTAAATTCAGAATGCAGCTCCAAACATCCCCTTGATGTAGGATACCTTTAAAAGAATGTTTTTCTTTAATTGGTATCACTCATTTTTGAGTAAAGAAAATATGAGCTTTACCTTCATGTTTTTTTGAATGTGTGGTGTTTCACCTATGATCATTCATTGCTATAATTAGTTTTCCAATTTCCTAGCCCAAACAAGCATTACTTTAAGACCAAAAATGTAATTCAAAGACCATAGCTCATAAAACCTTTCCTCAATATTTAAATATGTACTTAGGGCAAACCAAAGTGGTTAATTTGGTAGAGGAGATCCCTGTAAACCTTATGACAGCAATAAACAGCATTGCAGATATTGTGCTTCCAGCACTGATCTTAATATCTTTGTGTTAATGTTTTTGGGAATGGTGTGTTTACAATGACAAAACATATAATGAAATTCAATGCACAGTAAAACAGCCTGAAATGCTGTACTCCTATGGCGATAATGAATTGTAATCTACATGCAGCCAGATAACAAAATGTTCATAAAAAACAAAATTCACTGAATATGTCTATAATGGATACAATGAAAAGAGCGAGATGGAACAAAAATATGGAAGCATCATTCATCATGGTTTAAATATTATCAGGAATTAACATATTTTTATCTTTAGTGTTCTATTATGTTAAGATGTACACATGGAGGCTGATGCATAGTTTAACATAAGTCAGTTTTGCAGATGGATCTTGCGTGGTTTCGCACTGTGCACTCTCCAGAGCTGAGCACACACAAGTAAGGATGATGCAGCTGTATCTCCACTTGCAGCTGTATGGATGTAGTTGGATGGTTCATGCATAGGCTAAATTTAGCGAGGGTGGATTGATGGAAATTATTTTGCACAGTTGTTATTGTTATTGCAGATATTGTTATATTTGTCTGCTGTAACACTATGGTACAATTATGCTTATGATATAATAAAATGGAAAAAAAAATGAAATTATGAAATTCAAAGACTTTTCCAAGATTTTACCATTGTATTTGTAGAGCTTTTTGCACTGCCTCTATCATTTATTTAATTCTCAATGGAATTGCTAGCAATGCATAATTGTTCATATGCAGAGACACTTCTGTTTTTAGACAAAACTTTTATCTTACAATCTCGCTTGATTATTGTGATCTGTTGATGAAGAACTATTAAAGGTCCATAGTACACACGGAGCGATAAAGCTGAGCAATTTTGACTATATAGTCAAAATCGCTCAGAAAGTTAGTGCATATTGCTGTGTGTACACAGCCAGCGATATCGATGCGCGTACCCGGCAGGTCGCTATCGATGCTAAAAATAAACTTTGCAGGCAAGTCAATTTTGGCTAGGTTGCTGGAAAAGAAAAAGCATCCCCTTGCTTAAATGAGTTAGCCAAAATCGGCCATAGCCAAAATCACTGGAAAAGTTAGTCAAAATCTCCTACTGCCAGTTCAAGGGAAAACGCTCAGTCAAAATCTCTCATAGTTAAAATCTCTCCGTGTGTGTTTGCACCTTAACAGTACCTAGAATCTCCTAAATTAATCTGGGGTTTGAGCTTTCAGCTTTATGGCTCTGACTCTATGGAACTCTCTTCTCCATACAGTTCAAGACGTCTCTACTCTAGAAACCTTCAAAAATAGACTCAAGATTACCTGCTCACCCAAGCGTTTCACTAATGTGCCTTATTAAGATTGTTTTGTATTTTTTTGTGCTGTAAAGGCAAATATAAAGAACTTTAAGTCCTGTTAGGAGAAAAGTGCTATATTAATAAGATTATTATTATTATTATTATTATTATTATTATAATATCCCAGTTTATTACAAAATTAATGCTGACAGCACTAGGGAGGCCAATCCCAGGCTAATTTTTCAATCCTGGGTATCGGGATTGAAAAATGGTCAATTTCGGGATTCCCGGGATACCCGGGATTGGCATTTCCCTGTGTGACCGCCCCCCTTGCCCCGCTCCACCCGCCCTGCACACATAACTCACCATACACTGGGGCGGGCGGGTGGGACACACCAGCTTCTCTCTCCCAGCGGTTCCCAGTGGCGTGTGATGGCGCAGCGTGACCTCTCACTGCACATCACGCTGCACTGTGGAGCCGAGTGGAGGAAGCCGGGCAGTGTCCTGAGGACACTTAAAGCTGATCCCTCAATCCCCGGGATTGGAGCTTCCAATCCCGGGATTTAATCCCAGCCGTTTTTGGCCCTAAATCATGGGATCCCACCGATTCTGATCCCGGAATTAGCCTCCCTAGACAGCACCTACCAGCAGGAACATGCAGTGAGGTAAATGGCTCAGGAGGCACTGGCTATTACCAGAGCCAGATTTACACACAATATATGAGCCAAAGGGTGCATTTGGCCATTATACACAGGTGCAGCAGTATATACATGTGGGCAGGCACAGACTGGGGACTCATGTAAAAGGGGGCATGTGCCGTGTAAAGGGTGTGTGAACAATGCAAATGGGGGTATGTCATGAGTCAGGGGGCATGGACTCGCGGCACGCCCCCATATTGCTTAGCAACGGGGCACATCTGGCAGCAGCACCAGGGGTCAAACCAGAGAGTCGGGAGCTGCGCTGTGCACTGCCTTCCCGGCTCTTTGTGGACTGGACCGGCCCACCAGCCCATCGGCCCTTCTGGCATTTGCCAGAAGTGCTAGATGAGCAGTCCGGCCCTGCATGTGGGCATTATACACAAGTGCAGCAGTATTCAGTGCTGGAAATTTGGTGAGTTTTGATCAGAGATGTGCGGAAAAGATAGGCACTGCCTCACCTGTTATAGACTTTTTTTCCCCAGAGGTTTGACTATAATAATAATTAGAATAATACAAAGAAGATATTTTTAATATATTCTTTGTAGTTTTCATAGGCTTTATATAGTTCAAATTCTGGTGTACACTATAGTATGACAGGAAAGGCTCTGCCTCACCTGAGTTACCTCACTGCACGCCACTGTCTATCAGGTTCAGAGGTCAATTTGCAGAAGCTGCTAGCAAATACTGGCAAGCATCATCAGCATGTCTGCACCAGCTCTTAGCAGATGTGCTTGTCAATAGCTATATCTGCTTCTCCATGTGGATCTGCACCTTCATGCCCTTAGCGTACTTTATGCTAGATCACCATTCTGTGTATTCCAGTTGCAAGTGCATGCAAATCCACATACTGTATATACAGTGCATCCAGAAAGTATTCACAGCACTTCACTTTTTGTACCACTTTTTGTACATTAATTATGTTACAGCTTTATTCCAAAATGGAATAAATTAATTTTTTCTCTCAAAATTCTATACACAATACCCCATAATGACAATGTGAAATTTATATAATGACAACATGAAAATGTCACATTTATTACAAATAAAAAGCTACATCAGTATTCACAGCCTTTGCCATGAAGCTGAAAATTGAGCTTAGGTGCATCCTGTTTCCACTGATCATCCTTGAGATGTTCCTACAGCTTAATTGGAGTCCACCTGTGTTAAATTCAGGATGCCTCAAAGAAGTGGCTTCAGTACAACTCTGTGAATGTCCTTGAGTGGTCCAGCCAGATTATGGATCATTTGTGGATGATGGAGGACACTGTGCTCATTGGGACCTTCAGAACAGCAGATATTTTTCTGTACCCTTCCCCAGATTTGTGCCCCGAGACAATACTGTCTCGGAGGTCTACAGACAATTCCTTTAACTTCATGCTTGGTTTGTGCTCAGACACGCACGGTCAAGTGTGGGACCTTATATAGACAGGTGTGTGCCTTTCTAAATCATGTCCAATCAACTGAATTTACCACAGGTGGACTCCAATTAAGCTGTAGGAACATCTCAAGGATGATCAGTGGAAGCAGGGTGCACCTGAGCTCAATTTTCAGCTTTATAGCAAAGGCTGTGAATACTTATATACATGTGATTTCTTAGTTTTTTATTTGTAATAAATTTGCAAAAATCTAAAAAAAAATTTGAGGGAAAAAATGAATTTATTCCAGTCTGGAATAAGGCAGCAACATGACAAAATATGGAAAAAGTGAAGCACTGTGAATACTTTCCAGATGCACTGTGTGTATATATATATATATATATATATATATATAATGTGAGAAGGATACTGGATGGCACACAAGGGTCTTCACTTCAGCTGGTTAACATAGCACAACTTTTTTAGCAATCAGTCAGTGAGTGAGTTTAAAACTTAACACTACAGTATTGTTACTTTCAAAATGTAAAAAACTAATAGCCCTGCCTTCAGGCCACATGCATTATGCATTCATTCATTCATTATCGCTAAAAAAATATAAAGTAACCCCTGTAGCATAAGAAATATATTTGGACTTTAGTTTACAGAAAGTGTGTTACATAGGTTTTATTCAGTGGCAAATGCAGGATTTAGAGAGGAATTTCCAAATACTTGATTTTGGAATAAAGCAAAATTATTTTGTTTCATACTTGCCTACCTGACCCTCTCAATGAGGGAGAAAATGCTCTGTTCCTGGACTTTCCTGGTAATGTATGATTGCCATCAACTGTGGTGAAACACCTTTCTTATCAATTAACTAGCTCACCACAGGTGATGGCAATCATACATTACCAGGAAAGTCCAGGAACAGAGCATTTTCTCCCTCATGGAGAGGGTCAGGTAGGCAAGTATGATTTGTTTTCGTCATTCTATGTTCAGTACCACAGAAACACGTTGTAGCACCTTATATAGTACATCAATGACAGTAAAAACCCTCTGTGACTCAGCCCTATTTGTCATATACACAAAGCAATTTAATTACAAAAAGTTAGAAGCCTATGGGGGCTACTTTTGTGGTTGGAAATGGAAGGACCACTGCAGATATGGGAAATCTGCTGTTGTCCCTCCTTGTTAAATCCTGGGAATGCTTACATTACCAAAATGACTGCTTTCATGGGATTACACCCAGATTGACTTACACATACTGTATGCCTATAGAAATCCTGTTTGCTCCTGACTGTGACTGCATCAGGTTGCTGCAGTTTGTGACCATGCCAGGAAATAAAGAAAAACTTACTTGGCATTTGCTACAATGTACAGTATCTAAATGTAACTGTACTTAACATCTCCACTGCCCAGATATGTTCAACTTCTTAGTGCAGTGGTGCATCTGTTATAGTTGCAGGGTGTGCAGTGCACATTGGTAGATGAGTCAGGTTGTGCCCTGTTTCAGCCTACTTACTGTCAGTATCTACTTTGCACACATCAGGAGGACCCGTGATCATTCGTACTTGCAGCAGAGAAGATTGGAGTTATAAAATAATACAGTGTATAAAGTTAAATGGGGAAGAATCTATAAAAGTGCTGGCACAACATTCCTATCTTCTGCACATGCACTAACACCATATACTGTATACTACAGTTTGGCTCCCTTCAGAGTCAGTCAAGGAACTAAGGGGGACATTTACTTAGCAGTGATAAGAGCGGAGAAGTGAGCCAGTGGAGAAGCTGCCCATGGCAACCAATCAGCACTGAAGTAACATCTATAATTCGCATACTACAAAATTATACAGAGCTGCTGATTGGTTGATGGGGCAACTTCTCCACTGGCTCACTTCTTCGCTCTTATCACTGTTTAATAAATGTGCCCTTAAGGCCTATTAGTTGCAGTGACTGGTCTGCATCCTCTGACTATCTTTGAAGAGATATATGGTAATATGGAACATCCACCAGTGCAGAAGATAGCAAAGGTCAGAGGAATCAGGCAAGTGGCATGATGCAATTAGAGATTTACAATATTAATATGTAGCTGTTAAAGCTTCAGCCAGCATTTGATGATTTCATGTGACCATGTACCGGAAGAGGAGTGTAAGGCAATATTTAGCTTTTGGGGTTTAACCTGGCATCAGCCAGGTTAAACCCCAAAGTTGTAGGAGCAGTGGGTCCTTCCTTAACCACTTGCCTGGCATCGTCACATCAGATGTGACGGCGCCATTCATATCTGGAACTGCTTTGTTGCGTGTCACTTGTTATCAGTTACACAAAAGTGGCTGATGGGTGTGGCCTTCTCAAAATTGCTTAACCAGCCAGACCCAATGAAATGTTTTTGTTTTTTTATTTCATGGGTGCTTGAGAGATGTGCTAGATCTAATTAAACTGATGCAAATTTGTTACCACACCTATTGACAGCGGTTGAAGGTGTTTGAAGTTTCCTTGTTGAAAGTTGCTTTTGCTATGGCTTTTCATGGTGCTTTTGATGTCAACGAATTAGTTGTGTAAGTGAAAACAGTGGAATTGGCTCTCCAGTGTGGGAATGGCTTATGAGCTTTGTGTGACTTAGATGCTGAAAGACTGATCAAATTGGGTGGGGTCATTGACTATCACTACAGAGTTGTTGGGATATCTGGATCTTTATGGTGTCTTTGGGTGTATGCTTACTTGCAATTGTGTCTGCTCACTGAAGGTTCTTGGCTAAGGAATGAAGATGGGTTCCAGTTAACCCAATTCCAATATGGTTTGGTTTTGAAACATTGTGTTCGTGCTTTGACCCATTCATTTGGAAATGAGTTGGTACTTCCACTGTTGCTTCAGGTTTTTCACCATCAGCAATAAAATCTGAGTAGGTAGAAATCTTCAGCTGTCTGTTGCTATGTGCGCCTGGTTAAAGAGATTTTTGCCATTCATTTAGCATGCTAACCATTGGTAATAGACTACTCACTAATATTGCAAGGATCTGTGAAGGATTTTCATTTTATATGGAGATTTCATATAGATTATTTATAAATGGTGGCATTATGTTGAAAAGAACTTTGTAGTTTGTTGTTTAGTGGTGTGTACAGAAACAGTTTTGGGTATGGTGCACTATGATAAGGCAAAGAGAGATGTTCAAGATGAGCAGCAATCTGGCTGACCAAGCACGTCCACCACAAGCAGTGCACCAAACCAAACCCTGTTTCTGTGACATAACATTATCACCGTACATCTCTACAAGATGGAGATTAATTTCATGTGCTGATGTGCAAACATCTGATCACACTATGCGCCTCAATGTTTGACCATGTTTCCACCAGCCCCGCCAACTTACAACTCATGTTGGGACAGTATGACTGATATGATGCACAGTCTAATGATCGTGAGGGGAAGAAGTGGTCTACCTGCTCTGATCAGTCATGGTGTAACTTTGTATTAAAACAAACAAACACATGAGCTTGTGCTATATTGCTGGTGAATAAACAACATGTATTTGTCTATTAGACTAATAAAATTTCTTATTCAGTATTTTACTATGGTTTGTCTAACTCTGTAGTCTAGTTTATATCTTTGTATTCATAGGCAAATGTGGGGTTGGGGGGGTTCTGGTTGCCTGGAAACCTCCCTACTCTTCGCAAGTGGCTGAAATTCTAACATTAGAAAAGTTATAAAATATGATTACTAGAACTGCCACCACATCATGTAGTTTAAGAGACAGAGAAGAGCAGCTGCACATGCACAGTGGTAGCAGCTTCTTCTACCAAGTTTCCTGTATGTGTAGGATCTAAGTCTTCAATCAGTGCACTAGACCAGAGAGTGGCTACCAGAAACAAAAGAATGGAGCCTTACCATGAGGTGGGATAATGTGAGTTTAGAAAGTACAGAACTAGTTCTATTTATGTTTGTGTTTTTATTTATTATGGTATATTTAACCTTTTCCTGACCACTTATCTTATTTATATTATTTAAATATATTTGATGTATACTAAAGACAACATAAACTGTTAAATATAAATACTGTATTCATTATAGTATCCAGTGTATAAAAAGACCAATGTTTAAATTAATATACAGGGTCATTATTGGGTTCTTCTAACACTCCCCAAAACTCCCGCGCTTGCTCCAATGTTCCGCAGAGTGGGAGATTGTGGATTGATTTTGGAAACACCCCTGTAGAAATCCTGTATTTGCATCTGGTCTTGTAGTAACATCAAGCTACTCATCTAACCCTTTTTAAATGTGATCTTTCTCTATCATCCATAAGGATCTAGGGACAACTTAGTACGATGGGTATAGATTAGAGATGAGCGGGTTCGGTTCCTCGTAAACCGAACCCCCCCGAACTTCACCCATTTTACACAGGTCCGAGGCATACTCGGATTTTCCCGTATGGCTCGGTTAACCCGAGCGCGCCCGAACGTCATCATCCCGCTGTCGGATTCTCACGAGATTCGGATTCTATATAAGGAGCCGCGCGTCGCCGCCATTTTTCACTCGTGCATTGGAAATGATAGTGAGAGGACGTGGCTGGCGTCCTCTCACTTATTTTCAGGGGGCTGCATATCTTTATTCTGGGGACCAGCAGTATTATAGGAGGAGTACAGTGCAGAGTTTTGCTGACCAGTGACCAACAGTATACGTTGTCTGCCTGAAAAATGCTCCATATCTGTGCTCAGTGTGCTGCTTATATCTGTGCTCACACTGCTTTATTGTGGGGACTGGGGACCAGCAGTATTATATAGGAGGAGTACAGTGCAGAGTTTTGCTGACCAGTGACAACCAGTATTATACGTTGTCTGCCTGAAAAATGCTCCATATCTGTGCTCAGTGTGCTGCATATATCTGTGCTCACACTGCTTTATTGTGGGGACTGGGGACCAGCAGTATTATATAGGAGGAGTACAGTGCAGAGTTTTGCTGACCAGTAACCACCAGTATTCGTTGTCTGCCTGAAAAACGCTCCATATCTGTGCTCAGTGTGCTGCATATATCTGTGCTCACACTGCTTTACTGTGGGGACTGGGGACCAGCAGTATTATATAGGAGGAGTACAGTGCAGAGTTTTGCTGACCAGTGACCACCAGTATACGTTGTGTGCCTGAAAAACGCTCCATGTCTGTGCTCAGTGTGCTGCATATATCTGTGCTCACACTGCTTTATTGTGGGGACTGGGGACCAGCAGTATTATATAGGAGGAGTACAGTGCAGATTTTTGCTGACCAGTGACCACCAGTATACGTTGTCTGCCTGAAAAATGCTCCATATCTGTGCTCAATTTGCTGCATATATCTGTGCTCACACTGCTTTTTTGTGGGGACTGGGGACCAGCAGTATTATATAGGAGGAGTACAGTGCAGAGTTTTGCTGACCAGTGACCACCAGTATATGTTCTCTGCCTGAAAAACGCTCCATATCTGTGCTCAGTGTGCTGCATATATCTGTACTCACACTGCTTTATTGTGGAGACTGGGGACCAGCAGTTTTATATAGGAGGAGTACAGTGCAGAGTTTTGCTGACCAGTGGCCACCAGTATATGTTGTCTGCCTGAAAAACGCTCCATATCTGTGCTCAGTGTGCTGCATATATCTGTGCTCACAATGCTTTATTGTGGGGACTGGGGACCAGCAGTATTATATAGGAGGAGTACAGTGCAGAGTTTTGCTGACCAGTGACCACCAGTATATGTTGTCTGCCTGAAAAACGCTCCATATCTGTGCTCAGTGTGCTGCATATATCTGTGCTCACACTGCTTTATTGTGGGGACTGGGGACCAGCAGTTTTATATAGGAGGAGTACAGTGCAGAGTTTTGCTGACCAGTGACCACCAGTATATGTTGTCTGCCTGAAAAACGCTCCATATCTGTGCTCAGTGTGCTGCATATATCTGTGCTCACACTGCTTTATTGTGGGGACTGGGGACCAGCAGTATTATATAGGAGGAGTACAGTGCAGAGTTTTGCTGACCAGTGACCACCAGTATTATACGTTCTCTGCCTGAAAAACGCTCCATATCTGTGCTGCATTGTAGTATATAGTAGGAGTACAGTGCATAATTTTGCTGACCACCAGTGTATAATATATAGGAGTACGGTACAGAAGGCCACTGCTCTACCTACCTCTGTGTCGTCAATTTACTATCCATCCATACCTGTGGTGCATTTCAGTTTTGCACAGTTTGCTGACCACCAGTATGTAATATATAGCAGTACGGTACAGTAGGCCACTGCTCTACCTACCTCTGTGTCGTCAAGTATACTATCCATCCATACTTGTGGTGCATTTCAGTTGTGCGCAGTATATATAGTAGTAGGCCATTGCTATTGATACTGGCATATAATCCCACACATTAAAAAATGGAGAACAAAAATGTGGAGGGTAAAATAGGGAAAGATCAAGATCCACTTCCACCTTGTGCTAAAGCTGCTGCCACTAGTCATGGCCGAGACGATGAAATGCCATCAACGTCGTCTGCCAAGGCCAATGCCCAATGTCATAGTAGAGAGCGTGTAAAATCCAAAACACAAAAGTTCAGTAAAATGACCCAAAAATCAAAATTAAAAGCGCCTGAGGAGAAGCGTAAACTTGCCAATATGCCTTTACGACACGGAGTGGCTAGGAACAGCTGAGGCCCTGGCCTATGTTCATGGCTAGTGGTTCAGCTTCACATGAGGATGGAAGCACTCATCCTCTCGCTAGAAAAATTAAAAGACTTAAGTTGGCAAAAGCACAGCAAAGAACTGTGCGTTCTTCTAAATCACAAATCCCCAAGGAGAGTCCAATTGTGTCGGCTGCGATGTCTAAACTTCCCAACACTGGACGGGAAGAGGTGGCGCCTTCCACCATTTGCACGCCCCCTGCAAGTGCTGGAAGGAGCAACCGCAGTCCAGTTCCTGATAGTCAAGTTGAAGATGTCACTGTTGAAGTACACCAGGATGAGGATATGTGTGTTGCTGGCGCTGAGGAAATTGACAAGGAGGATTCTGATGGTGAGGTGGTTTGTTTAAGTCAGGCACCCGGGGAGACACCTGTTGTCCGTGGGACGAATATGGCCATTGACATGCCTGGTCAAATTACAAAAAAAAATCACATCTTCGGTGTGGAATTATTTTAACACAAATGCGGACAACAGGTGTCAAGCCGTGTGTTGCCTTTGTCAAGCTGTAATAAGTAGGGGTAAGGATGTTAACCACCTAGGAACATCCTCCCTCATACGTCACCTGGAGCGCATTCATCATAAGTCAGTGACAAGTTCAAAAACTTTGGATGACAGCGGAAGCAGTCCACTGAACACTAAATCCCTTCCTCTTGTAACCAAGCTCCTGCAAACCACACCACCAACTCCCTCAGTGTCAATTTCCTCCTTACACAGGAAAGCCAATAGTTCTGCAGGTCATGTCACTGTCAAGTCTGACGAGTCCTCTCCTGCCTGGGATTCCTCCGATGCATCCTTGAGTGTAACGCCTCCTGCTGCTGGCGCTGCTGTTGTTGCTGCTTGGAGTCGATCGTCATCCCAGAGGGGAAGTCGGAAGACCACTTGTACTACTTCCAGTAAGCAATTGACTGTCCAACAGTCCTTTGCGAGGAAGATGAAATATCACAGCAGTCATCCTGCTGCAAAGCGGATAACTCAGGCCTTGGCAGCCTGGGCGGTGAGAAACGTGTTTCCGGTATCCACCGTTAATTCACAGGCAACTACAGACTTGATTGAGAAACTGTGTCCCCGGTACCAAATACCATCTAGGTTCCATTTCTCTAGGCAGGCGATACCGAAAATGTACACAGACCTCAGAAAAAGAGTCACCAGTGTCCTAAAAATGCAGTTGTACCCAATGTCCACTTAACCACGGATATTTGGACAAGTGGAGCAGGGCAGACTCAGGACTATATGACTATGACAGCCCACTGGGTAGATGTATTGCCTCCCGCAGCAAGAACAGAAGCGGCGGCACCAGTAGCAGCATCTCGCAAACGCCAACTCATTCCTAGGCAGGCTACGCTTTGTATCACCGCTTTCCAGAAGAGGCACACAGCTGACAACCTCTTATGGAAACTGAGGAACATCATCGCAGAATGGCTTACCTCAAATGGACTCTCCTGGGGATTTGTGACATCGGACAACGCCAGCAATATTGTGCGTGCATTACATCTGGGCAAATTCCAGCACGTCCCATGTTTTGCACATACATTGAATTTGGTGGTGCAGAATTATTTAAAAAATGACAGGGGCGTGCAAGAGATACTGTCGGTGGCCCGAAGAATTGTGGGCCACTTTCGGCATTCAGCCACCGCGTGTCGAAGACTGGAGCACCAGCAAACAATCCTGAACCTGCCCTGCCATCATCTGAAGCAAGAGGTGGTAACAAGGTGGAATTCAACCCTCTATATGCTTCAGAGGATGGAGGAGCAGCAAAAGGCTATTCAAGCCTATACATCTGCCTACGATATAGGCAAAGGAGGGGGAATGCACCTGACTCAAGCGCAGTGGAGAATGATTTCAACGTTGTGCAAGGTTCTGCAACCCTTTGTACTTGCCACACGTGAAGTCAGGAAAGACACTGCCAGCCTGAGTCAGGTCATTCCCCTCATCAGGCTTTTGCAGAAGAAGCTGGAAACATTGAAGGAGGAGCTAAAACAGAGCGATTCCGCTAGTCATGTGGGACTTGTGGATGGAGCCCTTAATTCGCTTAACCAGGATTCACGGGTGGTCAATCTGTTGAAATCAGAGCACTACATTTTGGCCACCGTGCTCGATCCTAGATTTAAAACCTACGTTGTATCTCTCTTTCCGGCAGACACAAGTATGCAGAGGTTTAAAGACCTGCTGGTGAGAAAATTGTCAAGTCAAGAGGAACGTGACCCGTCAACAGCTCCTCCTTCACATTCTCCCGCAACTGGGGGTGCAAGGAAAAGGCTAAGAATTCCGAGCCCACCCGCTGGCGGTGATGCAGGGCAGTCTGGAGCGAGTGCTGACATCTGGTCCGGACTGAAGGACCTGCCAACGATTACTGACATGTCATCTACTGTCACTTCATATGATTCTCTCACCATTGAAAGAATGGTGGAGGATTATATGAGTGACCGCATCCAAGTAGGCACGTCAGACAGTCCGTACGTATACTGGCAGGAAAAAGAGGCAATTTGGAGGCCCTTGCAGAAACTGGCTTTATTTTACCTAAATTGCCCACCCTCCAGTGTATACTCCGAAAGAGTGTTTAGTGCAGCCGCTCACCTTGTCAGCAATCGGCGTACGATGTTACTTCCAGAAAATGTGGAGAAGATGATGTTCATCAAAATGAATTATAATCAATTCCTCCGTGGAGACATTCACCAGCAATTGCCTCCAGAAAGTACACAGGGACCTGAGATGGTGGATTCCAGTGGGGATGAATTAATAATCTGTGAGGAGGGGGATGTACACAGTGAAAGGGGTGAGGAATCGGAGGATGAGGAGGAGGTGGACATCTTGCCTCTGTAGAGTCAGTTTGTGCAAGGAGAGATTGATTGCTTCTTTTTTGGTGGGGGCCCAAACCAACCAGTCATTTCAGTCACATTTGTGTGGCAGACCCTGTCGCTGAAATTATGGGTTTGTTAAAGTGTGCATGTCCTGTTTATACAACATAAGGGTGGGTGGTAGGGCCCAAGGACAATTCCATCTTGCACCTCTTTTTTCTTTCATTTTTCTTTGCATCATGTGCTGTTTGGGGACTATTTTTTTGAAGTGCCATCCTGCCTTACACTACAGTGCCACTCCTAGATGGGCCAGGTGTTTGTGTCGGCCGCTTGTGTTGCTTAGCTTAGCCAGCCAGCGACCTTGGTGCACCTCTTTTTTTCTTTGCATCATGTGCTGTTTGGGGACTATTTTTTTGAAGTGCCATCCTGCCTGACACTGCAGTGCCACTCCTAGATGGGCCAGGTGTTTGTGTCGGCCACTTTGGTCGCTTAGCTTAGTCATCCAGCGACCTCGGTGCAAATTTTAGGATTAAAAATAATATTGTGAGGTGTGAGGTGTTCAGAATAGACTGAAAATGAGTGGAAATTATGGTTATTGAGGTTAATAATACTATGGGATCAGAATGACCCCAAAATTCTATGATTTAAGCTGTTTTTGAGGGTTTTTTGTAAAAAAACACCCGAATCCAAAACACACCCGAATGCGACAAAAAATTTTCAGGGAGGTTTTGCCAAAACGCGTCCGAATCCAAAACACGGCCGCGGAACTGAATCCAAAACCAGTGTCCAAAGGAGCCGGTGCACTTTAAATTTCTTCATCTTGGTGTGCAGGCTCCTCCCCTCTATGTCTCCTCCTACAGCTCAGTTTAGAAAAATGTGCCGTCAGGAGAGGATGCACACTGTGGAGCTCCAGAGAGAGATTTTCTTCAGTTTCATTTCTGTTTGTTGTTTTCAGGTAAGCTGTTGGGCAACAGCTTACCTGCACCGAGGGACACTAGCTGGAGACCAACACCGGCCTCCAGGAGGTGCTGAGTCAGATACCACTGACAGGACCACCGTACTGATGGTCAGTGTATCGCAGGCATTGCACTCTCGCGCACACACCCACAGCGCTCCGCACACCTCCAGTACAGAGCTTGAAGGTCGTCAGAGTGGTGAGTGACAAACGGGGACCCAGCTTGAGGGGGGCCCCAGTTCATTGTGTGGCACGACAGTGGGGCAGGCATGTGGACTCCCCTTGGGGTGATCCCATAGCCCATCCGCACAGACTGGCCAGCGATAGTGGAATGTGGTACATGTACTTTCATATCTAATGAGTTAACTACTACAAGACAAGAAAGGCAGCAGTTACAATAGTCTATGGCTGCTCTGAAAAAGGACAGGGCAAATAGAAGATGTGTTTCCCATCTCTCTAATCCTTTACCCCAAAAAAGGGGGTTACCCGATATCCTCTCAGAATCCGAGGAGGAGGTACCAGAGGTGGAAGAGGGGGAGGAGCTGGAATAAAATACTGAGTTAGATGATTCCTGTTCTGCACAGGGTGTAGACTCACTTATTATGGCAATAAGAGATGTTTTAAATATCCCTAGTACTGAATCTGAGGTGCAGCAATCCTTTTTCTCTGCACAGAAAAAGGCACAGGTCACATTTCCTGACTCAAGGAAACTGGATGACCTGTTCAGGGAGCCATGGGCCTCTCCTGATAAAAATTTCCAAGTGTCAAAAAAGTGGTTAGCTACCTTCCCATTGGCCCAGGAAGGGTGTAAGGTATGGGAAACTTCCCCAGCGGTGGACGCATCTGTGTCATGCCTGTCCAAAAAGCTTGTTCTACTGGTTCCAGGGACTACGGCCTTAAAGGAAACTGCAGATAAGAAAATAGAAGCAACTTTAAAATCTATTTATGTTGCAGCGGGGGCATCCCAAAGGTCTGTTATTGCAGATTGTTGGGGGACGCATGCCGTACACACTTGGGCGGGTAACATTCAGGAGTGCTTAGCAGGGGATAAGTCCCTATCTGACTTAGTACTGCTGGTTCAGCATTTTCAGGAGTCTGCCCACTTCTGTTGCGATAACATCAAGGGAATCAGTGTTTTTAATGCACATACTTCTACCATGGCGGTTTCTGCGTGCAGAGCATTGTGGTTACACCAGTGGATAGCAGACACTGAGTCTAAAAAATGTGTGGAAGCCTTACCGTCCACAGGGGATTGGCTGTTCAGTGGTGAATTGGATACATGGATTTCTAAGGCGACGGCTGGAAAGTCCACATTCCTCCCCTCTGCTGCTCTGCCACCTATACGCTCTTACACTGGACCTTCTCGGCAGTCCTTTTGGACAGCACGCTTTAGGGGTAAAGCCAAAAGTGCCTCAAATGCGGCACGAGGTTCCAGAGATAAGTCTCGCAAGCCAGCAACCACAGGATCTCAGGACCAGAGTGTCAGCTCTGGCTCCTCCAAACCCTCAGCATGACGGTGTCCCTCCACTCCAGGGGGTCCTCAGGGTGAGAGCTCATCTGAGATTCTTCAGCTCCATCTGGAACAACTCCTGCCAGGATGCCTGGGTAAAAGATCTGATCTACCTTAGCTACAAGCTGGAATTCAAAAGTCTTCCACCTCACAGGGTTTTCAAATCAGGTTTACCAGCTTTAGAAACCATGTGCTCTGTGTTGCAGGAGGCCATCCAAAAGTTAACCCTGGCCAAGGTCATTGTTCCTGTGCCACCTCAACGACAAGGTGAGGTATATTACTCCAGCATTTTTGTGGTACCTAAACCGGACGGTTCTGTGAGACCCATTTTGAACCTCAAGTCGTTAAACCCATATCTGCGAGTTTTCCGGTTCAAAAGGGAGTCTCTGAGAGCGGTGATCTCAGGTCAGGAAGAGGGGCAATTCTTGGTCTCCCTGGACATAAAGGACGCCTACCTCCATGTCCCAATATGGCCACCTCATCAGATATACCTCAGGTTTGCTCTGATGGAGGAACTTTACCAGTTCCAGGCGCTGCCCTTCGGCTTATCCACAGCCCCAAGGGTTTTCACCGAGGTTATGGTGGAAATGATGTTTCAACTCAGGATTCAGGGGTTAACATTGTCCCCTACCTGGACGATCTGCTAATAAAAGCAAGATCACGGGAAATCCTGCTGGACAGCATATGCCGCACGACATCCCTGTTGTCACACCATGGTTAGATTCTGAACTTTCAGAAATCCCACCTGGATTCAGAAATCACTCAACACCTCCAGCTCCTAGGAGTGATCCTGGATACGGTGTCTTTGAAAGGTTTCCTCCCTGCAGACAAGGTGGAAGCTCTTCAAAAGTTGGTTCGAGCGGTTCTACAACCACGCAAGGTCTCGGTACATCTCTGCACCCGTCTGCTGGGTAAGATGGTGGCCTCCTTCAAGGCCATTATGTTTGACAGGTTTCACGCACGCACCTTCCAACTGGACCTCCTGAAGAAGTGGTTGGGTTTGCATCTGCAGGTGCACCAAGTCATTTGTCTGTCCCCACAGGCCAGGATCTCTCTTCTGTGGTGGTTACAGCTCGCCAACCTCTTGGCGGGGAGGAGCCTCGGGATCCAGGTTTGGATTTTCGTGACCATGGATGCCAGCTTTTGGAGCTGGGGCGCTGTTACCCAAGGGGCACAGTTCCAGGGTAGGTGGTCTGAACTTGAGGTCTGCCTTCCGATAAACATACTGTAACTAAGAGCGATATACAATGCTCTGCTGCACGGAGCTCATCTGCTCCGAGGTCAAGCCATTCAAGTTCAGTTGGACAATGCCACAGCGGTGGCATACGTCAATCGACAGGGAGGAACAAAGAGCAGGGCCTGCATGTGGGAAGTATCAAAGATTCTCCTTTGAGTCAAAAGGAATGCAAGGGCAGTGTCAGCCATTTTCATTCAAGGAGTGGACAACTGGGAGGCGTACTTCCTAAGCCGCCATGACCTCCAACCAGGAGAGTGGGGTTTGCATCCACAGGTGTTCCGGACGATAACAGATTAGTGGGGACATCCCCAGATCGATATGATGGTCTCTCAGCTCAACAACAAGCTTCCGTGCTATTGTTCCAGAACGAGGGACCCTCTAGTAGCGGCGGTGGATGCGCTGATGGCACCGTGGGATTTCCAGCTGGTGTACCTATTTCCTCTGATTCCCTTATTTTCTTGGATCCTAAAAAGAATCTGAAGAGAAGGAATTCAGGCAATTCCCATTGCTCCTGACTGGCTTCGAAGGGTCTGGCCATGGCAGTAGAAGAAATCTGGGCCCTCCCACTGCAGGAGGATCTTCTTCAGCAAGGGCCGTTGATCTACCCAGACTTACGGTGGCTCCATTTGATGGCATGGTGGTTGAGCGGATCATTCTAGCTAAGAAGGGTATTCTGGATAAAGTCATTACCACCATGGTTCTGGCCAGGAGCATCACCATATCTGGAAACGTTACGTCTCCTGGTGTGAGTACCAAGGATATCCAGCTGCAGAATTGATTCTGGGGCACTTTTTGCATTTCCTGCAAGCTGGTGTGGATATGGGCCTATGGTAGGGCTCCATCAAGGTCCAGGTATCGGCCTTGTCCATCTTCTTCCAGAAGAAATTAGCTGCTCTGCCTGAGGTACAGACGTTCCTGCAGGGTGTCCTGCATATTCAACCTCCCTTTGTGCTGCCTACGGCTCCTTGGAATCTTAACATGATTCTGACATTCCTCCAAACCTCTTGGTTTGATCCTCTGATGTCAGTGGAAGACAAATTCCTCACGTGGAAGACAGTGATGCTCTTAGCTTCAGCCAGGCGGGGTTCAGAGCTCGGTGCTTTCCCTGTCCTGGTCTTTCATGCGGACAGGGCAGAACTCAGGACTCGTCAACAGTTCCTGCCAATGGTGGTCTCTGCGTTCCACCCGAATCAGCCTATTTTGGTTCTGGCGGCTTCGACAACGGCCTTTCTGCCTGAGTCCTTGGATGTGGTGCGAGCCCTGAGGATTTACATGAAGAGGACTAAGACAGTCCGAAAATCGGATTCCTAGTTTGTCCTCTATGATGCTCGTAAGAAAGGTCTTCTTGCTTCCAAACAATCCATTGCCCATTGGATTAGGTTTACTGTTCAACAGGCCTGTGCTTCTGCAGCCTCACCTGTTCCTAGGTCTGTCAAGGCCCACTCTACCAGGTCTGTGGGTTCTTCCTGGAAGGCTCTGCAATTGTGCCGAACTGCTACCTGTTCAGGGAAAAACACATTTGTAAAGTTCTACAGATTTGCTACCCTGGCCACAGAGGATGTCCAATTTGGACATATGGTGTTGCAGGTGCACATTCCCACCCATTCTGGGAGCTTTGGGACATCCCCATCATACTAAGTTGTCCCCAGTATCCCTTATGGATGATAGAGAAAAGAGGATTTTAATTACCTACTGGTAAATCTTTTTCTTATAGTCCATAAGGGATTCTGGGCGCCCGTCTCTGTGCTTCACTTCCTGCAAGTTATGGTTCTTCTGTGACATTGTTACGTTACAGCTGTTTTTTCTAGTTCACTAGCGGTTGCTAGTTTTTTTGTTGCTGTGTGCTGGTTCGTTGCTCTCACCACTCGTGTCTTATTATATTTCCTTCTCTCAAGTATGTCTTCTCCTTTGGGCACAGTTTTCCTAGACTGAGCTGTGAGGGAGGGCATAGAGGGAAGGAGCCAGCACACCCTGTTGAAGAAATTTGGACCCCATCTATACCCATCGTACTAAGGGCCTAATTCAGAGTTGATCGCAGCAGAAAATTTGTTAGCAGTTGGGCAAAACCAACGGGGTCATTCCGACCCGATAGCACACTGCAGTTTTTCGCTGTCGTGCAATTGGGTCCGGAATGCGCATGCGCTGCGGCTGCAATGCACAGGTGCATCGCTGTCCGGCGATGGGGAACGCCAGGCAGCAAATGTTCCAACGAAGATTTCGATCGCAACGGCGATCGCAAGGTGACTGACAGCAGGAAGGCATTCTGGGGTGTCAACTGACCATTTTCTGGGAGTGGAGTGGAAACGCAGGCATGTCCAGGCATTTGTAGGGCGGGTGTCTGACGTCAATTCCGGGACCTGACAGGCTGAAGTGATCGCAGTGGTTGAGTAAGATCAGTGCTACTCAGAAACTGCTCAAAATGTTTTTGTACAGCTCCCCTGCTCAAGCGTTCGCACACCTAAAATACACTCCCCCATAGGCGGTGACTATCTGATTGTACAGGCTGCAAAAAGTAGCAGCGTGCGATCAACTCGGAATGACCCCCCATGTGCACTGCAGAGGGGAGTGGCAGATATAACATGTGCAGAGAAATTTAGATTTGGGTGGGGTGTGTTCAAACTGAAATGTAAATTGCAGTGTACAAATAAAGCAACCAGTATTTACCCTGCACAGAAACAAATAACCCACCCAAATCTAATAGGCCCTACACACTGGGTGACATGAGTGAAAGATATGAACAATCTCGTTCATTAATGAATGAGATACCGTTCCTATCTTTCAGTGTGGAGGCACCAGCGATGAACGATGCGTGGCCTCGCTCTCGTTCATCGGTGGTACCCCGTCGCTTGTGCATGCAGGCCAATATGGACTATCTTGTCCATATTTGCCTGCACTGCTATGGAGTAGCCCGAAGGCGGATACAGCCGACGGGTGACCCGGCGGTGCATCGAGCAATGTGTAGGGAGCTTTACGTTCTCTGCAAATGTTATATCTGCCTCACCTGCAGTGCACATGGGGGGTAATTCTGAGTTGATCGCAGCAGCAAGAAAGTTAGCAATTGGGCAAAACCATGTGCACTGCAGGGGGGGGGCAGATATAACATGTGCAGAGAGAGTTAGATTTGGGTGGGTTATTTTATTTCTGTGCAGGGTAAATACTGGCTGCTTTATTTTTACACTGCAAATTAGATTGCAGATTGAACACACCACACCCAAATCTAACTCTCTCTGCACATGTTATATCTGCCCCCCCTGAAGTGCACATGGTTTTGCCCAATTGCTAAAAAATGTCCTGCTGCGATCAACTTGGAATTACCCCCATGGTTTTGCCCAACTGCTAACAAATTTGCTGCTGCGATCAACTCTGAATTACCCCCAAAGTTGTCCCCAGTATGCCTTATGGACTACGAGAAAAGGATTTACCAGTAGGTAATAAAAATCTTTTTTTTTTCCTCTAGTCCTTCTTAATTTTAGAAAGTAGTATACATTGACAAAGACTAATTTTAATGACTGGCAAAAAAATTTAGAGATAGAAAAAAATTTAGTGTGTTTTCTTTCCAATCGTAGTACATAACGGTGCAGAGAATATTGTCTGTGAGATAGCATATTCTGATCTTCCTTTTCTCTGAAGATTATTCAGCAAACAATAGTTCCCTTTTACTGATGTTTTATTTTAGTTTAGATTAAAAAATGCTATTTTTCTATGAAGGGGCTATTGCCTGTAACATATTATTCTTGCAGCAAGACGAAAGGAAATAGTACACTTTTCTATTACTGAAATAAATGTGTTGTCGATATTTGTAACCTACAGTATTGTCGGCACTGGAGTCTGTTCACTCATACAAAAAGAAATGATTTGTGACAGAATAAAGTTTCAAATGCACTTAGGAATCAAAGTCAAGGACTAATGGATTTGCAGAAACTGGGAATATTCAATAGAATTTCAAGGCCATTTACAAACTGAAAAGTGTTTGGATTGAGAGGAATTTCCAACCACTCTGGAATCCCAATTGTCTATACCTATTGACAGTAGTGAGCTTTGTGTCTGTTGGTCTTGGGATGGGCACCATGGTCTGAGTAACCTAACAGAGATGTGTGTTGTATGTGTATGTGTATGTGTATATATATATATATATATATATATATATATATGTGTGTAGCAAAGTGATACAGCGCCACTTGTGGGGTATGGTCTCAGTAATAAAAAGTTTACTAAAATGCTAAAAACACACAAAACCTTATTAGAGGTGTCTGCCACCCCGTAAGATTGCAAAACTGGTACAGTACTGCTGAAAAAAGTATATAGTGGGGGGATAAGGGTACCGGCGACTAGTGTTGTTTAAAAGTACAAATGCTAAAACTTATCATTTATGAGCCAAAACATATAAAATTGAACAAACAGTTTTTAATAATAACACATAAAAATGGGATAAAACATAAAAAGTTTTCCAAATAGTGATAAAAACATAAAGGTCAGATATAAAGGTAAGGAGTTATGACTTAACTTAAAATAGGCAAGGGGGTCACTGCAGGGAAACCAATGCGTTTTGTCACACCAGACTTCTTCAAGAAGTATGGACAGGATGAGATTGCATGCCTATTTACACCCCTGGCAATACTAGCTCAGGGTTTGTGATGTCATAATTGGTCATGTGATCAAATAAAAATGTTTAACCTAAAAACACTCAAGGACAATCAAAGCATAGCCCAAAGAACTAGGGGTCACAGTATGTATGTTCTTAATAAAAACGAGTGGTTTATATGGTGCAAACATTGCTTAAAGTGTTCAATACTGCTGAAATGTAATAAAGTGCGGCACTTCCACCACACTTCTGGTGACGGAGGTAGCGCGTCATGTGACTCCGGGTATTTCCGCCCCACTTCCGGTTGGCTAGTGCGCATGCGCCGGCGGCGCTCCTCGTTCACTGCGCATGTGCCTGCAGTCTCTCCTGGATAGCAGCAGACTTAGTTCAGGTCTCAATAAAATGTATGTCCATCCCATCAGGTGCTGTGGCAGCCATATTGTTGGGGAGAAACTCCATAGGAAATACAGAAAATGCGGTGGCCATCTTTCAGGAGTCTTAGGAGACCCAGATAACGTGGCTTTGTGGTATCCATGGCAACAGTCCCATGTAAATAGAACAGACAGAGATACACGGTGAAATCTATGTACTGGTTTTTCACAGGTACTGGAGACTGCTATATAGGGGGATGGGGATATCTTAATGGCCCACATAATAAACATTATTACAACATGCGCAAACGCTGCAACACTTGTGCCTAAAAATGTGACAATTCATTTTTAATTTATTTTTCACCACTGTATTCAAAAATGAATTGTCACGACATCCCGAGCTGCCTAGAGGGTTGGGGGTGTGGTCTAATTGCCATGACCACGCCCCTTTATGGGGTTTTTTTTTTTACGTCTTTGCAGTACAGAGCTGGGTGGGTGCAGTGCCTGATCCCTGATCCCCCAGCCCTCAGCCCCTCATCCAGAGTCAATTCAAGGGGGGAGTGTGATCACTGTGATCACAATACAGGAACACACAGTGGCTCAGCAATAACAGCCCCTCTGCCCCACTGCAGCAAAGCACACTGCAGCATGTGCTGTGCTGCTAAGATCCAGGCCCAAGTAATTAGTACCCACTCCCTCCTCCTCGTCACTGACAACATCCTACAGAGCCACTGGAGTAACAGAGCCTGCGAGAAACCGGAGGATAAGGGACAGGAGGAGCAGCACCCAAGCCGGGACCTCCAGCAGGTACCAGGGCCGCACTGTGGAGAGAATGAAGGCTGTACCTGGCATAGGGGGTCATTCAGAGATAAACGCAAATCGTTGCATATGCAGCCGGATCTGCGTTCATCTCTGCACATGCTCAGGGCCGCCCAGCACAAAGCAAGGCTGCCCAGCATGTGTAGTGCCGCCTCCCGATGCATCCGCAATTACATTGCCGACACATCTTATGTAAGGTTGACCCCTGGCTGCACTGTCAGAAGCCTTTTTTTTCTTGGACACTACTGTGCAGTGTAGTGTGACTAACGCACACTACTATGCGGTGTAATGTGACTAGCGAACACTACTGTGCGGCGTAATGTGACTAACGGACACTACTGTGCAGTGTAATCTGACTAATGGACACTGCTGTGCAGTGTAATGTGGCTAATGGACACTACTATGTGGTTTAATGTGACTAGTGAACATTACTGTGCAGTGTAATGTGAGAAACGGACACTACTATGCGGTGTAATGTGACTAGCGAACACTACTTTGCAGTGTAATGTGACTAACGGACACTACTATGTGGTGTAATGTGACTAGCAAACACTACTTTGCAGTGTAATGTGACTAACGGACACTACTATGCGGTGTAATGTGACTAGTGGACACTACTGTGCAGTGTAATGTGACTGACGCACACTACTATGCGGTGTAATGTGTCTAACGGACACTACTATGCGGTGTAATGTGACTAACGGACACTACTGTGCAGTGTAATGTGACTAACGGACACTACTATGCAGTGTAATGTGACTAGAGAACACTACTGTGCAGTATAATGTGACAAACGACACTACTATGCGGTGTAATGTGACTAGCGAACACTACTGTGCAGTGTAATGTGAATTGGTACTATTCTGTGGCCCCTATATTTTTGGCTTCTCCCTGCTGGGGGAAGTGGCATGTGTAAAAGGGTGCTCTACCTTGAGCAAAGTGTAAAAGGGAACTCTACCTGGCTCAGTGTGTAAAAGGGTGCTCTATCTGGAATAATGTGTGACTGGCTCTACCTTGCGTTGTAAAAGGGGCTCTACCTGGCACAATGTGTAAAAGGGACTCTACCTGGCATAGTAAAAGGAGACTATTCCTTGTGCAATGTGTAAAAGGGTGCTTTACCTGGAATAATGTGTGACTGGCTCTACCTGATGCAATATGTAAAAGGGGGCTGTATATAAGTGGTACTACTGTGTGGCGTAATTTTGAATAATGGAGACTACTGTGCATCATAATTATTTTACGCCCCTATATTTTATGTAATTTTTTTATGACGCTATATTTATGGATCTTGAAGGGGGGGGGGGGGGGCACCAAAATGTCTAGTAACAGCTCTGAGGATGAGATCGGTCATATTTGTATTTGTAGAAAGGCGCAAAATTTATAGTTTTCAGGAGGGCGCCGAACACCCTAGCACCGGCCCTGAGTGCAGTGATAGCCTCAATATGTTTCGTCACTTAAACCTGTGCTCACAGGCTGGACTTCATCAGGAGGTATAGGTAATGCAAACAGGAACACTATTTATAGGTAATTTCCTAATAGCCAAAATGAAACAAGAAAAAAGGATACCAGTGCTGGCTGAAAATACAACTAGAAAATCTACTGACAAATATATATATTACAGGTTGTTAATAATAACACTTTTATTATGAAATATTAAATGAATTTAAAAAAAGCGCATTTGAAATAAAAGATTTCACATTAGTTTATACACCAGTATGCATACTACTTTAGGAATTTCAACATAAATCTGTTCAATCCTCTCTGGTTTAGGACTCTCCCTTTGTACAGAGTTCAGTCACTATAATAAGCAGCAATTGTTACCGGATATTAGTATGTTGTATCCAAATCTCGATGAGTGTGGAAACCGGTAAGTACCTATTTATAGATTTGAAGTCCCTGAAACGTTCAGCTGGTGCTCAATCCTTTCAATGCTGAGGGGATTAAGGAGGTCACAAATTTGGAGTCCCCAGTAGAAATCAGCTGGTAAATCCTTACCATGCTGAGGGAATGTGACAACCATAGGCAAGCTGCAGTGGATCTCCAGGGAGGCGAGCAGTGTTCCAAATATTTCCAGAGACAGTGGTTATAAATCCCAGTGGTCAGAATGACTGGTGGTCTATAGCACAACGCGTTTCACTGGTACATCCAGCTTCCTCAGGAGCATATTTAAGGTGTCTAACAGACTCTCTTTAAATACCCAATATAATTGGTTAAGTTAATTGCACCTGTGTACTGTATATACAATTAATCAAGACATTATTAAAAACATCATGATAAACACATTTTTATAAACCTAATTGGTCCCAAATAGATAAACAAAATTCAAAAGTTAAAAACTAAATTCAGAAAGTATACAATTTATTAAAAGATATATAGAGTTCCGATCATGTGATCTTCCTTAGTCACATGATTTTTCTTTAGCCAATGAACCATAATTCTATCCTTTCATTGAAGAAACAGAGTGCAATCACATGTCTCTCTTCGGCCAATGGATGCATCTCTGTGACTTTTATTCGTGAAGTGTATTCTCTACAGGCAGCAGCTATCACGTGGATGTGGCTGCGGCCGACTACGACCGCATGACCCACGTGACTGTATATCACAATATTTACTGTAATAGTTTAGCCCGGCAGCAGAGTTCCTGTAGAAGGGACGGTCAAGTGTTACGGCCGGGACTGGCCGTCAACTCATGTGACAGCGTGCTCACCACCAGGAGCCTCTGCTGTATAATGGTATGTATACGGAAATTTCCAATCACGTGATCGCGTCTTTCACAATACATTAGTCCATTATAACCCATTATATTGTCTGCAGTATAAGGAAAGGCCGATACAAAATACAAATTAAATCATCTGTCTCCATTAATATAATACCTCACAATGCAGAAAAATATTTATTATGTTAATAACTCATTAACTGTTGGTAAATGAGTCATCCTAGAATGAGACTATAAGAATAAAATAAAATAAAAATAATAATAATAAATTATTATGCAAATACAGATAAGTATGTATACATAAATGAATATAAATGGAAAAGAATAACAGGGCATTTTATATATGATCTTTCTAAATCACAGAGTTGAGTTCTATGGGCTCATTGAGATCACCCGGATGTAAAGAGTTAAATTTAAGCATCCAGTATACTTCACGACCACTTAGTAAGTTGAATCTATCTCCACCCCTAGGGGTGGGGCAATGTGTTCTAGACATATAACAGACAAATGAGTGGGGTCAGCTGAATATGTTGTACAGAAATGTCTAGACACACTGTGTGTCTGACTTTTTTTATGATATTGCGGCGGTGTTCCATAAATTTAGTTCTCAAGGGTCTCGTAGTTTGACATACGTATCTAAGACCACAGCTGCATGTTAATAAATATAAAACTTATTTAGAGTCACAGTTCATAAATGATCTAAGAGTATAGATTTCATTAGATAAAAGAAAAGCAATATCAAGGGTCTTGTGTGCCACATGTAAACACATGGTACTCCGGCTTTTCCCACATTTGTGGAAACCTTTGGGTTTAGTTGTGAACCAATCAAATCCTTTGACTATTTCGGGTTTCTGTCTCATTCTTAGATGACTAGGTGCCAGAATTGTTTTTAGAGACTTATTTTTCTTATATACACTGCTCAAAAAAATAAAGGGAACCCTAATATAACACATCCTAGATCTGAATGAATGAAATATTCTTATTAAATACTTTGTTCTTTACATAGTTGAATGTGCTGACAACAAAATCACACAAAAATTATCAATGGAAATCAAATTTATTAACCCATGGAGGTCTGGATTTGGAGTCACACTCAAAATTAAAGTGGAAAAACACACTACAGGCTGATCCAACTTTGATGTAATGTCCTTAAAACAAGTCAAAATGAGGCTCAGTAGTGTGTGTGGCCTCCACGTGCCTGTATGACCTCCCTACAATGCCTGGGCATGCTCCTGATGAGGTGGCGGATGGTCTCCTGAGGGATCTCCTCCCAGACCTGGACTAAAGCATCCGCTAACTCCTGGACAGTCAGTGGTGCAACGTGGCGTTGGTGGATAGAGCGAGACATGAAGTCCCAGATGTGCTCAATTGGATTCAGGTCTGGGGAACGGGTGGGCCAGCCCATAGCATCAATGCCTTCGTCTTCCAGGAACTGCTGACACACTCCAGCCACATGCATTGTCTTGCATTAGGAGGAACCCAGGGCCAACCGCACCAGCATATGGTCTCACAAGGGGTCTGAGGATCTCATCTCGGTACCTAATGGCAGTCAGGCTACCTCTGGCGAGCACATGGAGGGCTGTGCGGCCCCCCAAAGAAATGCCACTTCACACCATTACTGACCCACTGCCAAACCGTTCATGCTGGAGGATGTTGCAGGCAGCAGAATGTTCTCCTTGGCGTCTCCAGACTCTGTCACGTCTGTCACATGTGCTCAGTGAGAACCTGCTTTCATCTGTGAAGAACACAGGGTGCCAGTGGCGAATTTGCCAATCTTGGTGTTCTCTGGCAAATGCCAAACGTCCTGAATGGTGTTGGGCTGTAAGCACAACCCCCACCTGTGGACAATGGGCCCTCATACCACCCTCATGGAGTCTGTTTCTGCTCGTTTGAGTAGACACATGCACATTTGTGGCTTGCTGGAGGTCATTTTGCAGGGTTCTGGCAGTGCTCCTCCTGTTCCTCCTTGCACAAAGGCAGAGGTAGGGGTCTTGCTGCTGGGTTGTTGCCCTCCTACGGTCTCCTCCACATCTCCTGATGTACTGGCCTGTCTCCTGGTAGCGCCTCCATGCTCTGGACACAACGCTGACAGACACAGCAAACCTTCTTGCCACAGCTCGCATTGATGTGCCATCCTGGGTGAGCTGCACTACCTGAGCCACTTGTGTGGGTTGTAGACTCCGTCTCATGCTACCTGCTTTCAAAAGTGACCAAAACATCAGCCAGAAAGCATAGGAGCTGAGAAGTGGTCTGTGGTCACCACCTGCAGAACAACTCCTTTATTGGGGGTGTCTTGCTAATTGCCTATAATTCCCACCTGTTGTCTATTCCATTTGCACAACACCATGTGAAACTGATTGTCAATCAGTGTTGCTTCCTAAGTGGACAATTTGATTTCACAGAAGTGTGATTGACTTGGAGTTACATTGTGTTGTTTAAGTGTTCCCTTTATTTTTTTTGAGCAGTGTATTATCTGTGGTTTAGCGGGTAAAAGTTTACCTAGTACGTTATCCTTTTTGAGAACGTCCTATTATAGTTTTTATTTCCTCTACACAGTTATTTCTCTATTTGTCTCTTTACTATTACTCCGACCTTTTCTCCCCAAAATTGAAAAATCCCTCACCTCACCACCGTGTCGCCTTATAATTTCAGGTATTAATTCCCTCACATCGAATCTCTCTTATTATTTAGACACTTTTCTTCAACCCTGGGTATCCACACTGAGATCTCATCTCAGAGAAAATACTAATTCTCATAATCGCCTCCTATGTTTTGAAAATGTTCATTTTTTGTCAAAATCGCAAATGTAATAGGATGCAAATTCAGGAGTGAAACATGCAGTGTCATGCGATTTGTCATGATATTATGACCCGGTAATGTGCACTTTTCTGACCAACCAGAATGCGATTTATAACATCACCATTACACACAAGCAAAGAACCCCACCTATTGGCCGAGCTAAGTCCCCTGGAATCTGCATCACACACCCTACAGTATATAAAGGGCTCCAGCGCCATTTTGCCCTTTGTTAGGCTGGGAGGAGTGTAAGATGGAGAGGGAAGTGACCAAGAGAGGCCGAGAGAGCAGCATGGAGAGAGGCAGCATGGTGGCAAGGAGGGCAGTGGCTGGGAAGATTCAGGAGGAGCAGGCTCAGCATGAGGAGCAGGAGGAGGCTGGTGCAGGAAGCAGGCAAACTGACACAGAGGAAGAGGATTTTGAGAAGGAGCAGAAGGAAGAGCTGGAGGAGCCTTTCCTTAGTGACGTCGACTGGCAGGAGGAGGATGGTGATGGGGGCCAGTTTGAGGAGGAGGAGGCCGCAGAGGAGGGTGAGGAGGATGAGGAAGGCCCTATGTCAAGGCGTACTCCCAGTGGTCGCCATGTGTGTTTCTCTTATGAGAAAAACTGTGCCCTAGTCTGGGCAATGGTGCCAGTTTTTATTCAGATTCTGGGGAAGGATAACCACCACACTAATATGGTGCATAAGTGCAAAATGTGGTAGGACATTACAGACGCAGTTAACGCGGTTAGCATTTTCAAGCGAAAAGTGAATGTTAAAAAAAGATTTAACAACATAAAAAGACTGCTCAAAACGAAGATGGCTGCAGAGATAAAGGAGGACAGATGCACAGGGGGAGGTACTAGTGCACCCATATAGTTTACAGCCTACGAGGAACAACTTAAGTGAATAATACCGCCAGAGATACTTCCTGGGTTACACATAGCTGCATCACCCCCTCAAGCTGGTAAGTGATACATATTTTTGCAGATAAAAATACATTTACATCAAGAATCTATGCTAGGGTTAACAATGTAATGGTGCTGTGGCACTGCACATCCCAGCCAGGTGAACCTATGCTGGAAAATATTTGTTTAATGCTTTAGCTGGTTCTTGTAGTTCCACGGCAACATGTTTTCTATTAGTCAAGAACTACACATTGCAGTGATGTATATAATTATAATGTAGTCATTTTTTTTCTTAGAAATGACCTAATAAGCTACATTAATCATGTTTTCCACAAAAAAAATTATATGTTTTTGGGCAAAATACATTACAGATAAGATTGACCATAAATGTTTTTTTTAAGATTGTAAACATGTTGAACATTTTTAATGCTGCTGGTGAGTTTCTCCTGTCAAAAAGACACAAAACACACCATAACTATAATACCACTAAGTGCTTCATCACGACCTACGGACACTATTCACACTGTCGCAGGGGGCTACACCCCCTTAACCTCTGCTCGCCTTTCTGGGGTTCAATATTTGTATTATATGGAGTATTACCTGCATTCCTAGCTTTGTTAGTGGTTAAATATTGCACGACGAAAAGGGAGTTCGATGGTGAAGGGGGCGTAGCACCTTGCGACGGTGTAAACAGCGCTGCTGGGCACGATGTACAGAATGTAGCAGCTGCGGGGGCTATGCAGATGGGGGAGGGTGTTTGTAGATGCTGTGGGTGGAGGGAGGGGGTCCCAAGGCATTGTGGGTGATGGAAGAGAGGGGATGCTGCGGATGGGGGAGGGGTTCCGAAGGCGCTGCGGGTGGGGAAGGAGCAGGTTGCGGGGGTGTCGTGGGTGGGGTAGGGGGTCTGGAGGTACTGTGGGGAAGGAGCGTGGGTGCCGCGGGTGGGAGAGGTACTGTGGATTGGGGAGGGGGTCCGGAGGTGCTGCAGGTGGTGGAGGGGCAGGTGTGGAGGTGCCGCAGGTGGGGTAGGGGAACCTGAGGTGCAGTGGGGGAGGAGCAGTGGTGGGGGAGGGGCAGGTGCAATGGATGGGGGAGGGGGTCCGGAGGTGCTGCGGGTGGTAGAGGGCTGGGTGCGGGGGTGCCGCAGGTGGGGTAGGGGCGGTTGCAGGGGGTTCCACCAATGGGGTCCGGGGGTGCTGCGGATGGAGGAGGGGCAGGGAGGGTGGATGCCATGGATGGGGGAGAGGGGGTGCCATGGGAAGGGGGTTTGGAGATGCTGTGGGTGGGGGAGGAGTGTGGGTGCTGCGGGTGGGGGAAGGGCAGGTGCAGTGGTGCGGCGGATGGGGTCCAGAGGTGCTGTGGGTGGTGGAGGGGCAGATGCATGGGTGCCGCGGGTGGGGTAGGGGGTCAGGAGGTGTCACGGGAGGGGCGGTTGCGGGGGTTGCCACAGATGATGTTGTCTGTAAATGCTATGGGTGGAGGGGGTAGATGTGGGGGTTGTGTGGATGAGGGAGGGGGACAGGAGGTGCTGCGGGTGGGGGAGGGGCGGGGGAGTGGGGGCTGTGGATGGGGGAGGGGGTCGGGAGGTGGTGTGGGTTTTGGAGGGGAGGGCTTGCCGCAGGATGGGGGAGGGGCAGGTGCAGGCTGTTGTGGATGGGGGAGGGGTTCCAAAGGCACTGCAGTTGGGGAGGGGCAGGTTCTGGGGTTGGGGGTCCGGAGGTGCCATGGGGAAGATGCGGTAGATAGGGGAGGGGGTCCAGAAGTGCTGCGGGTGTTAGAGGGGTGGGTGTGGGGGTGCAATGGGTGGGGTAAAGGCAGGTGCTGTGGGTGGTAAAGGGGTGGATTCGGGGGTGCCAGGGATGGGGGAAGGTGTCTGTAGATGCTACTGGTGGAGGGGGTGGATGCGGGGGGGGGAGTGCTCCAATGGGGGAGGGGGTCGGGAGGTGCTGCAGGTGGGGAAAAGATGGCAGAGTGGGGGCCACGGATGGGGGAGGTGGTCCGGAGGTGGTGGAGGGGTGGGGGTGCCACAGGTAGGGGAAGGGCAGGTGCAGGGGCCATTGTGGAGAGGGGAGGGGTTCCGAAGGTGCTGCGGGTGGAAAAGTGGCAGGTTGCATGGGTGCCACAGGTTGGGTAGGGGGTCCGGAGGTGCCATAGGGAAGGTGCGGTGGATGGGGGAGGGGGTCCAGAGGTGCTGTGGGTGGTAGAGCGGCAGGTGCGGGGGTGACAAAGGTGGGGCAGGGGCGGTTGTGGGGGGTGCAGTGGATGGAATCCGGGGTGCCACGGGTGGGGGAGGGGCGGTTATGGGGGTGCCACAGGTGGGGGAGGGGCGAGTGCCACAGGTGGCGGAAAGGTGGGGGAGGGGTGCCATGGGTGGGGGGAGGAGTGAGTGCCACAGGTGGAGGAGGGCAGGAGTGGTGGAGCCACAGTTGGGGGAGGGACTGGTGCCACGGGTGGGGGAGGGGCAGGTGTGGTGGTGCCGGGGGTGGGGGATGGGCAGGTGCAGGACTGTCCATACCACTGGTCCATGGCTTGAACCATGTAATGTCCTCAGCGGCTGCGCCCCAGACCCGCTCAGGCTGTTGAGGAGCGGAAGACATGATGGTGGTGCTGTCCCCGCACATGGAGGAGTACGGTGGGCGGGTGAGGTGTGTGGCGGGGTCAGTGGGCTGGCACTGGGTCCTGATCCCCAGGTCATGCAGCTGAGCATTCCCCCATGCAGCATGGTGCACAGAGAGAGGCTGTGACTGGAGAGCTGTGCCACGGGCAGACCGCAGGCCAAGGAGAGCACTGTGCCTCAGTTCCCCATGTTTGCAACCATGCTGGGACACCAGAGAAAGTGACTCCTGGGCTGGTTGTTCATTTTCCCTTCTCCTATATAATTGTCCAGATCTGTGACATCGTCAATCACACAGGCACAGAGTCACAGATCTGGGCTATTATGTAGAAGATTACGTTGACAGGAAGAGTCATACTGGAAACAACACTGAAAGACTTCGAAATGTCCAAAAACATAGTAATTTATATATTTAGACCCTAGCAAAGGGACTGGGATATTTTCCTTATTTACAGAGATTTTCACATTAATACTGACCAAATCTGGCACCATATATCATTACATATTTATGCACAGCGGCCCTATGCTTTCCAGATAACTTGTACTCCTTTTTCTTTCTTTTTTAATACAAATGTATTACATCTTCATAAATGACATCACATACTCCCAAAACATGTTAATGTTAATGTGCTAAATGAAAGCATGGTTGTGTAGATGGCCATGGGAAGATGTCACCATAATTGATAACTTACACCCAAATTTGTAAATTCACTATATATTTACCTATCTCAACATATTCACAGGAACAACACAGCAACACCAGCAGGCACAGGTCAGGTACACCGGAGTGAAGAGGACCTGGAAATCGTTTTGAAGCCAGTGGAGGCATTTCCTGCAGAAGAACAAACAACACAGGCATCCATTACAGAAAGTCAACCCACTGTGCTGGAAACCCAGCATATACAGAGCACACCACCACCCCCTACTGCCGACCAACTTGCAAGGTCATTAGACACTTTTAAAACAAAACCGCTTGATTTCATGGCCACCCAAATCCAACAAATGCTCCATATGCAGGGTTACCTTAAAAATATGTGCCAGCAACTACGTAAAGTAGCACACACTGAAAGAGTAGCTGAGGGTACCAGAATCCAGATGGCAGAATCTCTAGATACGAGTCTTTCTGAAATTAGTAATGCACTAAGGGCCCAAACAGATGCCATTAGGGCACAAAATGAAACAATTGGGTCCCAAACAGATGCTATAAGGTCACACACAAATGCATTAGTGTCCCTACACTCACACCTTACTGCTGAAGGCTAACCAATAATTCCGAATGCACCTTCAACTATAAGTAGTGTCATAAGTACACCTATAAGTACCTCTCCGACTGCTCCCCCACGCCGTAGTGTAAGAACAAGGGGTGGGGTCCCAAAAGTAGGCAAGTCTGCTTGCAGCAGGTCACAAAGCAAAAAATAAATAAACATTTAAGATTAAGGTTTCTGTCTTTTTTGTATTGTGTTTTTCTATATTTGTAATGTTTGAAATTTTGGACTCATTGTAATCTTTTTACCCATGTTTATGCAAAACAATTACTTTACAGTAAAAAGTTTTGGAAACCACACATATGCATTTTGAGTTTTTATATACACATACAGATTGTAGGTAGGTAACTTAGCATTCATACTAGTTTATATATCCTTTTGTATAGAAGGCACTCACCAGTCTTCTTAAGAAGAATAATCACTTTATTTCTTAAAATAGCATAGATTGTCAGCATTTCATTCTTACCACAAACCTTTGTCAATATATCTTATCAGCACACTATTTTCATTTGTAGGAGGCATGGCCACACCTCCACAATTAGGCCACACCCCTATATTCTCAAAATAGTATAAATATGTTGATTTCAAATATTAATCTCTGCACTCTCTTCTTTAATGTTTCCACACACATTTGTTATACTTAGATACAAAGTGTATACTTAAGGAAAAATGTTGCATATGATAGGACCTCTGTTGTCTTTTTGCATATACTGTAGCTCTTGAACTTGCTGCTGGTCCTAAAGACTAACCGTTTAATATCATTTAATATTATGGAGTGACGTAGTAAAATATATACAGGATTTTATCAAAGAAAGAAAGGGATTGCCTGGAAATATTTAATATATTATTTGATTATATAATTTAGGCCAGGTAGCCTAATTATAACAATTATGCAAAATGCAGTATTCACGGGATTGAAGCAACTCTCTGGTGATAGAGGCACATACCTCTGACAATCTTCGGTTGGAGCCATGGAGAAACACGCTAGTGCCCGCTGCTGTGTGTTACCAAGCAGGAAAATATGCAGCACTATAGGGGACCACACTTCATTGCAAAGGAAACACTTTGCTAATCTGGACTACCACCTGCTACAGACTGGTAACCCATTTGTCATTGCTGAAGTACTTATCGGATGCAATTTAGTGAGGATATTTTAACAAAACCACTTGTCATGGAGTGTTGGATTTATGCTTATTATTGGTGGATTATAATTGGATTTGGAAATTGGATCAACTGGTCTTTACAGTATGTTCCTGCTTTTATATCTTTATTTAAGCTCAATTGTGCTTTATTTATGAATTCCTATAGCTATTTTTATCAATAATACATTTTTCATATTGTATTCAGCCCACACAGTATAAAGTAAAGTGTGTCTTACAATCTAAGGCATTTAATTTCCAATACGTACAGTACATTATGTCCAGTAGCGTTGTTATTGCTTCCATGTCCCCTATACCTGAAAGGAGGTGTGGTCTGCTCTGTGGGAGGAGCCCAATTTTGGGGGTATTCCCATCTGAAATAAAAGGAGATCCCAGGCATAATGCTCCTGTTGGGGACCCGACTCGGCTTATGGGAAGCTGTGACTGTAACACTAGTTTGTTTATATTCATACCTGGTCTGATCTGACTGGACCACAGCAATATCCCTGTGATCACAGTAACACCTATGGCCTGATTTTGAGCAGCATACTATGCTAAAATACATGCAGATGGACAATGTCTTTAAGTACTGTGCATGCATCTGAGTTGCACTGCACTTGCATCCGTTTGTTTCGGAGATACAGGACAAATTTGGCCACAGAGAGTGTGGATTTTAGTGGGTGTTCATTGGAGGTACCAGGGGGGTGGCTAGGCAGATGTGGGAGTGTTGCTCACAGCTGCTGTATCTAAAGATACACAACATCATGTAATGCCTGCAATAGGGCTGGAGCCAGTTTTGATGGTGCCTTAAAGGCACACCAAGACGGAACTGCACCACCGTATGTGGCTGTCTAACTATTTACCAAATCGGCTGCGGCATTAACATGAAGACACATGGTCGGCTGCAGCAAAAAAAGTAGCGAGGTGTGCGTGAAACTCAGAATCAGACCACTAGAGAGACACAGTATTAGTACTACAGTATATGATTAATGGGTGCAGTATACCTGATTCATGCATAGGTCATTTTATTTTTTATTTTTTTATTTTATCAGCATCCTCAACTCAGTAAATGTTTGAAAATGCCATGAACGCCTACTGTACTATAAAAAAAAAAAATCTTTAATGCTCTATGAATAAAGGGCCTAATTCAGACCTGATCGTAGCCCTGAAAAATTTTGCAGGGCTATGATCAGGCACACTGACATGTGGGGGGACGCCCAGCACAGGGCAATGCTTTTGCTCTTCAGGAGTAGCTCCCAGCCAGCGCAGCTTTTGCGTGCTGGCCAGGAGCTACTCATCGCTGCCTGGGTCGCAGTGGCTGCGTGTGACATCACGCAGCCGCTGCGGCCCACCCCACCACTTGGTCCGGCCACACCTGCCAAACGCCGCCGTGCCACCACCCCTCCTGCCTAGCGGTTGCCTCTGCCTGTCAATCAGGCAGAGGCGATCGCTAGGCAATGACAGCCGTCAGCTGTTAGCCATGCGCCGGTGCACTGCGGTGCCGGCGCACGCACACTTCTGACCTGATCGCTGCACTGCGGTGAATGGCAGCGTGCGATCAGGTCAGAATGACCCCCAAAGTGCTTTGTCCCATCTTTGTATTTCTCCCATGCATAACACCACTAATTATATTCTCTACATATAGTAAAAGTATATTAACGTGCATTAATTTAATTTCAGATATATGGCCATTATGGCTTGCTGTTAATCTAGCATTACTGTACAAAGAAGGATTTCTGTATTAAAATAAAGTGTTATAGCTGTAAAGTTAAATTGGAAATAGTAGATGTAAAAGTGTTACTTTAAAAAAAAGTGGAAGAAAAAAGTTGATAAAAGTTTCCCCATTCTGTTTTCAGTGTAAGAACAGTTTGTCCACTCATTCTTCCTAATTATAATGGCAAGACATGTACAAGCTCACACCTGGCTGGGAATCGGAATGCTTCCAGACTTATGGACTGGTAATTAATAATGTTGTACAACAATGGAAAGCAGCTTGGCACCATCTAGATAAAACAGTTCTGTTCTCCACATCTGACCCATTTGTTCCTTAGAGTAAGAGGTAGAGTCAAAACTCTCGCCTACACAGCAGCTTAATGAGTTGAAAATAATTCCATATAACTTGATTGTCTCCAGTATGGCTGTACCAGTTATGAAAGAAGCTGTCTGCAAATATGCAGAAATGTTTTAGCAGTAGCAATTCTTTATGGATTATGGGGCTGATGCAAATTTGTCTACAATTGCAGACACAAATTACTTTTGCCAAAGAAGCCTCAAGTGCAATCATAGTCACAGTGGCATCTATGTTAACATGCAATGCCAGGTACACAGTACAAACACTTACATCCTTACCTATGCTTACATTAAAAAATATGTACCTGTATATTTTCTGTGCAACACATTCTCTAATGCACAGCTGTTAAACTTAAATGACCTTTGTAATACAGCAGAATTAACTCCCTGTCTTATATTTAAAACAGAAAGTTTGCTTAACCCATACCTCCCAACTTTCAGGAGGTGGGTAGAGGAATGCTACTGTATGTGCATGCTGAAGACACGTGTCTGAAAAGAGGGCGTGGCATCAGTTTTTAATGCATCATGCCCCTGTTCTTTACCATGCTGGGGGCATTAATGATGGCGCTACAAGTATATAATGGAGAAAATCTATTAAAAAAAATGATAGATGAATGTAACATACGGTAGGAGATGGGTGGAGGGAGCTAGAACAACGGGAGAAAGGATGGGTAAAGAGAGATGAGGAGAGGGGGTGGGCAATATGGGGAAAGATGGGGAGAGAAAGTGATGAGGGCAGAGGGATGGTGAAGAGAAAAACAGGGAAACGGGTAGAGACAGACAGATGGGTGGAAGAAGGGAGGAGAGATAAGAGATGGAGAGAAAGAAAGTTGGAGAAAGGTAGAAGGAAATGGGAAGCTGGTGGAAATGAGACAAAATGACATGCTAATGATGGGTCGAAATATTAAAATGTATTAGTATTCTGCCAAAGGGTACATCATTGTACATAGGGGGTCATTCCGAGTTGATCGCTCGCTGCCGATTTTCTCAGCGCAGCGATCAGGTGAAAAAACGGCATTTCTGCACATGCATATGCCCCGCAATGCACACGCGCGACGTACGGGTACAAACCTCTTTGTGGTTGTGCTCAGGTTCTAGCAAAGTTTCCTTCACACTGGTTGCCGCAAGAAGATTGACAGGAAGGGGGCGTTACTGGGTGTCAACTGACCGTTTTCAGGGAGTGTTTGCAAAAATGCAGGTGTGTCTGAAAAAACGCAGCTGGGCATTCGCTGGGCAGGTGTATGACGTCAAATCTGGACAGGAATAGGCTGAAGTGATCGCAAGCACTGAGTAGGTTCAGAGCTACTCGGAAACTGCACAAACTGTTTTTGCAGAGCTCGGCTGCACATGCGTTCGCCCTTCTGCTAAGCTAAAATACACTCCCCAGTGGGCGGTGGCATAGCATTTGCACGGCTGCTAAAACTAGCTATCGAGAGATCAACTCGGAATGACCCCCATAATAAGGAGGGGATGCGGTCAATTTACCTACAATCAAAATCTTGATGGTCAAAATACCAACAACCATTGACCGACGGTCAAAATCCTGACAAGGTCAAAATCAAGACATGGTCTAAATATCGACATATAAAATACTGACAAGGTCATAATACCGACATTTAAAATGTCGACAGGTCAAAAATTCGACATGAGTTTTTCAGAATTTTTTCATTGAAACCGACTTGTTCATACTTTACCATCCCAGTAAACCTGGAGGGGGAATATAAGCATGCAAAACGCAGCAAGGCACCGTGCCCAAAGCATGGCGAGTGCAGCAAGCCATGAAAGGGGATGTGGTGCACTTATACGGTGTCAAAGTCGACCTACAGATGTAGCCACCTTTATCTTCACTGGCTGAGGCGTTTGTCCCGATCGAGCATACACAGCGTACCGGTGCGTAGGGAGGCGCGCCTAGTCACAGAGAGGCGTACCTAATCGCACGGAGGCAGACAGAGCGTTTGGCGTTACCTTTACATGTAATACCTGCGGTCATCCACCAGACGTCGCCTTTTACAATCACCACTGCGCATGCGTGTGGTCTCCCGTAAAATACAATACTGAAATATATAATAAGGACTACTTTACTAAGCGTCTCATTACGCTGCATACAGTAAATACTCATAACGCTGCATTATTTAATACAGTAAATACTCATTACGCTGCATTATTTAATACAGTATATACGGTACAGACGCAAATAGTACAGCATGCAGTATATGATCCATCAACAGTACTTTATGAATATGTGAGCGTCCAAGTCCTGCAGACAAAACAATATAAAACCAGTAGTGTACACTGTCGCAAATGGACGTGTTAGAAGTTCACTATTGCCTCTTGAGATTAGGAATTTTGTACAGTATGTTAGCGTCCTAATCCCGTAGCCATTACAGCATAATCATATCCAATGGATTTATTCATCTGTCTGCGGCGAAGTGGTGAAGTGTTCTGCTTCCTATACTCAGAGTCCCGGGTTCGATTCCTAAAGTACAAATGCATGTTAGTTTTTTCCAGACACTTTATTATTTTTTTTATTCACATAAACCAGGGCAAAGCTGCAGGAGCGGTTCTACTGTTAAGGTTCTATGCACCGTACAGTACACATACAATTCTGTAGCAGGGCAGACTCAATAGAAATGGCTACCACCTTTGACTCCTTGCCCCACAGAGGCCCTAGGCTACAGAGCAAGTAACAGTCCAGATTTTGCAGGCTATGGGGCAATGCTGAAGGAGCATCACAATCCCCTAGCTAAAATACACAAGGGCGATAGGAATAAGTGAGGTCTATGCACATTACGGTACACCGGACTCGATCGCATAGCACACTGGCAAAATGGCCTCCGCCCCTGAACCCCCACCATGTGGCAGGCAGCACTCGGATATGGAGTGAGAGATGGTATAAGTTTTGCAGGCTACGGGGCAATGCTGAAGGAGCGTCACAATCCCCTAGCCAAAATACACAGGGGCGATAGAGATAAGCGAGGTCTATGCACATTACGTTACACCGGGCTCGATCGCATAGCAAACTGACAAAACACAAGTTTTACATAAAGCAGGGCAAAGCTGCAGGAGAGTTTCTACTGTCAAGGTTCTATGCACCGTACGGTACACATGCAATTCTATAGCAGGGCAGACTCAATTGAAATGGCTACCGCCTGTGACTCCTAGCTCAATGGAGGCACTCGGCTATGGAGCAAGTAACAGCACAGATTTTGAAGGCTACGGGGCAATGCTTAAGGAGCGTCAGAATCCCCTAGCTAAAACACAGGGTCGATAGGGATAAGCGAGGTCTATGCACTTAACGATACCCCAGACCCCATCGCATAACAAAGTGACAAAATGTCCAAAGCACATGAACATCCGCCTTGTGTCAGCACTCAGCTATGGAGCGAGTGACGGCATAGGTTTTGCAGGCTACGGGGCAGTGCTGAAGGAGCGTCGGAATCCCCTAGCTAAAATACACAAGGGCGATAGGGTTAAGCGAGATCTATGCACATAATGCTACAAGGCGGGGGTTCATGTGCCTCGGACATTTTGTCACTTTGTGATGCGATGGGGTCTGGTGTATCGTTATGTGCATAGACCTCGCTTATCCCTATCGACCCTGTGTATTTTAGCTAGGGGATTCTGACGCTCCTTCAGCATTGGCCCATTCTTTGAACGCGGAATTTTCCACTGCCTCTCCCTACCCCCATCCCACTTTCCCCTTCCCCACTGGGAGCCTGCACAGTTCATGAAGTAGACAGGTAGGGAGTTCCGATCAGGTTACAAGACAAGATTTATGTGAAACCTGTGTGCACCCTTCCATTGAAGGTATAACAAAGAAAAAAAAATTATAATAAAGTGAATGTCACGGGAACTCGGACGCTCATACTGTACATGTATTTCAAAAGCACGGTGTTTATGCATTGTACATACTTTCTTTTACACAATTAGTTGCGTCTCCATACACAATCTTGCGTCTGCATACACAAGTGTATTAACATGTTCGTTTGTGTCTGTATAAACTATTTATTTATATTGAGAACTCTCACCGTCTGACCATTGGTCACTATCTATTAATATTACAGTCATCACTGACCATTTGCCAGAGCTGTAGATCAATCCGCCGCTATACGATCGAAAGTACTGGATTAGTGGAGCATTAGCCACCCAGTGGTGGAGATGTGTAATGCATGCTGAGTATCTAGAATCGCCTCAACGCGCCTGCCTGTGATTAAACTCAGCAAGCTAAGCTATCGCCTTAGCGTGACTAAACGCCCGTCTAGGCGGAGAATCGGTCAAGATAAAGGTGTCAACACACACACCAATAAACAATTAAAAACTCTTGTCAACTTTCTGACCTGAAAACATTTTAAATGTCGGTATTTTGACCTTGACGGTATTTTAAATGTTGGTATTTTGACCTTATTGGGATTTCGACCGTCGGTCAATTGATGTAGGAATTTTGACCATCGGGACTTTGAGCCCAGAGCATACTGTAAATTACTTAGCACATTTATTAAAAAGCAGTGTTATTTAGAGGGCTTTAACTCAATAAAGTTTCCTTTGTCACACAGCCCCTCTTGAATACTTTTCTTTGAAAACTAAGATCTGGGATAGAAAATGAAGGTCAAATCTTTTTTAACAAGCAAATTCAAATTTAATTATTCATTATTTCTCATTGATGATGGTGATGTGTGCATGACCCGGGTTTCAGGGTCACTGTGACGTCACTTTCAGAAACAGAGGCATTGTACCGGAAGCAGAAGTGCGGGTGTCGGGGCGTGCAGGAATGAGTGCGGGTGCCGGAGCTGTATGTGTTTTTGTGTATGTCTTTTTATATAGTTTTTTTGTGCGGTTACCAATCTGGTGAAATGCACTTTAATGTATGTACATGTATATCTTATGACACACGCTTTATATATATTTTTTGTATCAACTACATATGACTTTATTGACTATGTCGACAGTGGTCATGCTGTTTACTCAAGATAAGATATATATACTTCTTAGAGATGAGCGGGTTCGGTTCACCGAGAACTGAACCCCCCCAAACTCCACGTGTCAGACACGGTTCTGAGCCCGGCTCGGTTATTCCCGCCTGACTCAGAAAATCCGAACGAGGCAAAACGTCATCATCCCGCTGTCGGATTCTTGCGAGATTCGGATTCCATATAAAGAGCCGAGCGTCGCCACCATTTTCACCCGGGCATTGTAGACAGTACAGAGAGGATGTGGCTTCGTTCTCTCAGAGTCAGTTCTCAGTATCAGTGCTCAGTATCAGTGCTTGTTGTCTTGTGCTGCATCGTGCTGCTCAATAATACTGGTACAGTGTCTTGTGCCGCATCTTGCTGCTGTAGGGTGCTGTGGCAGTAGTGTCCTGTGAATGTGCAACGATCATCATCATTCCAGTCGCAGTGGTATCTGGGTGGTGACAATTCCAGAGTAATAAAATGAGATAATAACCGCGGTTATGTTTGTGTTTAGCAGCTCCCTATAATAAAAATAACAATAAACACTAAAAAGGGGAGCGCTTGATTAGTTTTGCATAATAAATTGAACGCACATACCTGTAAAAAAAAATTTTGGTTAATAATGAAATGTTTAAACTCTTTTTTGAAGAAGTGTTGGAACAGAGATAATTGATATTGTTTGTGAATCAATTATAATTTGCCGGACAGTTCTTTCCCACGGGTAGCACTATCCCTGCTGTCCCTAATACCTTTTGCGGCTTGTTGTTTGTAGCCTCGGCGTGCGTCAGCGTGCACCACGGGTATCGCTTGTCCCGTCTCTCCCGTTGTGACGGCTACTCCGGCTCCGTAATGCTCTTGCGGCGTGCCTGTTTAGAAGCGTCTCAGCATGTCAGTGTTAGCGTTCACTGATCCAATATTCTCCGTTTCTGCACCATCAAAGTTTCCATCGCGTTTCGGGTTATAGAACCCTTTAACTAGGATATTATCTTTGTATTTTAACTTCCTATATATACTTAAAAAACTTTATTGAATTTACTTAAAAACAGGAAATGTTCCAAAAGGAAGTTATATATAAAAAGCGGTAACCATGTGCCCCTATGTTATCAATAGGGTAAAAATGGTTTCTACCTTAATTTTTTTGGTATGGCGTTCAATTAATAAATTTTGTTAATGATATGATGAATTAATTGTCTAATAGGAAAGCATTTATGTCTATTTCCACATGTAATCCTTCTGGTTGTAAAGTCCTCATGTAATATATCCACTTGGTTTCTCTCTTTCTTAATTCGAGGCTTATGTCTCCTCCTCTCCAGTTTTTGAATATTTTTTGTATTCCTATAAATTTTAGACTTGAAGGATCGCTATTATGACAGTCTTTATAGTGTTTAGAGACACTATGTGTTTCCAGTCCTTTATTTATATTATATATGTGTTCAGAAATTCGTATACGAAGTTTTCTCTTGGTTTGTCCAATGTATTGAAATCCACATGGACAGTGAAGGAGGTAAATGACTCCTTCTGAATCACATGTTATTCTTTCTTTGATATTATATGTCCTTTTGGTTATATTGGACATAAATTCAGAAATGGGTTTTGTAGATTTGTTGCCAGTAATTTTACACGGGCGGCAACATAAGCAGTGGAAGTTCCCTTTACTCTCTTCTTGATGTATTGTTTGTATCTGTGTATAACTTTTTACTAGATTCTGCTTTAGACTTCTTGCCTTCTTATACACAATTTGTGGTTTATCCCTTATATATGGCTTCAGTTGTTTATCCAGCTGCAAAATGTGCCAGTGTTTCTGTAATATTGCTTCAAATTGTAGATGTTGACTGTTGAATTGTGTTATAAAAACTGTTTTGTTTTCAATATTGTTTGTTTTTTGTTTATATTGATATAATAATTTTCTGTCCGTCTTAGCAACCTGTTCTATCTCAGTGTTGAGATGTTCTTCTTTGTATCCTTTGTTCATGAATTTCTTCTTCATAATTTGACATTGTTGTGTATAAGTTTCTGAGTGTGTGCAATTTCTCCTGAGTCTTCTAAATTGTCCATTTGGTATGTTCTTCAACCAATTATTATGGTGATTACTGGTTCGACTAAGTGTATTATTCCCACTACATTCTTTTATGTGGTTTCGTGTGCAAAGTCGGTCTTCTTGGATAAAAATCTCCAAGTCCAGATATACCACCATGTCTTGGCTCACCGTGGATGTGAATTCCAGCCCATACCGGTTATTCTCCATGTATTGAAGGAATTCTGATAGAGTATCCCTTGGTCCACTCCAGATGAATACCAGATCGTCAATGTATCTCTTCCAAATGACAATAAATTCCTTAAAGGGGTTATTCTCCCAAATGGTTTCCTCCTCCCACTTTGCCACAAATAAATTTGCGTAACTAGGTGCGAAGGAGGAACCCATCGCTGTCCCTTTCTTCTGATTATAGAACACTCCTTGGTTCCAAAAGTAGTTCTTACTCAGTATAAATTGTATGCAGCTGATAATGAAATTTATTTGTGAGTTTGTTAATTCTGTACATTTGGATAAGAAAAATCTGCTGGCATCACTTCCTATGTCGTGAGCTATGCATGTATACAATGAACGAACATCGCTGGTGCATAGGATATAGTGATTTTGCCACTCCACAGTGTCCAATATTTGTAGAATGTGCAAAGTGTCCTTCACATAGCTTTTTTGTTCTTGTACCAGTGTCTGTAAAAAGGAATCTACATACTTAGATAGCCTTGAGGAAAGAGAGCCTATCCCCGAGACTATTGGGCGTCCTGGAGGATTGACGGGATCCTTGTGTAGTTTAGGAAGTTGGTAGAATGTTGGAATTTTAGGATGGGGGATATAGATGAAGTCTCGCTCTTTCTTTGTTAAGATGCCAATTTCCAATCCTTCTTGGAGCAATGTCTCTAGTTCTTCTTGATATGCCTTAGTTGGATCTGTTTGTAGTACTTCATAGGTATCTCTTTCTCCCAGAAGCTTTTGGACTTCCTCCTCATACCTATCCCTATCCATAATTACCAAACCTCCGCCCTTGTCAGCCGGCTTCACTATGATGGATTCATCTTCTTTTAGCTCTTTCAAGGCTTGCATTTCTTCCTTCGTTAGGTTGTATTTTTTCTTTTGTGTGTTCTTTGTCATATCTTGGATGTCTTTCTCAACAAGTCTCTGGAAGGTCTCAATATGGGGCCCTTTGATGTAGGAAGGGTTAAACGTGGATGTCGGCTTAAAGTTACTGTGTGTGAAGGGATCTTGTATTTCTTGAATCTTTGTGTTTTCATCTTTTCCACCAAAGAACTTCTTTATACATAACTTTCTGACAAATTTTTGGGTGTCAATAAAAAGATCAAAATTGTTTATGTTTGAATGTGGAGAGAATTTAAGACCTTTACTTAGTAATGACAATTGTTGTGTTGTCAATGACTTTTTGCTAAGATTGAAGATTCCATCATCTTGAGTGATTGACATTATCTTCTTGCTTTGCCCACCCCTGACACCCCTTCTCCTGGTGAAAGGGCCTGACATTTCGTTCTTTGCTTCCATGGAGTTTGTTCCCATTCGTGTTCTTGTTCTTCTTCCAGGAGCTCTCCTAAAAAATGCTCCTCCGTCTCGTCATCATCTTCCACATTATAGGATCTCTTTCCATTTCTCATTCCCTTTTTTTATAATTGTTTGTTCTCCTCGATGTTTTTCATAAGAGTTTGATAGGTGGTTCTTTCTTCTCTTTTTGCATCTGCTTTTCCTTGGTTATAAGACTCCTGTTCAAGTGATCTAAATTGAAAATTTCTAGAATTGTATGGTGGATATTTCTTCTTCTGTAGTGGTAGTTGTGGTTGCTTCTGAATTAAAGGACTTTACAACCAGAAGGATTAAATGTTGAAATAGACATAAATGCTTTCCTATTAGACAATTAATTCATCATATCATTAACAAAATTTATTAATTGAACGCCATACCAAAAAAATTAAGGTAGAAACCATTTTTACCCTATTGATAACATAGGGGCACATGGTTACCGCTTTTTATATTTAACTTCCTTTTGGAACATTTCCTGTTTTTAAGTAAATTCAATAAAGTTTTTTAAGTATATATAGGAAGTTAAAATACAAAGATACTATCCTAGTTAAAGGGTTCTATAACCCGAAACGCGTTGGAAACTTTGATGGTGCAGAAACGGAGAATATTGGATCAGTGAACGCTAACACTGACATGCTGAGACACTTCTAAACAGGCACGCCACAAGAGCATTATGGAGCCGGAGTAGCCGTCACAACGGGAGAGACGGGACAAGCGATATCCGTGGTGCACGCTGACGCACGCCGAGGCTACAAACAACAAGCCGCAAAAGGTATTAGGGACAGCAGGGATAGTGCTACCCGTGTGAAAGAACTGTCCGGCAAATCATAATTGATTCACAAACAATATCAATTATCTCTGTTCCACCACTTCTTCAAAAAAGAGTTTAAACATTTCATTATTAACCAAAAATTTCTTTTACAGGTATGTGCGTTCAATTTATTATGCAAAACTAATCAAGCGCTCCCCTTTTTAGTGTTTATTGTTATTTTTATTATAGGGAGCTGCTAAACACAAACATAAGCGCGGTTATTATCTAATTTTATTATTCAGAAACCTCTTATTATCACCGCTGCTAAAAATATGAATATAACACATCATAGTAGAGTTAACATTAGTAATATTTTTACTTTAGACAAGCCCCCTCCAGAACCGGAACCTCAAAATTAGGGTTTTTGTGCACAGTTTTTAATACTAGAAAAAAATGACACTCAAGAAATAAAAAACTGGTGGGAGGTGGCTACTCTCACAAAATATTTAGAAATGGGCATGATTCCTAGAGGTTTGAGGGTACAAAAAAATCCTACCTTTGATCCCATAGATCCAAAATTCTTTTTCAAATGGAATCAGATTTTAGATAAATGTTCCAGTGAACTGATTTCATTAATTGTGGAAGATAGAAAAATATCTTTGGAATTATTAAAAGAAAAAATCCACACCACAGAAAAGAAGTTTGACCCCCTCAAAACAATGCCAGATTACATCAATTTGATGAAACTAACAAATGAGAAAATGGAAAAGTTGGAAAACGAAATAATAGCACAAAAACAGAGAAAATTCTTCAGAGACCATAACGAGAAATCCCACTATTCAATGACAGATAGAAGAAAAAATGGACTACCATACAACAAACAGCAAAAGTCTGAAAATCAGTCCGCAAAAACCCAAAAATATACATATAGAAACCCGAATTTTCAGAAAAAGAACTATTACGTCAATCAAGCACAGAAAACACCTTTAATTCAGAAGCAACCACAACTGTCACTACAGAAGAAGAAATATCCACCATACAATTCTAGAAATTTTCAATTTAGATCAGTTGAACAGGAGTCTTATAACCAAGGAAAAGCAGATGCAAAAAGAGAAGAAAGAACCACCTATCAAACTCTTATGAAAAACATCGAGGAGAACAAACAATTATAAAAAAAGGGAATGAGAAATGGAAAGAGATCCTATAATGTGGAAGATGATGACGAGACGGAGGAGCATTTTTTAGGAGAGCTCCTGGAAGAAGAACAAGAACACGAATGGGAACAAACTCCATGGAAGCAAAGAACGAAACGTCAGGCCCTTTCACCAGGAGAAGGGGTGTCAGGGGTGGGCAAAGCAAGAAGATAATGTCAATCACTCAAGATGATGGAATCTTCAATCTTAGCAAAAAGTCATTGACAACACAACAATTGTCATTACTAAGTAAAGGTCTTAAATTCTCTCCACATTCAAACATAAACAATTTTGATCTTTTTATTGACACACAAAAATTTGTCAGAAGGTTATGTATAAAGTAGTTCTTTGATGGAAAAGATGAAAACACAAAGATTCAAGAAATACAAGATCCCTTCACACACAGTAACTTTAAGCCGACATCCACGTTTAACCCTTCCTACATCAAAGGGCCCCATATTGAGACCTTCCAGAGACTTGTTGAGAAAGACATCCAAGATATGACAAAGAACACACAAAAGAAAAAATACAACCTAACGAAGGAAGAAATGCAAGCCTTGAAAGAGCTAAAAGAAGATGAATCCATCATAGTGAAGCCGGCTGACAAGGGCGGAGGTTTGGTAATTATGGATAGGGATAGGTATGAGGAGGAAGTCCAAAAGCTTCTGGGAGAAAGAGATACCTATGAAGTACTACAAACAGATCCAACTAAGGCATATCAAGAAGAACTAGAGACATTGCTCCAAGAAGGATTGGAAATTGGCATCTTAACAAAGAAAGAGCGAGACTTCATCTATATCCCCCATCCTAAAATTCCAACATTCTACCAACTTCCTAAACTACACAAGGATCCCGTCAATCCTCCAGGACGCCCAATAGTATCGGGGATAGGCTCTCTTTCCTCAAGGCTATCTAAGTATGTAGATTCCTTTTTACAGACACTGGTACAAGAACAAAAAAGCTATGTGAAGGACACTTTGCACATTCTACAAATATTGGACACTGTGGAGTGGCAAAATCACTATATCCTATGCACCAGCGATGTTCGTTCATTGTATACATGCATAGCTCACGACATAGGAAGTGATGCCAGCAGATTTTTCTTATCCAAATGTACAGAATTAACAAACTCACAAATAAATTTCATTATCAGCTGCATACAATTTATACTGAGTAAGAACTACTTTTGGAACCAAGGAGTGTTCTATAATCAGAAGAAAGGGACAGCGATGGGTTCCTCCTTCGCACCTAGTTACGCAAATTTATTTGTGGCAAAGTGGGAGGAGGAAACCATTTGGGAGAATAACCCCTTTAAGGAATTTATTGTCATTTGGAAGAGATACATTGACGATCTGGTATTCATCTGGAGTGGACCAAGGGATACTCTATCAGAATTCCTTCAATACATGGAGAATAACCGGTATGGGCTGGAATTCACATCCACGGTGAGCCAAGACATGGTGGTATATCTGGACTTGGAGATTTTTATCCAAGAAGACCGACTTTGCACATGAAACCACATAAAAGAATGTAGTGGGAATAATACACTTAGTCGAACCAGTAATCACCATAATAATTGGTTGAAGAACATACCAAATGGACAATTTAGAAGACTCAGGAGAAATTGCACACACTCAGAAACTTATACACAACAATGTCAAATTATGAAGAAGAAATTCATGAACAAAGGATACAAAGAAGAACATCTCAATACTGAGATAGAACAGGTTGCTAAGACGGACAGAAAATTATTATATCAATATAAACAAAAAACAAACAATATTGAAAACAAAACAGTTTTTATAACACAATTCAACAGTCAACATCTACAGTTTGAAGCAATATTACAGAAACACTGGCACATTTTGCAGCTGGATAAACAACTGAAGCCATATATAAGGGATAAACCACAAATTGTGTATAAAAAGGCAAGAAGTCTAAAGCAGAATCTAGTAAAAAGTTATACACAGATACAAACAATACATCAAGAAGAGAGTAAAGGGAACTTCCACTGCTTATGTTGCCGCCCATGTAAAATTACTGGCAACAAATCTACAAAACCCATTTCTGAATTTATGTCCAATATAACCAAAAGGACATATAATATCAAAGAAAGAATAACATGTGATTCAGAAGGAGTCATTTACCTCCTTCACTGTCCATGTGGATTTCAATACATTGGACAAACCAAGAGAAAACTTCGTATACGAATTTCTGAACACATATACAATATAAATAAAGGACTGGAAACTCATAGTGTCTCTAAACACTATAAAGACTGTCATAATAGCGATCCTTCAAGTCTAAAATGTATAGGAATACAAAAAATATTCAAAAACTGGAGAGGAGGAGACATAAGCCTCGAATTAAGAAAGAGAGAAACCAAGTGGATATATTACATGAGGACTTTACAACCAGAAGGATTAAATGTGGAAATAGACATAAATGCTTTCCTATTAGACAATTAATTCATCATATCATTAACAAAATTTATTAATTGAACGCCATACCAAAAAAATTAAGGTAGAAACCATTTTTACCCTATTGATAACATAGGGGCACATGGTTACCGCTTTTTATATATAACTTCCTTTTGGAACATTTCCTGTTTTTAAGTAAATTCAATAAAGTTTTTTAAGTATATATAGGAAGTTAAAATACAAAGATAATATCCTAGTTAAAGGGTTCTATAACCCGAAACGCGTTGGAAACTTTGATGGTGCAGAAACGGAGAATATTGGATCAGTGAACGCTAACACTGACATGCTGAGACGCTTCTAAACAGGCACGCCGCAAGAGCATTATGGAGTCGGAGTAGCCGTCATAACGGGAGAGATGGGACAAGCGATACCCGTGGTGCACGCTGACGCACGCCGAGGCTACAAACAACAAGCCGCAAAAGGTATTAGGGACAGCAGGGATAGTGCTACCCGTGGGAAAGAACTGTCCAGCAAATTATAATTGATTCACAAACAATATCAATTATCTCTGTTCCACCACTTCTTCAAAAAAGAGTTTAAACATTTCATTATTAACCAAAAATTTCTTTTACAGGTATGTGCGTTCAATTTATTATGCAAAACTAATCAAGCGCTCCCCTTTTTACAATTCCAGAGTGCTTTTGTGCTGCTCACTAATACTAGTACAGTGTCTTGTGCTGCATCATGCTGCTCAGTGTCAGTTCTCAGTAGTATCATCAGTGCTCAGTATCAGTGCTCATTGTCTTGTGCTGCATCGTGCTGCTCAGTAATACATTACTAATACTAGTACAGTGTCTTGTGCTGCATTGTGCTGTTGCTGCTCAGTGTCAGTTCTCAGTAGTATTATCAGTGCTCAGTATCAGTGCTCATTGTCTTGTGCTGCATCATGCTGCTCAGTAATAAATTACTAATACTAGTACAGTGTCTTGTGCTGCATCGTGCTGCTCAGTGTCAGTTCTCAGTAGTATCACCAGTGCTCAGTATCAGTGCTCATTGTCTTGTGCTGCATCGTGCTGCTCAGTAATACATTACTAATACTAGTACAGTGTCTTGTGCTGCATTGTGCTGCTCAGTGTCAGTTCTCATTAGTATCATCAGTGCTCAGTATCACTGCTCAGTAGTATCTTCAGTGCTCAGTATCACTGGTCAGTGCTCAGTATCTTGTGCTGCATCATGCTGCTCAGTGTCAGTTCTCAGTATCACTGCTCAGTAGTATCATCAGTGCTCAGTATCACTGGTCAGTGCTCAGTGTCTTGTGCTGCTTAGTGTCAGTTCTCAGTATCACTGCTCAGTAGTATCAACAGTGCTCAGTATCACTGCTCAGTAGTATCATCAGTGCTCAGAATCACTGGTAAGTGCTCAGTGTCTTGTGCTGCTCAGTGTCAGTTCTCAGTATCACTGCTCAGTAGTATCATCAGTGCTCAGTATCACTGCTCAGTAGTATCATCAGTGCTCAGTATCACTGGTCAGTGCTCAGTGTCTTGTGCTGCATCGTGCTGCTCAGTGTCAGTTCTCAGTATCACTGCTCAGTAGTATCATCAGTGTTCAGTATCACTGGTCAGTGCTCAGTGTTTTGTGCTGCTCAGTGTCAGTGCTCAGTATCACTGCTCAGTAGTATCATCAGTGCTCAGTATCACTGGTCAGTGTCATGTCAGAACAAAATGTTTTGGAGGTTGTGGAGGTGTCTTCCTCAGAGGATTCTTTACCAGGTACTCAGGATTGCCTTGAGTGGTTTCATCCCATTAGGATGGAGACAGAATGGCTGGATAGCCTAGGAAATAAGATTCCTCAAAGTTCATTAGGACATACTCTATTAAGTTGCTGGAAAAAAGCTACGAAGAATTCTCTAGATATGGATCAGTCCCTTTCATCTAGGACCCCCTCAGCTCCTGATACACAGGTCTTGCATGCCAACGCGGACATCGATGCCGACACAGGGATCGACACAGAAGTTAGAGGGGGGCACTATGATAGATTGGAATATAAAATTCAGCAATTTATCAATGCCATTAGCGATGTGTTAGAAATACCTATACAAATAGAGGAAAATTCTTGTATGCTAACTGCAAAATCATTAGTGACATTCCCGGTTTCGGAAGAGTTGAATACCCTATTTGAAAGATCCTGGTTAAACCCAGAAGAGGTTTTTCACATCCCCAATAAAGTACTTAAGACATATCCCTTTCCTGAGGAGGATAGAAGGAGATGGGAGATTCCTCCCATAATGGACATTTCAGTGTCCAGGCCATCAGGGGTAATTACATTACCTGTACCAGGCACGGCCTCGTTAAAGGAGCCGACTGACCGTAAGATAGAGACAACTCTAAAATCCATTTACACGGCTAGTGGAGCCGCCCTTAGGCATGCACTTGGGTAGCTAGGGCTATGTTAAAATGGTCAGACAATTTAATAGAAGACCTTGATACAATCCATAGGGATGATGTTGTCTTGATTCTAGGTCACATAAAAGATTCGGCTAAATTCATGGTGAAAGCCATGAGGAGCATTGGGCTGATGAAATTTAGAGCATCCTCCATGGCAGTAGCGGCTCGCAGAGGTCTCTGGATCCGCCAATGGAACGCAGACGCCGAATTCAAGAGGTACCTCCCCTTCGCAGGTAAGACACCGCTTGGGGACACTCTGAATACAAAGGCTACTTCGGGTAAGTCAGCTTTGCTTCCTTCCACAGCACCACCTGTGAGAAGACGTAACTCTGCTTCTCTGATGCAGTCCCCTTGGGCTGCCAGATTGAGAAAATTCGGGAGGGCCTACTTCTGCACGAGGCTAGGCCATAGAAAGAGCAGAAAGTCTGCACCCACTACAGGTGCATGGGTTCAGAGGTTGGATTCTACACCCTTAGCGTCCTCAGCGTGACGCGGAAGGACTCCCATGTGGGGGTCCACTGGGGGGGGGGATCTCATTTACATCACTACAGGGGAGCCTTAGTGATTATTATTATATCCCGGGTAATAAAAATTATTACCCAGGGTTACAAACTGTATTCAGGAGTTTCCCCCTGGACAGTGGGTTTGTCCCTGTCATATAAAAAATACGTTTTTTAAAAGTGCCATCCTATCAGACACTACAGTGCCACTCCTAGATGGGCCAGGTGATTGTGCCGCACACTTGTGTCGCTTAGCTTAGTCATAGAGCTACCTCATTGCCCTCTTACTTCTTGGTACATATGGGAAAGCTACTTCTTGGCATCATGTGCTGTTTGGGGACTATTTTTTTTAAAAGTGCCATCCTGTCTGATACTTCCGTATATATGTCCAGTGGTACTGCGATTTGATATAATTCCTGTGATACTGGCTTGTAATTCTAGTGATTTTGTCATTTTCTTCCAGTGATTTGGACCAATAAATAATACCATTGATTAGAACGAATAATTCCTGTGATATTGAGGTGTTTGTGTCGCTTAGATTAGCCATCCAGCGACCGCCATCCAGCGACCTTGGTGCACCTCTTTTTTTCTTTGCATCATGTGCTGTTTGGGGACTATTTTTTTCAGTGCCATCCTGTCTGACACTGCAGTGCCACTCCTAGATGGGCCAGGTGTTTGTGCCGCCCACTTAGGTCGCTTAGCTTAGTCATCCAGCGACCTCGGTTCAAATTTTAGGACTAAAAATAATATTGGCCCTCATTCCGAGTCGTTCGCTCGGTATTTTTCATCGCATCGCAGTGAAATTCCGCATAGTGCGCATGCGCAATATTCGCACTGCGACTGCGCCAAGTATCTTTGCTATGAAGATAGTATTTTTACTCACGGCTTTTTCCTCGCTCCGGCGATCGTAATGTGATTGACAGGAAATGGGTGTTACTGGGCGGAAACACGGCGTTTTATGGGCGTGTGGCTGAAAACGCTACCGTTTCCGGAAAAAACGCAGTAGTGGCCGGAGAAACGGGGGAGTGGTTGGGCGAACGCTGGGTGTGTTTGTGACGTCAAACCAGGAACGACAAGCACTGAACTGATCGAACAGGCAGAGTAAGTGTGGAGCTACTCTAAAACTGCTAAGTAGTTTGTGATCGCAATATTGCGAATACATCGTTCGCAATTTTAAGATGCTAAGATACACTCCCAGTAGGCGGCGGCTTAGCGTGTGTAACTCTGCTAAATTCGCCTTGCGACCGATCAACTCGGAATGAGGGCCATTGTGAGGTGTGAGATGTTCAGAATAGACTGGAAATGAGTGGAAATTATTGTTATTGAGGTTAATAATACTATAGGATCAAAATTACCGCCAAATTCTATGATTTTAGCTGTTTTTGAGGTTTTTTTAAAAATCACCAAAATCCAAAACACATCCGAATCCAAAACCCGAAAGGATGGTTTTGCCAAAACGCAACCCAAATCCAAAACACGACCGCAGACCCGAATCCAGAACCAAAACGCAAAACATGAAAAATGGCCACTGCACATCTCTAATACTTTTTATTATCAATCATGTTATAAGCACTGAAAGTATGTGTATGTATATATGTATTATTTTTTAACAAAATTCTGCTCTGTCGTACTGAGTCTCTGGCACTATTACAGCTTTGTCTGTTTTCAAATTTACTTTTGTTTTCATTTCGTGTGGTGAACTCATGCCCCTGTTGGTTTTTTATGTAGAGCCTGCAGGTAGCATCGGATGGATGTATTACCCTTACTGGAGTTGTGTTTAACCCATTGTTACATTGATTCAGTATGTATTTCACCTAATCGTGTTATTGTCTATGTTTAGCATCGGCGCTGGGTTGTCTGGTTACCCCTGTGTACAGGGGCGTGTTTACATCATATGACACTTTTTGTGTCAGCATTTATTGTTCAGGCGTGCTGTTAGTGGCGCCTGGAACGCAAGCCGCATCTTACTTTTCGTTGTAGGAACGCATGCCGCCCCCGGTCACGAAAGCGAGCGGCGTTCATTTGTACTAGTTCTACGTTTTTTTCCCCTTCTCTACTGATTGTTGAAACTCCAATGGTGTGAATACAGATGGGTCCATGGTTATTTTGGCTAGTTTTCTGCGCCTAGGCACAACATGGTTTATTAACATAAACCATTCATCTATTGTTCTCAGCTGCAATACAATACAGAGAACAATACAGCAGGGGATTAAGTCATTACAGCAGGGGATTAAGTCCGACTACCCAGTCTCAGTTAATCCTATTAAAGGTCAAGATAAACATGGACCCATCTGTAGTTCATATCAGGCTAGTCCTATTAAGCACTATAAATGGGTAGGCCTTATTGTGAATGATGGTCATTTTTTCATGTAGCACCCTGCACTTCCTGTCTCAGGGTATATAAGGCTGAGATGGACTGCTGTCTGTAGCATGGCTCCATTATGATCTAGAGGTTGATATGCTCCAGTGCTGTAAATATATTTTTGTTGAGACTTGTGCTTTTTTGGATATTATTATCAGTATGTTTGACCTTATTCAAGTTATTTTATATTGTGATTGCAGCTTGATTTTTCAACTCATTGATCTGCCGTGGTGCACTAGCTGATACACCTTTGCTGTGAGTAACTTATGTTTTTGGGTAGTCTTCTTGTTGTGATTGTGAGGTCCATATAGCACCTTACACCCTACCTCCTTATTACAGTGATTGATTTATTGAAGTTGGTTCAGGGAGGAATCCTCCTGGTTATCTTGAGAGCCTGCTACTGATTTTTGTGAGTAGTGATCTTGTTGCATGGTGCTGTGCACTGGTGTCTATTGAGGTGTGGTTTGCTCTGTTACCTTTCCTCATGTGTCTAAGGGCGACTTGATGATCTGGCTACCTTCACTTTTGGTATAGTAATAAATATTGGCATTTTTGGACCTTCCTTGTTACTTATAAATTAAATTATTTCTCTTTTAATTTTTATGCTTAGGGGCCTGGGAGACTGATTGTGTTCTTTTCATGTTTATCCCTCTATAGTTATTCTATGGATGTACCTTAAAATTGTTTCCATATAGGCCTGGTCTTGATAAAGATTCAGAGAATTGGATCGAAACGTCTACTACTACAAGCCTGAATTTTGACTGAATTCAACTTTTATCCTATTGACATGTTGAAGACATTGTTTTTGGAGAGTGCACCCCCATTGGATTGGATACTTCGCATTTTTATGTGGCACCACCACGGATAGGTGGTTGGCCACTGGGTTGCTATTTTTTGTTGATGTGAGTGCAGGATTCTCGCAGATATATATATATATATATATATATATATATATATCTATATATAGAATGTAAGCTCTCACGAGTAGGGCCCTCTTCCCTCATGTGCTTATACTTTTCTTACTTTAATAATCCTCAACTGCCCAGATCCCACAGTTTTTTGACCACCTGGAACTTATCTCTATGTTTACTGGTGTAGATATGCTTAGTTGCCCTGTACTTGTCCTATATTGTATTCAACTGTAAGTCACTGTTTTCCTATTTTTTATGTGCATTTGTACTCTGTAATCGGGCGCTGCGGAACCCTTGTGGCGCCATATAAATAAAGGATAATAATAATAATAATATTAGAGATGAGCGGGTTCGGTTCTCCGAGATCCGAACCCCCCCGAACTTCCCCTATTTTACACGGTTCTGAGGCAGCCTCGGATCTTCCCACCTTGCTCGGATAACCCGAACGCGCCCGAACGTCATCATCCCGCTGTCAGATTCTCGCGAGATTCATATTTTATATAAAGAGCTGCGCATCGCCGCCATTTTCACTTGTGCATTGGAGATTGAATGGAGAGGACATGGCTGCGTTCTCTCTCTGAAAAGCTCCGTAATCTGTGCTCAGTGTGCTGCAAATATCTGTGCTCAGTGTGCTGCATTGTGGGGACTGGGGACCACCAGTATATAATTATAGTAGTACAGTACAGTAGGCCATTGCTGTATCTTGCAGCTCTGTGTCAAGTATACTATCCATATATGTGCTGCATTAATGTGAGCAGTATATAGGAGGACAGTGCAGCATTTTGGTGACCAGCAGTATACATATAGTACAGTACAGTAGGCCATTGCTGTATCTTGCAGCTCTGTGTCAAGTATACTATCTCTGTGCTGCATTATTGTGAGCAGTATATAGGAGGACAGTGCAGCATTTTGGTGACCAGCAGTATACATATAGTACAGTACAGTAGGCCATTGCTGTATCTTGCAGCTCTGTGTCAAGTATACTATCTCTGTGCTGCATTATTGTGAGCAGTATATAGCAGGACAGTGCAGCACTTTGGTGACCGGCAGTATACATATAGTACAGTATAGTAGGCCATTGCTGTATCTTGCAGCTCTGTTTCAGACTCAGTTCTAGTATCCTGATAAGTGCTCGATATCTGCTGCATTGTTGTGACCAGTATATAGTAGTACAATAAAAGAAAAAACAATAAACTGCTTTCACAGCGCCTCAGAAACAAATAACTAGTAATCAAATGACCCTGATAAATGTGCAGCTGAAAAACACTAAGTGGGTGTTTGTAAGAAAACAATTAAAACAAAAGAATCAGCTGCGCAAAATATCGGGGAAAAGGACAATGAAAAAGTATGAGAGCCGATGTATATAGAATAGATTTATTAACCATAAATATAAAATAATTGATTAGTAATCAAATTGTAACAATGCAACATTAAAAATGGTTTTAAAAGAGAGAGCACACCTTAAATCAATATATCCAATTCAGTGGAATAACAGCTGTTTTAGTTCTCTGAATGAAAGTCCCCACGTAATATGGAGCTCAGCTGATGTTCAGAGCAATGAGTGGCAAATAAACATGGGATGATGACCGCAAAGCTGAATGCTGGAGACACAATGAAAGATCAGTTGGATGTATGTCCCATGACATCAAAAGCGGGTTAGCCCGATAATAAGCACAGATTTGATACCTCTCCTTGTGTGGGCTGGTCCAGAGCCGTGCGTCCGCGGCGGTGTATCCTGCAGTGCCCACTGATGCGAATGCCGCAAGGGAGAGGGAGCCGTAAATTCACTGTGAGGTGAGAGCCGTTTGTTGGTATAGACGGATAGCGGGGAGAACAAGCCCGCGGCTGCTCTTACGATCTCTGTGGATGGTATGGACGGCTGTCTTACCTTTTGAAGGAGGCCACGCCTCCTTCAGCACACCTTGCCAAGGTATCCGGCTTTGGAAGCAGTTGCGGGTTTGTTCTCCCCGGCAGCCGTCCATACCATCCACAGAGATCGTAAGAGCAGCCGCGGGCTTGTTCTCCCCACTAGCCGTCTATACCAACAAACGGCTCTCACCTCACAGTGAATTTACGGCTCCCTCTCCCTTGCGGCATTCGCATCAGTAGACACTGCAGGATACACCGCCGAGGACGCTCGGCTCTGGACCAGCCCACACAAGGAGAGGTATCAAATCTGTGATTATTATCGGGCTAACCCGCTTTTGATGTCATGGGACATACATCCAACTGATCTTTCATTGTGTCTCCAGCATTCAGCTTTGCGGTCATCATCCCGTGTTTATTTGCCACTCATTGCTCTGAACATCAGCTGAGCTCCATATTACGTGGGGACTTTCATTCAGAGAACTAAAACAGCTGTTATTCCACTGAATTGGATATATTGATTTAAGGTGTGCTCTCTCTTTTAAAACCATTTTTAATGTTGCATTGTTACAATTTGATTACTAATCAATTATTTTATATTTATGGTTAATAAATCTATTCTATATACATCGGCTCTCATACTTTTTCATTGTCCTTTTCTCCGATATTTTGCGCAGCTGATTCTTTTGTTTTTATAGTAGTACAATGCAGCATTGTGGTGACCACCAATATATAGTAGTACAGTACAGTAGGCCATTGCTGTATCTTGCAGCTCTGTGTCACTTCTAGTATCCTGATCAGTGCTTAATATCTGTGCTCAGTGTCAGTGCTGCATTGTGGTGACTAGTATACTACAGTACAATAGTCCAGTGCTGTTCTCGCTGCTCAGTGTCAGTTCTCCGTAGTATCATCAGTGATCAGTATAATCAGTTCTCAGTATAATCAGTGCACTGTTAGACGTGTGCCCATTTTCCGCCATTAGTGCAGTGGGATTTAGACAATTGATGAAGTTATTGTGTCCCCGGTACAAAATCCCATCTAGATTCCACTTCACTAGGCAGGCAATAGCGAGATTTTACCAATTAATATCAGTGATTTATAATTATTAATTACAGTGATCTTGCCAAATAATTCCAGTGAGTTTGTCATTTTCTTCCAGTGGTTTGGACCAATAATACCATTGATTAGAAAGAATAATTCCAGTGATTTTGTCATTTTCTTCCAGTGATTTGGACCAATAATACCACTGATTAGAACAAATAATTCCTGTGATATTGATGTGTTTGTGTCGCTTAGCTTAGCTGTCCAGCGACCACAGAGCACCCCTTTTTCTCTTTTCTTTGCATCATGTGCTGTTTGGGGCCAATTTTTTTAAGTGCCATCCTGTCTGACACTGCAGTGCCACTCCTAGATGGGCCAGGTGTTTGTGCCGCCCTCTTGGGTCGCTTTGCTTAGTCATCCAGCGACCTCGGTGCAAATTTTAGGACTAAAAATAGTATTGTGAGGTGTGAGGTGTTCAGAATATACTGGAAATGAGTGGAAATTGTGGTTATTGAGGTTAATAATACTGAAGGATCAAAAATACCCCCAAATTCTATGATTTAAGCTGTTTTTGAGTGGTTTTTGAAAAAAAATACCCAAATCCAAAACACACCCGATTCCGACAAAAAAATTTCAGGGAGGTTTTGCCAAAACGCGTCCGAATCCAAAACACGGCTGCGGAACTGAATCCAAAACCAAAACCCGAAAAATGTCCGGTGCACATCTCTAATAAATATATATATATATATACAGAAAACCCTGCACTCTCCTAAGCAGCTTCATTCACCTTACTGCTTTATTATACATCTGAATAAACAATGGGGTTTTGATTTATGAATTGTACAATGCATGTAAGCTTGTAGCCCACTCCACAGGACCCCATTTCACCGCAAGTCCTACTCTATCACATAAACTTTCACATAGATTTTATAGAAACTTGGCAACTGCTGTCTCATAGGGGAAAATGTGCTTATCTGGTTTAAAGCTTACCTGTCACACTTATGGCTTTTAAAAGGTAAGACAGTCACCAACACAACTAACACAACTACACAAGTGTGCTTACCTGGTTTAAAGCTCACCTGCCAACAGATTACTGGCTTTCAAAGTGAGGCAGTCACCAACACACCTAAATAGCAGCTGATCCAGGTTAAAGGTAAATGAGCTTAGGGGTGCATGAGATAGATATATATATATATATATATACAAAAAGGTAGTGCCCACACTCATGTTTGCAATGCAAATTGAACGGGGGACATCCAATGAGGGAGAAAAAATCCCTACTCCACAATTAATTCAAAAAAGCAGGAGCACTCACCAATCTTCAAATAGTGAAAATATTTTGAATCAGACCATCAGCAGGAGACAATTAGATCAAAACGTTTCAGTCTAGATGCAGACCTTTGTCAAGATATATACGTGTGTGTGTGTGTGTGTGTGTGTGTGTGTGTGTATATATATATATATATATATAGTCCTTTTTTTCACTTTAATTTTTAGTTTTTCTGAAGGTAACAGGGAGCTAGTACAAAAATGGGGGTGGCCGCGATTGAGAATCTCGCACAGTGCGTGTTGTGCATGATATATGCGCACCTGGAACAACAGTCCGAGTGTGCGTACATCTGTGCGAGATTGGAGCGAACGGCTGCCCTGGAAGCCCAGGTAACTGATCTAGAGTGGACCATTACGCGACTGGGGAGTATTCACAATCTCAAGCAAAGTTTAGATAGAATGGTGGAGGAGTTGCAGGGGGTGGGGGGACACTGGTAGACGATGATGACCAGGTGGACAGGTGGGTCACGGTTGGAAGGAAGAAGAGGGGGAGAGGGAGACAGGACATCTCCGATCTGCCAAACCCCAACAAATTCACCCGACTGGACGAGGATTCTGAGGATGGCAGTGAGGAAATGATGGAGCCAGAGGAGGTGCAGTCCCTCCGGTACAGTTTCGAAAAAAGATAGTGAATTACCTAGTCAGATTGTGGTGGTAGGGGATTCTATTATCAGGAAGACAGAGAAGGAAATCAGCTACCGGGATCGTGATCGCCGTACTGTCTGTTGTCTTCTGGGTGCTCGGGTACGGCACATCGCAGACCGGGTAGATATATTGTTGGGAGTGGCTGGTAAAGACCCGGCAGCCTTGGTGCATGTCGGCACCAACGACAAAGTTAGTGATAGGTGGGATGTCCTTAAGAAAGACTATAGGGAATTAGGCAAGAAACTTAAGGCAAGGACATCTAGGGTAATATTCTCCGAAATATTACCAGTGCCACGCGCTAGCCCAGGGAGACTGAGGGAAATTAGGAAGGTAAATGTGTGGCTTAGATACTAATGTAGGAAGGAGGGGTTTGTGTTCTTGGAACACTGGGCGGACTTCTCAGTCAGGTGTCATATTTTTTGTCGAGATTACTAGCAAAGGTATTGCCCATGGTATTCCCATATTATTAACTTATGATGATTATGGTTCAACAGTATGGTATTTATAAAATGATGTCCATAGCATAATGGAAAATACCTACATCGGAGGGAGGGGAATTAGAAATACCTAATAGGTCAAATAGCGATAGTAGTAAAAAATCCTGTATTAAGTATGATGGGGGAGCTAAGGGAGGGAGGAGAATAACAGTCGTTAAGAGTAATTCTAGAAAGGCACTTGTAAATAATAAGATACCATTAAAACAAATGGGAAAGGGAAATAGTATGCTAAAATGTATGCTTGCGAACGCAAGAAGCCTATCAGGTAAAATGGTGGAATTGGAATGGCTTGTATCAAAAAATCAATATGATATTATAGGTATTGCGGAAACATGGTGGGACGACTCCCACGACTGGGTTGCAAATTTGGAGGGATATACACTTTTCAGGAGGGATAGGGCTACCAAAAGGGGTGCAGGGGTATGTCTGTATGTTAAACCATCTCTAAAACCAAACTTAATAGATGTTATTTACGAGGGGACTGGAGATAATGTGGAATCGCTATGGGTTGTGATCACAAGTGGGGGCACTGAAGAAAAAAAACTAGTCATTGGCACGTGCTACAAACAACCGGATATTAACATACATGATGAGGAACAACTCTTACCGCAAATTGAAAAAGCTGCGGAAATGGGGGAAATCCTAGTGTTAGATGATTTTAACTATCCTGATAAAAATTGGAATACCAATTCATGTGTAAAAGCTAGGAGCAGCAAGTTTCTAAACACATTAAAGGATCAATATTTATCTCAATTAGTCGAGGACCCAACCAGAGGTAATAATATTCTGGACCTAGTTATTACCAATAATGTGGACATTATATCAAACATTACAGTAAACACAGGATTACTAAACACAAACCAATCTGGCTTAATAAGGAGGTCAAAAAAGAAATGGTTAAAAAGAGGCGTGCTTTCAAAGCATTTAAATCAATTGGAGGGGAGGAGTCATTCCAGTATTATAAAGAATGCAATAAAAGATGCAAAAAAAGTAATGAGCAGCTAAAATTGTAAAAAAAAAAAAAAAAAGCAAATCGCTATAGAGAGTAAAGCCAATCCTAAAAAGTTTTATAAATAATTAAATAGTAAAAGATTAAAAAAGGAGAATGTAGGCCCATTAAAAGATGAACTGGGAGCCTTGACAAATGATGACAAAATAAAAGCGGATATACTGTACTGAACAATTTTTTAATGCCTGGGTTGGACATTTTAATTGACCATGAAATAAAATAAGGAGAGTGTACCGAATAATAAATGTAAGAACTCATACCGTGAAGCTATTCTACTTCCACAGCAAGGCATTGACAATAGCTACAGCACCGACATCATACTGTATGCTAAATTAAATCTAAAACAATTTAACTCACGAGATGCCCCAAAATAAATCTGCAATGAACTATAAAAATCCCAGTTACCAAGGGAACTCTGAAACAAATGCTGATACCTGAATCTAATCAGAAGGTGATCAACCACAACACCACTTTGGAAACATAAAAAATGAGCAACAGCAGAAATGATCTACAGCTGCACCTCAACCTTAACTGCACCCAGCTTCAAAGATCATCCCTTATGGTGTGGTATGACAGTGGATCAGTCACATTTACAAAATGGCCTAGACTTTTGCAACAGGTCCAAGTCATGCACATTAACTGACCAGTGATCCAAAAATGTATGCTGACCTACTGTAAGTCATCTCCACCCATGTGGATGATCACAAATTTTGGAGCACCAAGACGTCTCACCACCTTAATAGCCTTTTCATATCTCCCCACAACTTTCCACGTTACCCAAGCCAATGTACATACACAGCTCACAAAACCCAATTGAATCAAACGTCAGCTCTTACAGAGATGCACAGTAAACAAAAGAATGCCCAATAATCCATATGGGCTTAACATAAAAATACCCTGTTTAGAGAGAAATAAGAAAGAAATAGTCACAACCATCAAAGTAACAAAACTCCAAACAAGCATACTGTAGCTCAAACATATAAAACAATTACATGAAAAAAATACAATGAAAATTGTAAGACCAGGCATGGTGACAAGATAATACAATAAACCTACAGGATCCTTTCTACATCTAATATTTAAACTAAACTACTTGATGCCTTTGGTGTAGTTAAAACAAATCCCTTACAGACCCCTGCAAAACACAAGTAGCCTAGTACCTTTGGTTAACGTGCTGTAACAGGATGAACTATCTACTGTATTTGATCAGCCATATATAGCGCCGTAAAACCCACCAACTTCCAGTGACCCAAAGTATTGACCTCGGAAGTGGACAGCTCCACCGCAGCAGTGGAAGTGGCTGCACCAATCCAGAACTAACGAGGGACAAATTAATTTGGAGAGAGTACCAAAAAAATATGGTAAATAATGGTACACTTAAAAACATGTTAAAACTTGTACTTTGTTTAAGGACCCAATTTGCATGGAAAAAAACAGGCCTCAGTAGCCTGGGAATACAGGAATAAATACTGTAAGTATGTGCTAAGATAATAAACTAATCACTGTATATTGAAAATTCAGTAACAAAATCCACTGGCTGCCTCTAGTTTGGTCAGGCTTTGATTTCTTAAGGCTCTACTATTTCACCTTTACTGTTTTTATGAATGTACATATGTTCTCACTGCTGCTTTTAAAGGTTTGGGTATGTGGGGGCACAATACCGATGCTGGGATCCCGGCTGCTAGATGACCGGTGAGGGCAGCGAGGGCGGCGAGCGAATAGAAGCCTCTTCCATGCTCAGTGGCTCGCTGCATTTACCACAGGTTCTATTGCCACTCTATGGGTGTCGTGGACACCCATGAGTGGGAATAGTCAGTGTTGTTTGGCATGCCAGCTGGCGGAGAATGCAGGGTTTGGGATTCCAGCGATGGTATTGTGACCGGTGGTCTTCTGACCACCGGTCACATAACCGCATCCCCTTTAAAACATACAAGTTAACTCTGATAGGGTTCATCTGTACTCTTATTAACTCAAGATAGTTCATCTCTGTGATTCATCAGGGGTTAACAGCAGATGCGGAATAACTTTATACATATACCTGGAAACATATATGGGTGCTTTCAATGACTCCATCCAAAGTCACTTTGGACACAACAGACAACAGTGGAAACCCAGTATCCAGTATATGTGTGCCTTCCATCCTACTTTTAACAAAAAACACTAGCTTGTTTTGTATTATTGATATCATCTCATTTGTGTACTCACATATTGTGCGTGTGACAAAACATTTGGGACTGCAAACTGTCCACCAAGAGTAAATTCATTCAGGCAGCAGACAGCAATCATCTTTATACAAAACTGGTGAGTACAAAATGTCACATTCTATCTATGAGCAGTTCAGATTTATTTGGTTATGTCGGATCCCAAAAATGGCATCTCAGTGGCTATCCGGATCTCACGTGTTTTGGATAGCCAATAATATAAATCTAAACTTGCATTAGTTTGATAAAAAGAAGTGAGTAAAGCAGAACCAACCTCTAGTCTAGAATAATATCTATATTTTCATTTTGGTACATTATTGGAGAAAAATGATATATTTTGATAATTTTTTTATTTAGCAGGTGAAAAAAATTGTAGCACTGAAAGTAGTTTCAATGTAATCTGCAAATCATCCAATACTGATTTAAGGGTTTTAGTTTGTGTTTGTGAGTCCAGTTTAATAAAAGTTAAGTTTTATTTATGACAAGTAGTGCTCCAGCAAATAGAGTTTTCTGTTCTTTCATAATATGCAGGAGTTCCGTAAACACTCCGCTCAAAACTCAACAGCCATGATGATCAGAAAAAGTATGAGCAGGAGGAAGTACCTGGTGAACCCCTCTCTAATTCACTCTTGAAACGGCCCAGCACACCAAGACCCATAAGATAGCCACTAAGACTAGAGAAATCAGCAACAACACGGAATATATAGGTGGAAATGTGGATTAACATGCATGTGAGCAGGCCAATCAAGAGTACCGTTAACCTCCTTGTTTTGGTTTTGGGTCTGATTTAATTTTGTGTTTTGGTTATCATTTTTCATAACCATCCTCACCTGTTTTGGTTTTGGATCTGTATGTTTAAAAAATGCTAAAAACAGCTGACATCATGTAATTTGGGCCTGATTTTGTTCCTGCAGCAAAATCAACCTCAATAATTCATTTCCAGTAAATTTTGACCACTTCACAGCGTGTTTGCAGAAGCCTGCACAAATCAGTGTGATCTGTGTAGTGCTTCTGTCTGTGTACCAGTAAGTAATGTGTTAAAAAGAGAAAAAAAGTGTGCCCTCCCCACCAGCATAGCCAACATCGGACCCTGGTTTAAAAAAATACAGTAGACAAAATTTGTAGAGATACCCCATATCTAATGAACCAGCACTGGGCTCTTAGAGCCAATTCTGGTTCTAAAAATACGGGAATAGGGGTCCTCCATATTTTTAGAACCAACACCAGGCTCCTCTTGTGGGGGTAATGCAACAGCCAAGGGACACACTTCAAGGGGTCACTCTAGCCAAAGCATTTATCTCCACTAATTAGTGAGTCCAGGCTGGGGATTTTTGGGGAAGTGGAGACACCCCAAATAAAGTAGTCCCCTCTCTTCAGTGTACCCCAGGCCTGTTCTGAAGCCTGGGGCTATCCCAGGCCCCCCTTGCCAGCGGGTGTCAGGTTGATATTGGGTAATTGTTAAAATAGAGTAATATTGTCTTTTAATGGATGACTTACAGGTCCCAGGAAGCCTCCCCCACATGCAGATACTTGGAGAACCACAAGTACCAGCATGTGGGGCATTAATGGCACTCTGGTATATATAGTCCACCTGTAAAAGATATATTAAAATAAAGACAGTACACACACACCAAATTAAAAAGTCCTTCAATACACACTCACCCACGCACTCTACATACTAACCTTGTCCCCACTGCCAGTCAGTCCACTTCCTCTTTCCCTGTTGCCTTGGGGAGCAGAAAGAATACCTGTGAGCTGTCTTAGCGGCATCTATCATGCTGTAGCTGGTCTGAACCATCACCTCAGTTTCCCTCAATGGCTCCTATAAAGTCTATACTCTGGACCAAAATAAGTGAGTTCCGATGCCAGGAAGAGGGTGTTTTGCTTTCTTTTTTTTTTTGGATCCAGATCTGGCTGATCCAGGACCTGGATCTACTCAGAACTGGTAAGTTTGTGTGGGTTCGGTTTTCAGAAAACTGAACCTGCTCATCTCTATTAAAAATGGAAATACAAATGGACCGAATACGCATTACATAGGTCATTTTATCTCAGCAGATAGACAAGGAAAATTATGGGGTCTATAATTGAAAACCAACACTCTACCACCAAAATATTGTGACCATAGGTACAGTATTTCCCTGCAAGCAAAATTATACCTACCCAACAAAGACTGCATCTGCAGAAGAGTCATCTTTCCAGCCTCCAGGTGCAACCCAATTGCTGAAACAATTTCTGTACTTTATTGTTTGGTAAATAAATACAACTGGCTATGGTATCACCAAACCAGTCCTTCAGTCTTCCCCATGCATCAATGCACGTATTAATCCACTCAAAGAAGGAACATGAACAACCCATTTGCAGACATTTGTTAATTAAATATTCACTGTGCAAATGAAACCTCATAAATAGAAGGAATTCAGATATAGGTAGGGGTAGATGGCAGAAACTTGATTTAACATCTTTCTTAGCCACAAGAGCTGCAGGGACATAGTAGTGCATCAAATCCAAAGCTGTAACAAAGGATTGATAAGTAGCAAGGCACAATTCCATTGGAAGATAAATGTTGATTCAGCCGATGTTTGCCGGGTTCCAATGTAGGGACCATCCCAAAAGAGGAACGCACCAAAGGAGGTGACATAAAAAATTACCCCTCCTTCATGACCTTCTCAAGAATTACATGGGGCCATTGATAACCAGAGCAAAGGCGGCCGGCACAAATCCCAAAGAAGGAAACCGAAAACCTTCCATAAAACTCAGTTTCAAGTAATTTGCTAGGTGCTTAGCAAGCCATTATAGCAATAGTCAAAGAGAGGAACTCCAAAGGCACCTGCAGGTTACAACAAAGAGACAACACTTTCAGCAGAGGGTGGGAGAAAAACAGAAACTGGAGCCACGGTAACAACCAGGATCATACTGGGGTATGAAGGGCCCACCAAGGGAATGCAGTTGTGGGGGATCATGCTAACCACCAGAGAGTCTTGACTAACCATTAAAAAGTGCATGGTCTGGGCCCCTTGATAAATATATTTACTGCTAGTGCATGCATGATAATATACCAGATTAACAACAGCAATGCATATGTATAATGTATAATTCAAGTGAACAGTCTGGAACCTGATCCCTAGAGGAGGTGGGCCATCAGGCATTGGGGCCCACCAGGGATTACACCTGTGGGCCAGTTTGACTCTGGTAACAACCAAGGTATTTGTGGGTGCAGCACGTGCAACAACACGTAACTGAATTTGTGCTAATGCAATCAAACACATATTATCAGAAGAGGATGATGCTTCAGCAGCAAATTATGGGGCTAATGGTCCTGCTAATGCTACCAAGCTGTTGGCGGCAACTAAAGGATTTGGTGCATATGGAACAGGCTGCAATCCCAACATAAAAGCGGAGTCTGTCCCATGTGGTATACAGAGAGGCACTTCCTGCTGAACTCTCCTCAGCAAAAAGTGTCCCTGCAACAAACCTTTTGTGCCCGCTTTGATAATGGCATAGATGGAGTGGCTGCAACTGCAACATCCAAGGTCCGCAACATGTACTGTATCTGACCACAACTGGGCTATAAATTGGGTGCACTAAACCCACATCCCCAGAAAATTGGCTAGATACTGCACATCCCTGCAACTTCTCAGTTAAGAAAAGCAGATGCCTGTGCAGCACTCCCAGTAACAGATTCTGACCTTTCTAAAACATATATTCCTACTGCATTATATACTGTATACAGTAGGCTCTGTATTATTCTGGCCCCTGCTCTAGTATTAACCACAGGTTTCCATAATGTAGATGCAGTGGTGGAGGCCCTTTCCACCCTATCCTCTGACTTTTCCACTGTCATCTTGGGGAATTTACATAGAAACATAGAATATGACAAGAGAGAAGAACCACTTGGCCCACCTAGTCTGCCCCCTTTTTTTACCATATTTTTACCTCAAACCTTATTTGATCCTTTTATTCTTTGTAAGGATATCCTTATCTCTATCCCTTGCAAGCTTAAATTGTTCTACTCTCTTAGCCTCTACCATGGGAGGCTATTCCACTTGTCCACTACCATTTCTGTGACGTAATTTTTGCTAAAATTTCCCCTGAACATACCTCCCTCCAGTTTCAGTGCATGTCCTCGTGTTTTAATATTTCTATTCATTTGAAGAAGGTTTCCCTCCTCGACTTTGTTAAAACCCTTCATATATTTGAACATTTCGATCATGTCCCTCCTTTACCTTCTCTGCTCCAAACTGTACATATTGAGATTTTTTTGTCTTTCTTGATATGTTTTGTGATGTAGGCCATGCACTATTTTAGTTGCCCTTCTTTGTACAGTCTCTAATGTATTAATATTCTTCTGAAGATATGGCCTCCAGAACTGAACACAGTATTCTAGATGAGGCCGTACCAATGACCTATACAGTGGCATTTTGAATTATTTCTTTCTGCTGCTGATTTCTATCCCTAATCAACCAAACATCTGACTAGCCTTCCTTATTGCTTTGTTACATTGCTTACCTGCCTATAATTCACCTGAAATGATGACTCCTAGATCCCTTTCCACCTCAGTAGTTTCCAGTATAGTGCCATTAATACTATATTTAGCCTTTGGATTTTTGAGTGCATAATTTTGCATTTTTTGACATTAAACTGTAATTGCCACGCTCTTGACCATTGCTCTAGTTTACCTAGATCCTCAATCATCTGTTTTACCCATCCAGGTATGTCTACCCTGTTGCATACCTTTGTGTCATCTGCAAAAAGGGATAATTTACCTTTAATGCCATTTCCAATAAAGATATTAAAAATCACTGGTCCAAGTACAGATCCATGGAGTACTCCACTGGTAACATTTCCCTCCTGTGAATGCACTCCATCTACTATAACTCTCTGTTTTCTGTCCTGCAACCAAGATCTTATCTATTCAACCATTTTAGTATTCAATCCAAAACTTTTGAGTTTATTTAGCAGTCGGCTATGTGGGACAGTGTCAAAAGCCTTACTAAAGTCTAGATAAGCTATATCTATGGCTCCACCTTTGTCTATTACTTTAGTCACACAGTCAAAAAAGTTAATAAGGTTTGTTTGACATGATCTCCCCCAGTGAATCCATACTGTTTGTCATCCTGTAAATTGCTGGATTTGAGATAATCTACAACTCTCTCTCTTAAGAGTGTTTCCCTACTAATGATGTAATGCTCATTGGTCGGTAGTTGCTTGCCTCTTCCTTGCTTCTACTTTTGTGCAGTGGGATGTTCTCTCTTACCCAGTCCTCTGAAATTACTCCTGTAGCTAGAGACTGGTTGAATAATAATTTTAATGGTGCTACCAGTACCCCTTTAAGCTCTTTTAGTATCCTTGGATGTATCCCATCTGGCCCCATTGATTTATCCACTTTCAGCTCTCAGAGTTCTGTTAGGACCTTCACCTCTGTAAATGTACTTGTTTCATTTTTAGTAATATCCTTGCAACTTAACTGTGGCCACTTTCCCTCTCTTTCAGTAGTGAATACTGAGCAAAAATAATTATTACGATGATCTGCTATTACATTGTCTCCCTCAACAAGACTCCCAGTCTCTGTCTTTAGTCTTAAAATTTCCGCCTTTTGTTTCTCTCCTTATATACCTAAAAAAAAGTGTTGCCTCCTTTACCCACTGGCTGGGCCATTTTCTCATCAGCTTATGCCTTTGCACATCTGATTACCTTCTTAGGGGTGTATTCAATAGATGTGGGATCCTTTCTGATGGAAAGGATCCAACATCTGAATATTCAATGAGCATTTAAAGTCGGATTGACATTGTCAGAACCGGGGCCAAAACCTGTCTGATTTGGCCGCAGAATCTGACAAAACACATGGATCCACGGCTAATCTGCCGATCCACTTGTTTTCCAACAATTCACAATTCCTGACTTGTCGGAAAAAATGAGGTAGGATTGAATAGGTCAGAACAGGTTCCGACAAGAATTAAATATATACCCCAAAGTCTCTTTCTGTCTAACAAGATATATCTCTTTGTCTTCATTATTTTGTGTTTTATTTCCTAAAAGTCATCTTTTTTGCTTTCACAATCCTTGCTACTTCTTTTTGCAAACCACACTGGCTTCCTTTCCCTTGTGTTTTTCCTTACTCTTTTGATACAAAGGTCTGTTGCCTTTAATATTGCACTTTTTAATGTTTCCCAGCACTCCTGCACTCCTTCCAAATTCCTACACTCTGCCTTACACATTTTCCCTTTCATACAAAATTAGAGATGAGTGGGTTCGGTTCTCAGAGAACCGAAACCCCCCCCCCCCCCATCCCCAACTTCACTACCCAGGCCCGGATCCGAGTCAGACTCGGGTTTTCCCGCCTAACTCGGAAACTAGAACGAGGTAATACGTCATTATCCCGCTGTTAGATTCTACGTCATCATCCCGCTGTCGATTCTCACGGGTTTGGATTCCATATAAGGAGCCGTGCATCCTCGCCATTTTCACTCTGGCATTGGAGTGTCTCCGTCCTCAGTGTCCTGCATCAGTTCAGTGTTAGTGTCTTGTGCTGCATCAGTCCAGTCACAGTGGTGGTGTCCTCTGCTGCCATATGTCCAGTGCTGCTGTATAAGTCCAGTCCAGTGGTGCTGTGTTGTGCTGCATCAGTTCAGTGGTGTATTGTGCTGCATCAGTCCAGTCACAGTGGTGGTGTCCTCTGCTGCCATATGGACAGTGCTGCTGTATAAGTCCAGTCCATTGCAGTGGTGCTGTGTTGTCCTGCATCAGTCCAGTGGTGTTATCCCTGTGCTGATGTATATGTCCAGTGGTACTGCCATATATGTCCAGTGATACTGCCGTATATGTCCAGTGATACTGCCATATATGTCTATTGATACTGCTGTATATGTCCATTGATACTGCAGTATATGTCCATTGATACTGCCGTATATGTCCTGTGGTACTGCTGTATAATTCCAGTGATCCTGCCGTATAATTCCAGTGGTACTGGCATATAATTCCAATGATCCTGCCGTATAATTCCAGTGGTACTGTCGTATAAATCCAGTCCAGTGATACTGCCATATATGTCCAGTGATACTGCCGTATATGTCCATTGATACTGCCGTATATGTCCAGCAGTACTGCCATATAATTCCAGTGTTCCTGCCGTATAATTCCAGTGATCCTGCTGTATAATTCCAAAAATCCTGCTGTATAATTCCAGTGGTACTGGTGTATAAGTCCAGTTCAGTGATACTGCCGTTTATGTCCAGTGATACTGCCGTATAAATCCAGTGATACTGCCGTATATGTCCAGTGATACTGCCGTATAATTCCAATGATCCTACTGTATAATTCCAGTGGTACTGGCGTATATGTCCAGTGGTACTGCCATATAATTCCAGTGATTCTGCCGTATATATATATATATATATATATATATATATATATACCCTGTTGCAAAGCGGATTACTGAGGCCATAACAACTCTGCTGGTGCTAGACGTGCGTCCGGTATCTGCCATTAGTGCAGTGGGACTGCAGTGCCAGCCCTAGATAGGCCAGCTGTTTGTGCCGCACACTTGTGTCGCTTAGCTTAGTCATACAGCTACCTCATTGCCCTTTTTTACTTCTTGGCATGATGTGCTGTTTGGGTACGATTTGTTTTAAGTGCCATCCTGTCTGACACTGCAGTGCCGCTCTTAGTTGAGCAAATTGTTTGTGTCACTTAGCTTTGTCATACAGCTACCTCATTGCACCTTTTTTACATCTTTGCATTATGTGCTGTTTTTAGTACTTTTTTTATATCTGCCCTCCTGTCTGACACACTGCAGTGCCACTCCTAGATGGGCCAATTTTTTGTGTCGTTTAGCTTAGTCATACAGCTACCTCATTGCGAACTACCTCAACCGCGCTCAGCTGAAACAAGTCCACTAAAATGTTTTTAAATGTTCCAGAATATATCAGTCTGTAACAAGAAAAGAAAAGGAGGTCGTCTTCCAATCTTTTTCCTATAGTTCATTGGGTGGAGGAATTCCCTCTGTGTTGGTCCGAAGTCCCTCAAAAAAATAGAGGCATAATATCGTGTAGTACGTCCTGAATTTTGGAGTGAATAGTGGTTCTAGGTTTTGTAGTGAATCATGATGGTTCGTACCGTACTCACGTCTAAAAAGGAAGAGTTTCCACTCATAAAGGTTTCTTTATGGGTCCAAACTTCTCCTATCCGGATGGAAGCCGGCTCCTCTTCTATCAATTCCTCCCAAGGTGGTACCCCAGTGTGAGAGATAGAGAGAAGAACGGCCCAATTAATAAATCACAATGGAGTCGATTTTAACAACCCCACTGATAGCCGGAAGAATAAACCAGCATACCGTACTCACACTCAAAGTGTATTCAATAAACCCATAAAGGTATCTTTAACCGTAGATCATGTCCAAATGGATAAATAATGGAAAAATTGGGCAAGCGTACCCCACTTACAGTCTTCAAAAGTGATGTCAAGGCCGTAGCGGTTTCTTTCTCCACTTCCTTCCTAGGAAGTGAAACTCCACTGTCGAGGACTTCCAATCTCGGTATAATGAGACATATATCACGAGTGGAAGTGAGTAAAGGAAATTTATTACAATTAAATAGCAATAGGGCACAATCCTAATGGACAGTCCAGAAGATGTTTACACAGTCACAAAGATGGGATAGATCCGGATCATCTCACCTCAATAAATGGTAGTCTGGAAAGTCCGTAGGTAGTGTATAGCCCTCACACCAACGCGTTTCGACCAGAGGTCTTTGTCAAGGTGTGTGATGAGGGCAACTATACCTTTATTTATACCCCTACACAGGAAGTGTTAATAATGTGGGAGGGGTCAGTGCATAATACATACATGAATAAAAAGGTAAATATAAGAATAAACACGGGCATAAAAATGTCATTGCATATGTAGAACGTCCTTTATACTTTCAAAGGACACATTCAAATGATTAAAAACTTAAAAAACTAATAAGATTGCACTTTGCGTTCCACCTCACGAGGTTGGAACGCACAGCTTCCACCGGAAATGTGTATCCGGAAGTGACGCACGACGTGTGCTCCGCTCTGCATCTGTGGAACGCACTGTAGTAGAGAAAGACGTCCACAGGAAATGTGGTGTGATTGATGGAAAGAACCCTTGTAGTGAGTGGCGCATAACGTGCGTTCCACTCGATAACAGTGGAACGCATTCCCGCCGGAAGTGCCGTCACCAGGAAGTGACGCGTGGCTAGTCACAACAAAAGAGAAACTGATGGTAATTGTGCGTTCCACTGCCCTAATGGAACACACATGTACCAAAGGGGAGGATATAGTCATTTGAGATACATAAAATTCATATTGGCAATTCCATACAAAATTTAAAAATGTACCAATATATGGACATAATATTATGAATATCTATGTAAAAAGTCACTGGTGGATAAAATCTTGTTTGAGAATAAATAGTTAAATTATACCATATACTGGGACCATAACATAAAATATAGAAAGAAATGTGTACAAATAATCTTCCACACAAAGAAACAGTGTTGTGGTGAATATGTGGGAATTAACTACAACCTACATAGAAGGAAGGGAATTTCCATAATTAATAGAGGGAAGGGAATTGTACACAATTGAGTGGAGGAAGGGAGGAGATTTATCAAGTATAGCTTTTTTCTTTTTTTACAGGAACCATTTGATCTCAAAATCGAGGTTCATGCCTCCTGGTTGTAAGGTTCCCAAATTAAAGATGCTCCTCATCTCTGTTCTTGCTAGTCTTTCCTCCACATCTGTGCTTCTCCAATTATTTGGAGCTAATTGTATCCCACAGAATAAAGCAATCTCTGATGGTTTACACATGTGATCCTTTTTGAAGTGTGATGAAATTCCGTGGGTTTCCACTACCTTTTTAATATTTCTAAGATGTTCGTTCATCCTTTCTTTCAATCTCTGCGTGGGTCTCCCAACGTATTGTTTATTACAGGTACATTGGATCAGATAAACGACGTTTTTGCTGTCGCAGGTGATGAAGTCCTTGATCTCAAAACTTTTTTTATTCGATGTGGATGTGTACTGAGTGATAGTTGAATTTTTACTTTTACAGTTTCTACACATTTGACACATGCCACATCTGTAGAATCCCTTTGACAGTATAGTTCTGAGACTTCTAGGTGCTTCTACTACACTTCTGACCACTTTTTTTCTAATGTTGTCCGCTTTCCGGTAGACAAAGCGTGTTTTTTCCGTTAGGTGTTCCTTTATGATGGGGTCTTGAAGTAGTAGGCCCCAGTTCTTCTTAATAATTTGTTCCACCTCCTTGTATTGGCTGCTGAATTTAGTTATGAACATGATCTTATTTTCTTCATCTTTCTTGGTTCCTGGCTGTTCTTTGGGTTTAAACATCATGGTCCTGTTGGTGACTTCATATTCCTGATAGGGTTCCTCTAGTCTTGTCCTGACAGCCTTTTCCTTCAAATTGTTTTATAAGATTCTTTCCTTGTTCCCTGTAGTCATTCAATTTCGAACAATTTTTCCGTAACCTGTGGAACTGACTTTTCGGGACTGAGGTGAGCCAATTGGGATGGTGGTTACTGGAAGATGGAATGTAGGAATTACAGTCTGTAGGTTTGATGTATGTGCGTGTATTCAGTGAATTATCTTCGATGAATATTAATAAATCCAAAAAATGGACAGCTTCTTGGCTGATCTCGAAGGTTAGTTGAATATTCTTGCAATTATTGTTGAGATATTCACAGAAGGTATTCAGGCTCTCAGAACCCCCTTTCCAAATGAAAAAAATATCGTCAATGTATCTTTTCCATAGCACCAGGTTCGCCCCAAATTCATGGCCATTAAATACTGAATTTTCCTCCCAGTGTGCCATGAATAAATTCGCATAACTTGGGGTTAACCTGGTGCCCATTGCTGTGCCATGGTGTTGTAAATAATAAGTCTCGTTGAACCAGAAAAAATGATTGGAGAGAATGAACCGTATGCTTTCTATGATGAATGTTTGGTAATCCCCTCCATCTCCTCCTTCTCCAAAAAAGATGTGATGGCATCTATGCCATGTTGATGATCAATAACCGTGTATAGGGAGGTTACGTCAGCTGTTACTAGATGGTATTCCTGTTGCCATTCAATGGATTCTAATGCAATGATGACCTCCGTCGAGTCCCTCAGGTAAGAGGGAGTTTTTTTAACCAATGGTTGTAATGCGTGGTCGACATATAGAGACAGATTTGAAGTTATGGAGTCGGTTCCAGCAACAATAGGTCTCCCTGGTGGGTGTTCTTGGTCTTTATGGATCTTGGGTAGAGTGTAGATAACTGGGATCGACGGGTGGGGAATAATAAGAAACTTTTTTTCCGTTTCCGTGATAACACCTTTCCGTATGTATTTATCAATATGGTCCAACATACGTTTGCTAATACTTTCCGATGGATTACTCCGTAATTTCTTATAGGTATCAGTATTTTCCAATTGTCTTTCGATTTCCTTTTTATAATCATCAATATTTTGAATGACCACCGCTCCCCCCTTGTCGGCGGGTTTAATGACTATGAGTTTATTTTCCTCTAAGCCTTTTAAGGCCTCTTTCTCTTTTTTAGTCATATTGTGTCGGACTTTCTTCTTAAATTCTGTGTTTTCCAAGTCTTTCTTCACCATTTTTTCGAAACTCTCGATATAGCAACCTTTTTTGTACGTGGGATAAAAGATGGACTTTGGTTTAAAAGCCACTCCAGAGGTCCTTGGTTCATTTTCCTTATGTTCCTGATCGTTAAATAATTTTTTAAGGGTAAGTTTCCTAATAAAACGCTGGAGATCAATATATACTTAAAATATACATTAAACCCGCCGACAAGGGGGGAGCGGTGGTCATTCAAAATATTGATGATTATAAAAAGGAAATCGAAAGACAATTGGAAAATACTGATACCTATAAGAAATTACGGAGTAATCCATCGGAAAGTATTAGCAAACGTATGTTGGACCATATTGATAAATACATACGGAAAGGTGTTATCACGGAAACGGAAAAAAAGTTTCTTATTATTCCCCACCCGTCGATCCCAGTTATCCACACTCTACCCAAGATCCATAAAGACCAAGAACACCCACCAGGGAGACTTATTGTTGCTGGAACCGACTCCATAACTTCAAATCTGTCTCTATATGTCGACCACGCATTACAACCATTGGTTAAAAAAACTCCCTCTTACCTGAGGGACTCGACGGAGGTCATCATTGCATTAGAATCCATTGAATGGCAACCGGAATACCATCTAGTAACAGCTGATGTAACCTCCCTATACACGGTTATTGATCATCAACATGGCATAGATGCCATCACATCTTTTTTGGAGAAGGAGGAGATGGAAGGGGATTACCAAACATTTATCATAGAAAGCATACGGTTCATTCTCTCCAATCATTTTTTCTGGTTCAACGAGACTTATTATTTACAACAACATGGCACAGCAATGGGCACCAGGTTCGCCCCAAGTTATGCAAATTTATTCATGGCACACTGGGAGGAAAATTCGGTATTTAATGGCCATAGATTTGGGGCGAACCTGGTGCTATGGAAAAGATACATTGACGATATTTTTTTCATTTGGAAAGGGGGTTCTGAGAGCCTGAATACCTTCTGTGAATATCTCAACAATAATGGCAAGAATATTCAACTAACCTTCGAGATCAGCCAAGAAGCTGTCCATTTTTTGGATTTATTAATATTCATCAAAGATAATTCACTGAATACACGCACATACATCAAACCTACAGACTGTAATTCCTACATTCCCTCTTCCAGTAACCACCATCCCAATTGGCTCACCTCAGTCCCGAAAAGTCAGTTCCACAGGTTACGGAAAAATTGTTTGAAATTGAATGACTACAGGGAACAAGGAAAGAATCTTATAAAACAATTTGATGGAAAAGGCTATGTCAGGACAAGACTAGAGGAACCCTATCAGGAATATGAAGTCACCGACAGGACCATGATGTTAAAACCCAAAGAACAGCCAGGAACCAAGAAAGATGAAGAAAATAAGATCATGTTCATAACTAAATTCAGCAGCAAATACAAGGAGGTGGAACAAATTATTAAGAAGAACTGGGGCCCCATCAAGACCCCATCATAAAGGAACACCTAACGGAAAAACCACGCTTTGTCTACCGGAAAGCGGACAACATTAGAAAAAAAGTGGTCAGAAGTGTAGTAGAAGCACCTAGAAGTCTCAGAACTATACGGTCAAAGGGATTCTACAGATGTGGCATGTGTCAAATGTGTAGAAACTGTAAAAGTAAAAATTCAACTATCACTCAGTACACATCCACATTGAATAAAAAAAGTTTTGAGATCAAGGACTTCATCACCTGCGACAGCAAAAACGTCGTTTATCTGATCCAATGTACCTGTAATAAGCAATACGTTGGGAGGACCACGCGGAGATTGAAAGAAAGGATGAACGAACATCTTAGAAATATTAAAAAGGGAGTGGAAACCCACGGAATTTCATCACACTTCAAAAAGGATCACATGTGTAAACCATCATAGATTGCTTTATTCTGTGGGATACAATTAGCTCCAAATAATTGGAGAAGCACAGATGTGGAGGAAAGACTAGCAAGAACAGAGATGAGGAGCATCTTTAATTTGGGAACCTTACAACCAGGAGGCATGAACCTCGATTTTGAGATCAAATGGTTCCTGTAAAAAAAGAAAAAAGCTATACTTGATAAATCTCCTCCCTTCCTCCACTCAATTGTGTACAATTCCCTTCCCTCTATTAATTATGGAAATTCCCTTCCTTCTATGTAGGTTGTAGTTAATTCCCACATATTCACCACAACACTGTTTCTTTGTGTGGAAGATTATTTGTACACATTTCTTTCTATATTTTATGTTATGGTCCCAGTATTTGGTATAATTTAACTATTTATTCTCAAACAAGATTTTATCCACCAGTGACTTTTTACATAGATATTCATAATATTATGTCCATATATTGGTACATTTTTAAATTTTGTATGGAATTGCCAATATGAATTTTATGTATCTCAAATGACTATATCCTCCCCTTTGGTACATGTGTGTTCCATTAGGGCAGTGGAACGCACAATTACCATCAGTTTCTCTTTTGTTGTGACTAGCCATGCGTCACTTCCTGGTGACGGCACTTCCGGCGGGAATGCGTTCCACTGTTATCGAGTGGAACGCACGTTATGCGCCACTCACTACAAGGGTTCTTTCCATCAATCACACCACATTTCCTGTGGACGTCTTTCTCTACTACAGTGCGTTCCACAGATGCAGAGCGGAGCACACGTCGTGCGTCACTTCCGGATACACATTTCCGGCGGAAGCTGTGCGTTCCAACCTCGTGAGGTGGAACGAAAAACGCAATCTTATTAGTTTTTTAAGTTTTTAATCATTTGAATGTGTCCTTTGAAAGTATAAAGGACGTTCTACATATGCAATGACATTTTTATGCCCGTGTTTATTCTTATATTTACCTTTTTATTCATGTATGTATTATGCACTGACCCCTCCCACATTATTAATACTTCCTGTGTAGGGGTATAAATAAAGGTATAGTTGCCCTCATCACACACCTTGACAAAGACCTCTGGTCGAAACGCGTTGGTGTGAGGGCTATACACTACCTACGGACTTTCCAGACTACCATTTATTGAGGTGAGATGATCCGGATCTATCCCATCTTTGTGACTGTGTAAACATCTTCTGGACTGTCCATTAGGATTGTGCCCTATTGCTATTTAATTGTAATAAATTTCCTTTACTCACTTCCACTCGTGATATATGTCTCATTATACCGAGATTGGAAGTCCTCGACAGTGGAGTTTCACTTCCTAGGAAGGAAGTGGAGAAAGAAACCGCTACGGGCTTGACATCACTTTTGAAGACTGTAAGTGGGGTACGCTTGCCCAATTTTTCCATTATTTATCCATTTGGACATGATCTACGGTTAAAGATACCTTTATGGGTTTATTGAATATACTTTGAGTGTGAGTACGGTATGCTGGTTTATTCTTCCGGCTATCAGTGGGGTTGTTAAAATTGACTCCATTGTGATTTATTAATTGGGCCGTTCTTCTCTCTATCTCTCACACTGGGGTACCACCTTGGGAGGAATTGATAGAAGAGGAGCCGGCTTCCATCCGGATAGGAGAAGTTTGGACCCATAAAGAAACCTTTATGAGTGGAAACTCTTCCTTTTTAGACGTGAGTACGGTACGAACCATCATGATTCACTACAAAATCTAGAACCACTATTTACTCCAAAATTCAGGACGTACTACACGATATTATGCCTCTATTTTTTTGAGGGACTTCGGACCAACCCAGAGGGAATTCCTCCACCCAATGAACTATAGGAAAAAGATTGGAAGACGACCTCCTTTTCTTTTCTTGTTACAGACTGATATATTCTGGAACATTTAAAAACATTTTAGTGGACTTGTTTCAGCTGAGCGCGGTTGAGGTAGTTCTCATTTTTCTGTTTATGTCCATGTTATTTGATGTTGAGTGACACCAGGGTCCTACGCAACTGCAGCCACTGAGAGCGCAGTGATTGATTATTTTTGTATTCTTTGTATAGCTACCTCATTGCACCTCTTTTACATCTTTGCATGATGTGCAGTTTGGGGCCTTTTTTTATATCTGCCCTCCTGTCTGCCACTGCAGTGCCACTCCAAGACGGGCCAGGTGTTTGTGTTGCACACTTGTGTTGCTAAGCTTATTCATACAGCAACCTTGGTGCATCTCTTTTTCATCTTTGCATCATGTGCTGTTTGGGGCATGGTTTAGTAAAGTGCCATCCTGTCTGACACTGCCATATAAGTCCACCAAATGCAGAATTTCTTAACAATGACAGAGGCATGCAGGAGATTCTGTCAGTGTACTGAAATATTGTGGGCCACTTTCTACATTCAGCCACTGCATGCCACTACTAGATGGGCCAGGTTGTTGTGTTGCTTAGCTTAGTCATACAGCAACCTCGGTGCACTTCTTTTTCTTCTTTACATCATGTGCTGTTTGGGGCCTATTTTTTAAATCTGCCATCCTGTCTGACACTGCAGTGCCACTCCTAGATGGGCCAGGTGTTTGTGCCGCGCACTTGTGTCGCTTAACTTAGTCATACAGCCACCATGGTGCAACCTTTTGGCCTAAAAGCAATATTGTGGGTGTGAGCTGTTCAGAATAGACTGGAAATGAGTGGAAATGAATGTTATTGAGGTTAATAATACCGTAGGATCAAAGTTACCCCCAAATTCTGTGATTTTAGCAGTTTTTTAAAAAAATCATCCAGATCCAAAACCAAAACACGAAAGGGTAGTTTTGGCAAAACCAATCCAAAACCAAAACACGTGCGGGGAATTAGAACCAAAACCAAAACACAAAACACGAAAAGTGCCCGCCGCACATCTCATAACAAAATCATCCTTCCTAAAATCTAACACCTTTGTTTTTGTATGGGATGAGTCAGTCTCTGTTTTTTTGGCTGAATCAAATTATGGGCAGTGGGCAATGCCATGGCTGAGCACTGGCAGAGTTTATTAGCTACATGTGTCCCCGGCAGTACATCAGTAGAGGTGGTGACGGAAGATGGCATAACCACCAGCTCCATCCCCACCACCATCTTGGAGGTGGCAGCCATCTCACTTTGTGACTTCATGTTTTCCAGGCCATGACATTTCTTGATACACACTGGGGGTGAGTCCAACACTCAGACAGCCTCCTTAAGGAGATGCGTGCAGCCTCCATTCAATAGTAAAGTAGTGTGTGACCGAATGTACACCTCAACTCCCCACTGCAGCACCCTGCAGGGGTGTAACTGTGGTACTGTGCCTGAAAAGTGGAACTGTCCCACTGAAATTGGGGCATTAGAGAGTTAAGCTTCTGAATTTTTTCTATCATTTGATTTTGTAGTTTTTAACACATGAAATGTTCAAGCAAATATTGAATTGCAATATACAAATATAAGCTATCAGGCAAGAGTTTAAGGAAAAAAGATTATTTAAGGCAAAGCAAGCCACATTAATCTTTTGCCAAAACCAACAGCAATTTGCAAGACTAGCAGAGGTAGCAAAAGATTTCAGGGTTATCCAGTGGGAGTTATTTAACAAAGATTTCTTTCTTCTCTAGCAATAATACACAACGCCATACATCTTAATTATTCTGGGTGCTTTGCCATGTGTAGCAGAAACTTGATGGGAGAAGATGTATGCCACATTTTCATCAACACCGTTTGCTGCGGTGCTGCTGACTAAATAGATTTTGTGTTGCTAACTACCGTATGGTATGAAGCATAACACGTCTGAACTTCAGAGAAGTTTAACCCTCTTGAGGGCCATGCCAGCTAGACCAACAGTGAGAGGAGAGATCATTAATTTTCAGGAATATTATGTTATTGCATTCTTTATCTCACGTTGTAGGAACAGTTTGCGATGTCTGTGCTGACATAAGCTGAGAGTTGCATTCACTTTTCAAGGACAGAAAAGGTCAGGAATTAAATTTGAAGTTTCAGAATCAATAACACAGTAAGTGGAGCTAATGTACCATATATGCACACATTTGTCAACATGTACAGAATTTTGGCATGCTGAAGACATTTAAAATGGTCAAAGAGGGATGCTCAATGGGGAATTCAAATTATGTTTCATGTATGGCAAATGATTCATTCAGTAGCAGAGGGATAAATTGTTTAAAAAAAAAAACGTTTTTTAACAGAAATCATTAGCATTTGATTTTCAGCCAATGTAAAAATACATATCAGTCATCGACTTCAATTGTGGCATGTCATCAGTAGCCTGTTATATAAATTTGTTTAGATTGACTGCATTTCAATGCTCTAACTACATCACTGACACACATACTGTAGCTATGTTTCAATTAACGTAAGGAAACAATTATCCACACACTTCCATATTATATTGCAGAATCTGAGTTAAACACAGTGGCGCTGTTTTCGCATGATGCCGCAGAAACCAGATTTACTACCTCATGCCAATGTGAGGATCAAAGTTGCTTCAAGCGGGAAGCCTCTCCATCTTCTTCTTTTCAATTCACAACTGTCATCATTAGTAAGAGCACTTGCACCATTCTCATAGAATTTATCGGCAGATAAGAACCACTTGGCCCATCTAGTCTGCCCCCTTTTTTTTTTTTTATATTATTTTTTATCTCTAACCTTATTTGATCCTTATTTCTTTGTAAGGATATCCTTATGTCTATCCCATGCATGTTTAAATTGCTCTACTGTCTTAGCCTCTACCACCTCTCATGCAAGGAGTAAGAGATCCATCAGAAAGAGACTTCCCTATCTCTGTACTGTTAGTTCATTTAAAATGTTTCTGTATTGTCCCATTAATTGTGCATTTCTGTTTTCACCAAATAAACTGTTTTTCAGTTAATTCATTGCACTGAACTTTAAAAAAGGAACCTAATGAAAGAACTTGTTTACTCTATGTACTATGGAGCCTGAGCCTTGGATAGAGACGAAGTGGATGCAGATAAAGTACCAGCCAATCAGCTCCTAACTGCCTTGCTGCACCCTGTGTTTGAAATTGACAGTTAGGAGCTGATTGGCTGGTACTTTATCTCTGTCCACTTTATCTCTCCAAAGATTAGTATATAGACCTTTATAAACCTCTACATGCACAACTTTTGTGTAATGAAAAGTGCCTAACTCAAGCATGGAACTCAAGCTGCACACCCAGAATACTCCCATGAAATACCGATGACTGTCACAGTTCCATGTAATCACATTGTTGCTGCCCAGTTCCCAGTCTCAAAGCACACATTTTACATGCCCCAGGTGCTGATTTTGTGGGGGTGCCGACATGTTTGGAAATCCGTGATGAGTCAGAAGCATGCTGGACTAATCAGCAGGGCGCAGGCATAGAGGGACCGGGACCACCCAGTACAATAAAGTTTTTCTCCCCCTATCTGTACTGTAGGCATGATGTCATGACATCATGCACGCTGAAGAACAGTGTGTGAGAAGTCTTCTACTGCCACAAGGAGAAACAAGGAGAAGACCTAGGTGCAGATATATGGTGTGGGGGGGAAACAGGGTGCTGCAGTGATACTGGAATGGGTCGACAAAAACTGCAAAGGGTCGACAAATGGGTCGACAAACACAAGGCTGATACAGAAACACATGGGGGTCGCCTACCAAACTACTGTCGTGCCCGGGGTGTCAAAAATACTAGTTCCAGCCATGACTTACACTTACCTTCTTATATGTCCTCTCCAGTCTGCAGTGTTATAGTAATGTGTTGTACTTTGCTGTGAACTTATGGTATGTCATGTCATGGAAAGCTCAGGATGATCATGCAAACTTTTTGTGGACTGTAACACAAAGAATGGATTCTCTTGGTGCAAATGTACCATCTATACAAAGTTCTCTTTTTATATTCCTTTTAAGGCAAACTAAAGTCCTTCACAATGTGCTTATCCACATTGTAAAATGGATATTAGATCATATTTCTCACCCTACTCTTCATTTGCAGCAGTAAATGTTACGTGTTTCGTGAAACAACTGTTCACTTCATTAGAAAAACCATGCGGAAGTTACATATTATTCTTTTAGGAGATGGATTTGAATGCTATACAGTAGATAATTATTGGGCAGTAATGTCTATAAAAATATGGAGCTCTTTGTGTAATAGTGTCCCTGAAGACCTCCCATTCAGTGCCATTAGCAGTACAAAGTACAGTATGCCATTTGTGAAGCCTTATCAATAAAAGTTTATGGTGATGATAATAATAATAATAATAATAATAATAATAATAATGTTCATTAGTGACAACATGACTGGTTCATCTGCCTAAATATCAATTGGACAGGTAAAACTCTTATACTAGTTTTAATAAAATCTAATTATGTATATACTGTAAATCAAACTGTTAAACAAGTACAGTATAGACCACAAACATTCACTAGCACAGCATTATGATGACCAAGTAACATGATACTTAAAAATATAGTACTTTTCTAATTTGCCTTATCCATATTAACAAGTGCACTAGTGAATCCAGGGGCGTCAGAACGTTTTTAGGTCGGGGGGGGGCAAGATATAATCTAATTTCGGTGCCCCTAAATTGCTGAATAGTTAGATTTCATCACCTCATAGTTAATGCCTCATAGTTAATTAAATGTGTTTTCATGTATTTTTATTAGTAACAAAATAACATAATGTAGTGTGAACACTTCAATACACAAGTGGAATGATGCACTACAAATATAATTATGTAGCTGTGTAAAACAAATCATTGAGGTTTGCCAAAGACTGACACTCTAAATGTATTTTTAGATATAAATTCATTAAGAATAGAGTTCATATTTAGTTCATAAACTTGCAATGGGTAGGTGTGTAAAACACAGAGATGGTTCAGCAGCTCTTGAAGCATGGTAGACCGCAGATATGTTTTCACCCTCTGCAGCATAGAAAATGATCGCTCTGCAGTATCAGATGTTGCCGGCACCACAAATAAGATATTCAGTAGCTTCTTTCTTTCAGGGGATAGTATGTGGGTTTCCCTCTTCAAATTTTTCAAGTATGTTTTTCTGAAAATGGGGATGAAGTGCATCCCGAAGCTTGAAGTATTTCCACCTCGCTCTCCAAGCTTTAATGGTCTATGGAATATGTTTCACCCAAAGTTTTCATATTTTCACACCATGCAGTTGGATATTTAAGAAGTAAACTTTCTAATACCCATATAGTTTCATATCCTCTATGTTGGAATCTGATTTAAATTTCCCCTGTTACACTGTCCAGTGCTTGAAAATATATACGGCGGTGGAAATTATATTCATCTTCTGTTGACAGCTCTATAGAACCTTTTTGTCCTCTTTTGCGATAAGATGTGTCTGGTGGCAGTAGGTCCAGCTCTACTGATTTTTACTTAGCCTCATTCGAAATGTTATCAAACTCCTGATCAGATCTACGTTTCTTAAGTACCTCCAAAATTAAAGCTATGGATTCCGCTGCACCTGATATTGTCTGAGTTTCCTTCTGGAGCACTACACTCAGTTTTTCAGTGAGTGTGAAAATCTACTTGCACAAAAGCAAAGAAAAAAAAGAAAGTTTCTTTTTCAATTTGTAAGAAAAATCCATGGGCTTTACTGGAAGAAGCATCTTTAGAATCCTTTAGATCTTCCATGACCTGTAAAATAACTGAATATAATGCAAGCACAGCATATATCGCTGATGTTCTTACGGTCCATCGTGTAGGGAAAAGTAGTCTTGGGACAGAGGCATCTTTATGTCCTCTTCCTAAATCCTCTGCTATTCTTTCAAACATAACTGTTCACTTTGGGGAATCTTTTAGAAAAATGGCAAGATCATTAATAACATTTAGACAATTCCGCAGGAGGGGGATATACAAAACTGTGTTTTGTAGTCCTAGATTAAGGGAATGAGCACTGCAGTGAATATACAGCGCTAAAAGTTGAATCTCCAGTATTCTAGCATGTGCACCTTTAATGCAACCTTTCATATTGCTACCTCCATCGTAACACTGACCTCGCAGCTGTACAACTGGTATATTGAATCTTGTCAGACTGTCCACTATTAGGTTAGATATGGCCTCCCAAGTGGTAACAGAAGCTTCATACAAGCCTAAAAAAATTCTGTAGGCTCAAGATCATCCACAATTTGGAGACAAATAGAAACTTGCTCTTTGTTATTGATGTCGGATGTTTCATCAATGATTAAACTATAAATTATACAACATTTAATCTCAGAGGCAATGTCTCATAATATTTAATGTACCATGATTTCCAGCATCTCATATTGGACTTCAGAGCTTGTAAAATGTTTTTTCCTTTCAAGAAACTCAGTTCAGGAATATCACTACTCCTCAAAATGTTCAGTTGGCTTAAATTGCCACGGTCAGTAGAGTTGCCTCCTAGAGAAAGACCTTGTCTCGCCAAAATGTTTTACTGATTCCAGGAGGGCTTTTTAAGCTCTTCTATTCTTTTGCTGCTGAACATTTACTCCCTCTGAAAAGAAAGAGGTTATTGGTTTAGCGCTAATCATAAAACACTTAATTTTTTTCAGTCTGAAAAGACTTGTCTTCTCTTACCACCATAGAACTTTTTTCACCATTACTGTGAGACATTAAAAGTTCATTAGACTGACTAATGATACTGTATTTTGTCTTCTTCAGCTAAACAGTCCACTTCACAGGAAGCACTTAAATCATTTTCACTAGTAGCATTCACAATTTCAATAACTTCATGAAGGCTATCGGCTGCAAGTGTGTTATTGCACATCTCGCTAACACTTTCTGGTTTCTCATATTCACAATGAATATTTACAATAATATATGGCACTGCAGAGGTCTTTAGTAACAGAGGCACTGCTGTGGTCTTCAGTAACAGAGGCACTGCCAGGGTCATCAGTAACAGTGGCACTGCCGTGGTCATCAGTAACAGTGGAACTGCTGTGGTCATCAGTAACCGTGGCACTGCTGTGGTCATCAGTCACAGAGGCACTGCTGTGGTCATCAGTAATAGTGGAACTGCTGTGGTCATCAGTAACAGTGGCACTGCTGTGGTCATCAGTAACAGTGGAATTACTGTGGTCATCAGTAACAGTGGCACTGCTGTGGTCTTTAGTAACAGTGGCACTGCTGTAGTCTTTAGTAACAGTGGAACTGCTGTGGTCATCAGTAACAGTGGCATTGCTGTGGTCTTTAGTAACAGTGGCACTGCTGTGGTCTTTAGTAACAGTGGAACTGCTGTGGTCATCAGTAACAGTGGCACTGCTGTGGTCTTTAGTAACAGAGGCACTGCTTTGGTCTTTAGTAACAGAGGCACTGCTGTGGTCTTTAGTAACAGTGGCACTGCTGTGGTCTTTAGTGACAGAGGCACTGCTGTGGTCTTTAGTAACAGTGGCACTACTGTGGTCTTTAGTGACAGAGGCACTGCTGTGGTCTTTAGTAACAGTGGCACTGCTGTGGTCTTTAGTGACAGAGGCACTGCTGTGGTCTTTAGTAACAGTGGCACTGCTGTGGTCTTTAGTAACAGTGGCACTGCTGTGGTCAACAGTAACAGTAGCACTACTGTGGTCAACAGTAACGGAGGCACTGCTGTGGTCTTTAGTAACAGTGGCACTGCTGTGGTCTTTAGTAACAGTGGCACTGCTGTGGTCTTTAGTAACAGTGGCACTGCTTTGGTCTTTATTAACAGTAGCACTACTGTGGTCTTTAGTAACAGAGGCACTGCTTTGGTCTTTAGTAACAGTGGCACTGCTGTGGTCTTTAGTAACAGTGGCACTGCTTTGGTCTTTAGTAGATTTAGACTTTAAAAACTTTATCAAAGCATTTGACTGTTTTCTATTTTCTTCCTCTCTCAGCTTCTTGGCTTTCATATTCTGTGCCCCAGACAGTTTTTTCCTTTTACAATCACTCATTATAAAGCAACTTAGTCCCTTTTTTCTCGTGCACAAAACTGAAAAAGTGGGTGGTGAGGAGATAAATGAATTTATATTTGTATGAAATAAATTATATCTATTCTATATTAATAGGAAACATAGCTCAGTAGTTTTAGTTTAATCAAATACAATACATCATCAGGTTAAAAATACACAATTCAGGGAGGATTCTGAGGTAGATGCAGAATTCGCTCACAGCAGTGGCTGTTGGCGGTCGCCCATCTGCAACTGTATGCTAATGTTGCTATAAAGTCCCTGTGTACATCCATATGCCCACTGTACATGCTGTAATACACCATCAGTCGCCACATAATAACTTTCTACAGTCCTATAGAGGTACAATTTCTCCACCTGAGTATGGCCTACTACAGTATGAGTGTTCAAGTGGATCTGCTCGATTATGGCGCTGGTTATTGTTTTACAGTGTACAGATAGCTTCATATAGTTATAAATCTCATCATTTTTTGTGGGCTCAAGTGGCTCTGTGGGTGGGGTGTTTGGCTGGAATGCATCAGGTTGTGGGTTTGAGTCCTGGATATGGCAGTATATTGAAATGTTTTATTTAAGGAGGGGTATTGTGGCTGAATGGCAGCAAGCTCTCAGGTGAATGAATGGTATAAAGAGGATTTGTGTCCAAATCCATTTTCTTGGAATGTTCTATAAATTAGAGATGAGCGCCTGAAATTTTTCGGGTTTTGTGTTTTGGTTTTGGGTTCGGTTCCGCGGCCGTGTTTTGGGTTCGAACGCGTTTTGGCAAAACCTCACCGAATTTTTTTTGTCGGATTCGGGTGTGTTTTGGATTCGGGTGTTTTTTTCAAAAAACACTAAAAAACAGCTTAAATCATAGAATTTGGGGGTCATTTTGATCCCAAAGTATTATTAACCTCAAAAACCATAATTTACACTCATTTTCAGTCTATTCTGAATACCTCACACCTCACAATATTATTTTTAGTCCTAAAATTTGCACCGAGGTCGCTGTGTGAGTAAGATAAGCGACCCTAGTGGCCGACACAAACACCGGGCCCATCTAGGAGTGGCACTGCAGTGTCACGCAGGATGTCCCTTCCAAAAAACCCTCCCCAAACAGCACATGACGCAAAGAAAAAAAGAGGCGCAATGAGGTAGCTGTGTGAGTAAGATTAGCGACCCTAGTGGCCGACACAAACACCGGGCCCATCTAGGAGTGGCACTGCAGTGTCACGCAGGATGGCCCTTCCAAAAAACCCTCCCCAAACAGCACATGACGCAAAGAAAAAAAGAGGCGCAATGAGGTAGCTGTGTGAGTAAGATTAGCGACCCTAGTGGCCGACACAAACACCGGGCCCATCTAGGAGTGGCACTGCAGTGTCACGCAGGATGTCCCTTCCAAAAAACCTGAACCACTAGCCATGAACATAGGCCAGGGCCTCAGCCGTTCCTTGCCACTCCGTGTCGTAAATGGCATATTGGCAAGTTTACGCTTCTCCTCCGACAATTTTATTTTAGGTTTTGGAGTCCTTTTTTTTCTGATATTTGGTGTTTTGGATTTGACATGCTCTGTACTATGACATTGGGCATCGGCCTTGGCAGACGACGTTGCTGGCATTTCATCGTCTCGGCCATGACTAGTGGCAGCAGCTTCAGCACGAGGTGGAAGTGGATCTTGATCTTTCCCTAATTTTGGAACCTCAACATTTTTGTTCTCCATATTTTAATAGGCACAACTAAAAGGCACCTCAGGTAAACAATGGAGATGGATACTAGTATACAATTATGGACTGCCTGCCGAGTGCAGACACAGAGGTAGCCACAGCCGTGAACTACCGTACTGTACTGTGTCTGCTGCTAATATAGACTGGTTGATAAAGAGATGTCTATGTAACTATGTATGTATAAAGAAGAAAGAAAAAAAAACCACGGTTAGGTGGTATACAATTATGGACGGACTGCCTGCCGAGTGCAGACACAGAGGTAGCCACAGCCGTGAACTACCGTACTGTACTGTGTCTGCTGCTAATAATATAGACTGGTTGATAAAGAGATGTCGTAGTAGTATGTATGTATAAAGAAGAAAGAAAAAAAAACCACGGTTAGGTGGTATACAATTATGGACGGACTGCCTGCCGAGTGCAGACACAGAGGTAGCCACAGCCGTGAACTACCGTACTGTACTGTGTCTGCTGCTAATATAGACTGGTTGATAAAGAGATGTCTATGTAACTATGTATGTATAAAGAAGAAAGAAAAAAAAACCACGGTTAGGTGGTATACAATTATGGACGGACTGCCTGCCGAGTGCAGACACAGAGGTAGCCACAGCCGTGAACTACCGTACTGTACTGTGTCTGCTGCTAATATAGACTGGTTGATAAAGAGATGTCTATGTAACTATGTATGTATAAAGAAGAAAGAAAAAAAAACCACGGTTAGGTGGTATACAATTATGGACGGACTGCCTGCCGAGTGCAGACACAGAGGTAGCCACAGCCGTGAACTACCGTACTGTACTGTGTCTGCTGCTAATATAGACTGGTTGATAAAGAGATGTCGTAGTAGTATGTATGTATAAAGAAGAAAAAAAAACCACGGTTAGGTGGTATACAATTATGGACGGACTGCCTGCCGAGTGCAGACACAGAGGTAGCCACAGCCGTGAACTACCGTACTGTGTCTGCTGCGACTGGATGATAAATGATATAAAAAATATATATATATCACTACTGCAGCCGGACAGGTATATATTATATATTATATAATGACGGACCTGCTGGACACTGTCTGTCAGCAGAATGAGTTTTATTTTTATAGAATAAAAAAAAACAACAACACACAAGTGAAGTCACACGACGAGTGTTTAACTTTTTCTGGCAATCACAATATAAGTATACTACTAACTATACTGGTGGTCAGTGTGGTCAGGTCACTGGTCAGTCACACTGGCAGTGGCACTCCTGCAGCAAAAGTGTGCACTGTTTAATTTTAATATAATATTATGTACTCCTGGCTCCTGCTATAACCTATAACTGGCACTGCAGTGCTCCCCAGTCTCCCCCACAATTATAAGCTGTGTGAGCTGAGCAGTCAGACAGATATATAATATATATAGATGATGCAGCACACTGGGCTGAGCCTGAGCAGTGCACACAGATATGGTATGTGACTGAGTCACTGTGTGTATCGCTTTTTTCAGGCAGAGAACGGATATATTAAATAAACTGCACTGTCTGGTGGTCACTCACTATATAATATTATGTACTCCTGGCTCCTGCTATAACCTATAACTGGCACTGCAGTGCTCCCCAGTCTCCCCCACAATTATAAGCTGTGTGAGCTGAGCAGTCAGACAGATATATAATATATATAGATGATGCAGCACACTGGGCTGAGCCTGAGCAGTGCACACAGATATGGTATGTGACTGAGTCACTGTGTGTATCGCTTTTTTCAGGCAGAGAACGGATATATTAAATAAACTGCACTGTCTGGTGGTCACTCACTAGTAAACTCTCTGCACTCTCTACACTTCTACAGTACTCCTCCTAGTCCTAAGCTCCAGTAAATCTCTCTCTCTTATAATCTAAATGGAGAGGACGCCAGCCACGTCCTCTCCCTATCAATCTCAATGCACGTGTGAAAATGGCGGTGACGCGCGGCTCCTTATATAGAATCCGAGTCTCGCGATAGAATCCGAGCCTCGCGAGAATCCGACAGCGTCATGATGACGTTCGGGCGCGCTCGGGTTAACCGAGCAAGGCGGGAAGATCCGAGTCGCTCGGATCCGTGTAAAAAAAGCTGAAGTTCGGGCGGGTTCGGATTCAGAGAAACCGAACCCGCTCATCTCTACTATAAATGTGTGTGTATTATACTGTATATGTATATACTGTATGTATATATATCCATTGTAGAAGAGCCGCACTCACATGTCGTTAATAATCACAGTTGCTGGGGTGAAAAATCCAGGAACAGGTCCTATCAGAACAAAGTTCCACAATTCATGTGCACAAATAAGGATGCACTCACCAGACTTCTCCAGGGTGAAATTGATAGATTTTAATCCAGACAGCACATACTCACAAACAGAAGGTCAACGTTCCGGCTCACAGCAGAGCCTTTGTCAAGACCAGATTACCAGGTTGCCATCTCCCTGTATATATATATAATCCAGAGTGATGGTGTTTTAATCCTTTGGAGCAGTCGTCGCTGAGTGACGCTACTGCGAACTATATATATATATATATATATATATATATATATATAAAGCAATTTTAAGACTGCCATACAATACAAAGTGCATTTGCGAGACCGCAATAACATACATATTAAATTTTTTAAACCACTGAATAATATGAGTGCAGTTGTGAGACCACAATAAAAAAAATAGAACACATGTTTGAGACCACCATACAAAACAAAGTGCACTTCTAAGACCACCATACAATACAGATTTAGAATTTTTAGACTGCCAAACAATACAGAGTGGAGTTGTGTGATCACCACAAAAACAAACAGTGCCTATGGGAGAATGCCATACAAAATTAAGTATAGGTAATACCCCTTTTAGACTGCCAGAGGCGGGACGCACCTGGTAGACTGATATTGGTGCTTCCTGGGTGTGACCTGTCTCAGGCCCCTTGCCGCCGCTGTTCCTAACCCAGCATATTGGCGGGTTGATGACATCAGCGGTGATGTGGCAGGGGCAGTGCTTAGAGATCACATGATCTGCAAGCGCCGCCTGTCCACACAGAGTGAACGGGAAATGGGTCGATGCAACACGCCTTCCCATTCACACAGCACAGCGAGCCGGATTTAACACATGTTCAACCCTACTCTCTACCCGAGTTGGAATACCAACCCAGATTATTCCACGTAGGCCCTTTCAGACCATACAGCAACACGGGTTATGTGCCCCAATGTGCAATAAGCCGTGGTAGAAGCTGGTGGTCTAAAAGGGGTATCAATGTTTGATACTGACATACAATACAGCAGGGTTATTCAACGTGTGGCCCTCCAGCTGCTACAGCTCCCAGCATTCCCTGCTATCATTTTGCTATTAGGACAAGTTAAAACTGTGGTAGAGCATGCTGGGATGTGTAGTTCCACAGCAACTGAAGAGCTGCATGTTGAATACTAGAGCCAGTGCAAAGTTTTATGCGCCCTAGGTAAAGTTACACAATACTGCCTCCCCCAATACCCTCCACCCAGCCACTCATGTACACACTTAACTTTTCAAAATTTTATAAAATAAAAAGTGTCAGTGTATTGTACATTTATTTTCACTGCACCCCAGATTTTCTTTTTTCTTTTAATTTTTTGTTTGCCAAACTACAGTTATTAGTGTGGGCTGGTGCCATGTCAAAATGAAATGCATTGAAAACGTCAGAATCACGTGAAATACATTGAAAATAGCCAGATCCACGCAAAATACATTGAAAATAGCCAGGTCCACACAAAATACATTGAAAATAGCCAGGTCCACACAAAATGCGTTGAATACAGGATCCTGGCGGTCGAAATCCGGTCGATATTTTACACTACACTTTTTAAAAAGAATCTTGGCACTCATTACCATACAGATGTAGCTACGCTCATCGTTGCCGTGATGCGCGGTGCGACTACTGTGCCTACGTCTATGGCGCATGTTTGCGTACACATGCACATGGTTTTGCCCAACTGCTAACAAATTTGCTGCTGCGATCAACTCTGAATTACCCCCCAGGTCCAGTTGCTATTAGCGTGGTCTGCGTCCACTGCATAGTGTGGCAGATCTGCAGCCACATGTCACACAAACATAGATTCCCTCCTAAACCAAACATGGGTGCTGCCATGTTTGTTCCAGTCATCTGATTCCAGTGATATGCAATAGAAAAAGTACAACCTCACTTTCTGCGCTCCAAATGTCCCCTTGATTGAATGGTTTCTCACCAAAATAATGGTATCACATGAAAAATAAAATAAAACACAACATAGTGTAATATAGTCTATGTGAAATAGTTCTTTCCACTGTGTAGGGGGGAAGAATAGGTGATGTAGAATTTTCCCGAAAGGATTCAAACGTCCACCTTCTTATGGGATCACCACAAGTGATGTCATGCCAACGGAACAAGGAATTCATACATGTATGCTTACTTGTATAAGCGAGGTAGAAAGCACATAAAGGTTTCTTTATTGTGAGTGCTGTCTTGTTTTTCTTCAACCAATTTAGAAAGGATGAATATCACTCACAAGGTACATGAGAAGAATTGAAAAAAGGGAGCCAATTAGGGCAAACAAAAACCCTTTATTCAAAATTCAAATACAAATAGACGACCAGCCATACCATATAAGGAAACTGAGATGGAAATCAGCTGACACAATGTGACCCAGGTGTCAATATGTCATAAGTTCCCCTCAATGGATATGACAGGTTAGGACATCAATATGGCACTGTATCAACGCGTTTCGACGCTCGGCGGCGTCTTTATCAAGATTTAACAGTGTACATAACTATAAAAAATATATAAAAATATGTAAATGAATATATATAATAATATCAATCCAATATAGATGATAACCTCAATCCAATTCTGAATGAAAAACATCTAAACACACATGACACATCATATGACATACCACTGATATGTAGACTCCCCTGTATGGTCAGCTGGATAATGTGGTCTTCTAATCTAACCTTCCTTAAATAGCATGGGCCCTGATCAATTGGGAATTAATTAACCAATGAATGGAAAACCCCTATGATGGACACCCAAAAAGACCAATCCTATCCAACCTCTCTGCTCAGTCATTACCATATTTAGCGCCAAGATTCATACTATATTTAAAAAACGTCCTATCTCCATGGCTACGCGTCCGGACAACTTCCGGTCACGTGACCATAATGTATGACGCTTCCGAGCGTGTTACCGGGGCATCTAATCTCCAGGGTTACGCGTCCGGCTCCAGGAGCGACTTCCCGTCACGTGACACTATGGTCGCGTGTGCCGCTTGTGAATGTATTGCTGCCCTCCGCATCTAATCTCCAAGGTTACGCATCCGTCCCGGGAACATGGCCACAACGCTGTATGCGTCATATCCGGTGTGACCCGGCCGCGCCGTGAAATAGTAAAACTCCATACCACCCGGCCGCCGGGACCTACCGGACCATTACAACATGATAAATAAAAGTCGGTTAGCAGTGAAATTACCCACCGTACCGTACACAATATATATAGGGAACCTGACTGGACTTAGACTATTCAGGTGCCCACTTCCAAAATGGCTGCCACTAATAGAAAACCATAGTAATGGTATACTCAATACCCTGAAGCACGATATAAAACGTAGTGGAAATTAATTAAAATGCACCTAAAAAGGATCCCATAAATAAATATCTATATTGGCCCAATTTACGCTATGAACTATGCATCACTACACCACATATCTGATCTCAATGAAAAATGAATGTAACTGCCACAAATATGCAATCAATCACCATAACATAAATATGACCATGACATAAATATACAAAGTCGTTTGAGTATAGAGAAGGACCCACGGAAAAATATTACAAAAACCACCTAATTTCAAAATCATGGTTTAGGCCATGGGGTTTCAAACTATTAAACTCATATATATTCCTCATTTCAGCCTTGACCAACCTATTGTCCCTATCTCTTGTTCTCCAATTGTTTTTGATCCATTTGATTGCCCAAAAACTTTTTAAACCTTTTAAAGACATATCGTGTTTTTCTTTGAAATTCAAAGAGAAGGGATGATTTATATTCCCATTGGTGATGTTACGAACATGCTCAGCCCATCAAATTTTTACCTGTCGTTTGGTCTTACCGATATATAGTAAATTGCATTTACATACAATCCCATATATAACATAGTCTGTATGACAAGTAATAAACTCATCTATTTTGATTGTCTTCTTTTCCCAGGTAAAATTCGTTATTTTAGATTCACTACTGGGACAGGCTTTACATAATCTGCAATCTCCACACCGATAGAAACCTTTATTCCTAGGTAGGAATCTCTTGCCATCCATATGTAATGCACTAGACACAAGGCTATTCTTATTATTGGGTGCCCTTCTATATGTGAACTTTGGTCTCTCTGGTAGTACTTTCTTTTAGATTTCATCTTTCAAAAGGATACTCCAATTTTTTCTGACAATCCCCTCTATTCTCTCATGTTGCTTATTAAATTGAGTATGAAAGGATACTTGAAAATTCTTGGTGTTATTGGTTTTCTTATTGGTGTTTTGCAATAATGTTAATCTATCAACTCTCTCTACTTCTTCTGATATTTTAGACAGTTTTGTAATTTCATACACCTTTTCTGCAAAATTCATTAATATGGTTGAAGCTTGATCTTTATATGTTTTATTGTTGGAGCAATTCCTCCGTAACCTAAGTAGTTGACCCTTGGGTACATTTTCCAACCAAATGGGTAAATGGTTACTGTCAAGGGGTATGTAAGTATTGCAATCTGTGGGTTTTACATAATTGCTGGTAGTCAGACAGCCATCCACTATCTCTATATTCAAATCCATAAAGTGAAGGGCAGATCGACTGCTATCAAAAGTAAGATGGATATTTAAAGTGTTATTATTGAGATACTGACAGAATTCCTGAAGATCAGACTCATCCCCCTTCCAAATGAAAATAATATCATCGATGTACCGCCACCACCGCACCAGGTTCGCGCCCCCAGCAGTGACCTGTCCACACATGGGACTCCTCCCACCTGGACATAAATAAATTAGCATAGCTGGGCGCGAACCTGGTGCCCATGGCGGTACCGACTAACTGTTTGTAAAAGGACCCATCAAAATTGAAATAATTATTCTTAAGAATAAATGCTATACCATCCAGGATGAAGTGAGAAAGAATATTGTCAGTATTTTCCCAATCTAATGTGGCTCTGATGGCCTCCACACCATCCTCATGAGAGATGATCGTATATAGGGACGATGCATCCGCAGTATTTAAAATATAGTCATCTTCCACTTGAAATCCAAAAGATGGTTTAAGATATCTCTGGTATCCTTCAGATGGGACTTTTCGCGAGTGACAAGGGGCTGCATTGGTGATCTATATACGCCGATAAGTTGGAAGTTATTGAATTAGTCCCTGCCACTATGGGCCTTCCTGGGGGGTTATCTATGTTTTTATGGACTTTGGGAAGGAGGTATAACACAGGTATTGAGAAATTCTCGTTTATGAGATATTGTACAACATCCTCATCAATAACTCCCAAAGTTGTATATTGGTTAACTAGATGGCTATAGGATTTAAAAATGTTTGTGGATGGATCACCCTTAAGTTTAACATATGTTGTACCATCCTCAAGCTGTTGCAAACCTTCTTTGATGTAATTGTCCTTGTCCATGATGACGACCCCCCCCCCTTGTCTGCAGGTTTTAAAATGATATCTTGATTCTCTTGTAAAATTTTTAAACATTCATGTTCCTTTTTGGTTAGGTTATTGATTCTGTTAGGGGCAACCTCTTTTAACTGATTAAACTCTTCCAAGACACTTTTATAAAAAGTGTCAACACAGCACACTCTACTATGGGTGGGATAAAAAATCGATTTCCTCTTAAAACAGGGAGCTGTATTTTCTAGATCTTGTTTAACATCATCATTGAAAAACCTTTTCAGTGATAATTTTCTAATAAATTTTTGTAAATCTATATAGAAATTAAAATGATTAATATCATTGGTAGGACAGAATTTCAATCCCTTTTTTAAGACATGTGTTTCTATATCACTCAATACATATTTACTTATGTTGAATATTTTAATTCCCTCCTTTTTATTTTCAATCGCCTTAGTGGGCTCTGATGTGACATCATTATCAATCACCATTTCTAGATCACCTAAAGTTTTTTTCCCATTTTTCCTTTTGATTTTATTGGATTTTCCTCCCCTTTTACCCCTTTTTCTACATTTGGCATGTGTATTAATAGTGGGTCTAACCTTCTCTAGTGATACCTCTTCTGGAAATAAGTCCTCCCCAAAAAATGTTGTTTTGGGTCCCTATTCTCTTGTTGTCTTCTCAGTCTTTCCCTTGGAGTATTCTTTCCCCCATGAATCGGAACCTTCATTTTCAGAATGATATGTTCTATGTGAAAGATCCCTATTCACCTGATAACGGGACCGTTGTTCAGATGGATATTCTTTGAAGGATCTATATTCTCTCCTATTCTCCCTCTCCCTGTGGGTTAAATTATTTGAAATTCGATCAAACTTCTGAGGAGGTATGGGATCAAAATTCCGATACCTTCTCTGAGGTGGAGGTCTAATTCTTTGGGGAAGAGGATCATAATTCCTCCTTTTGACTGATGGTAACGGTGTTTGAATATTTTCCTTCTGTTTATCGATGATCTTATCATCTATTTTGAAATTTTTATCCCTAAGGAATTTCTTTTTTTTCTTATTAATGAGTTCCCTTTCATTTCTTTGTATTTTTTGTATAATACGATCCTCAAGTATTTTGTATTCTTCCATATCTTTAAAGGGAATGACGAGAATTTCATGTTGTTTAATTTGATCTTCCAGCTGTTTCATCTCATTCCTCCTCTCTTGTATTATTAATTCAATTAATAAGAAAGAACAGCTGGAGATGAGTTGATCCCACTTATTCCTAAAACTTTCAGAAACACTGCCAAAGGATACTTTTTTATCAATTTGTAAACCCTTGGGTATAAGATGGTTAGAAGTGTAATGCTCTAATGTTACAATCTCCCACCAAATTTTGTTTTCTTTGATGAGAATATTTTCTAATTTGTTCATAAGACCTTCCAGAGTGATATCGTCTGCACTATTTGAACTGGGTCGGTGGTCTTCTGAGAATACATTCTCTAATATAGCATTACGTTTACTTCTATGTAGGAACATGCTGCTGCCCAAGAAGAACAAGGTGAAATATACAACAAGAAAATAGAAAAACAATTCCTCTTGTGGCGCTGCAAATTGGAGCAGCAATAGGTAGTACAGAAATAGGTCACCAACCTATACAACAATATGCAATAGAAACAGTACAACCTCACTTTCTGCGCTCCAAATGTCCCCTTGATTGAATGGTTTCTCACCAAAATAATGGTATCACATGAAAAAGAAAATAAAACACAACATAGTGTAATATAGTCTATGTGAAATAGTTCTTTCCACTGTGTAGGGGGGAAGAATAGGTGATGTAGAATTTTCCCGAAAGGATTCAAACGTCCACCTTCTTATGGGATCACCACAAGTGATGTCATGCTAACGGAACAAGGAATTCGTACATGTATGCTTACTTGTATAAGCGAGGTAGAAAGCACATAAAGGTTTCTTCTTTATTGATTCCAGTGAGCCTATCCTGAGAATCCTGCTGTCCAGCTGATCATCCCAGCCAATCCTTGCACACTGGCTCCTATTATCGCCAGTGCTATGATTGTCATACCCTGTATTGTTGTTTGCTCTCAGCTGCTTCCAGGTTACCTTGCTCCAGGAGATTCCACTCTGTCCTGAGACCTGAGTTCCATCCGGCTTGCAGCTCTGCCTGTCTCATCGGTGTTCCGCCATCAATACTCACTGTGACCGGATGCCTTTCATACGAAAGCACTCGCCGCTTTCGCGTCCCGTCTCCTGCGCACAGAATGGAGGGTCAGGTCACACGAGGCCTGACCACATAGGGGATTCCCGCTTACCGTCAGTAACCGTCTGTTACTGACTCCACCCACTGCGCTGTGGGCGGGTTTATGCTGCCACCACCAAACTCCTAACCTGCCATGGCATTTGGAACCACGGTTCTGCTGTGTATGTGCCGACGCACTGCCTTACCACACCTGTGTGGTGTTGACAAATCCCCACAAGCCACTTGCTAGGCCTCTACCGGTAGCTGGCGGAAGGCGGAACTTGGAGATGTTAGGTGCTTCCCTGGACAGCCGGAGGACGGGGCTATGTTTGGCATAACCCTGTAGGTCACAAGATGAAGCAATCTTCTTGAGGCAGATGTTTATTTGCTCAATAATAGCCTTAAAAAAGACTCATCCCTATTGCTAGGGGCAACAGCATACAACAAGATGTTCCAGCAGAATAAAGATGGTACAACTACAATCTGGAGGCACACAGGCCTCCTTTTTATGTCAATTTTCCACACAGTACCACAGGGGGGTAAGCCCTCCCTGTCTTCTCCAACCAATCAGGTTATCGCACAAAATATAAATAAATTACATTTCAAAAGGAGATAAGTGCAATAAAACAATATCCTCCTTCCTGTCACCCGGACAACGTTTGGTATCAGATTAACATTTACTATTGATAAATTTATCACATAGATTCAAAATACAAATGTTTCTGTCTCATTCACATCTCCAGGCAAACCCAGTGTTTGAGATTACAACAGGAAAGGCTACAATACAAACAAACAGTCTTCCTTCCTGCATCTGCCATTCAGGGTTCGTATATCAATTAAATCAGGTACATGAAACAGGTTCCAAGCCCATAGACCCCGTGATTAGCATCTTTCTCTAAGGAACTTACACATCAAAAGGTTTTGTCATTCACATCTCTCTGCTAGGACAGGGCCATTAGCATGCCACTTCCTACTGACAGGAGATGATTATTCAGACAGCTATAGTAACTGCATTTTTCCTTTAAATATACAGGTGACCACATCTTAAATATTAATACATTTAAACATGCATTCCTGCAATTGTGCACAGAGCACTACATATGACATGTTAAGACACATCATTAAACATATTTTTAAACAGTCTGCACCCAGCGCCATAAGTACATTAAACAGTGACTCCAAGCGCCTATTGTCCGCAACATGGCGCCGGGCACTAGGGGTTAACCCCTTCAGTGCTGCAGCGGCCATTGTCCACGTGGGCTGGGGGTCTCTCCGGCCACACTCACCTCTATTGGTGTTCCTCCATCGATCTCCAACTCTATTGGTGTACTGCCATCGATACTCAGCTCGATCAGTGTTCTGCCATCGATACTCAGCTCCATCGGTGTTCGGCCATTGATACTCACCTCCATCGGTGTTCCGCCAATGAACTCTAGCTCCATCGGTGTTTCGCCATCGATCTCTAGCTCCATCTGTATTTCACCATCGATCTCTAGCTACAATGGTGCTCCGCACCAGTATCCATTACCATCTGTATCCTTTCTACCTCCAGTGGTCAGTAACCTTGTGCTTATTCATATTGGGACTTCATCAGTGGTTTGCACTGCATCCAAGCCTGCTGTTGTGTGCTCACCCATAGTGAGACTTCATTAGTGGTTCACACTACATCTGATATTACATCCTTGCCATCGATGTTACATTTGCTACAGCATTGCCTTAGTTCCTATGCCTATGTTACTGCACTATCTGTGATACCGATTATCTGAGTCTATTACCATCTGCCACTATCTGTACCATCTTGCATGCTGAATAAAAAGACTTATTTTATTTTACATTCTCCTCTGTTCTGGTCACGCCTTCGGGCCTATGCTCAAGTACACCATATCCAGGTTAATGTACAAGAACTCAATCAAAGCTCCCAGGTTCACATTCCAGTCAGCCCCTATGCATGAGATCTCCACTGGTCAGAGTCAAACCTCAGGCGTGACATGTGAGGTGGTCAAAAGTGAGTGAAAATGACTGGAAATGAATGTTGTTGAGGTTAATAATACTGCAGGAAAAAAAAACAATATTATGTGATTTTAGCAGCTTTTATCATTTTTTTAAATTAAAATATAGAAACCAGAAATACTAAAACCAAAACTTGTGACAGTGGTTTTGGAAAACCCAAACCTGAAGTTAATACATATCCAAAACCAAAACATGGGGGTTGGTGCACATCTCTACAAAAAACACTGATCAACTGCATACATATCAACACTACGTCCACACAGCAGCTATCTCCATGTGCCTTGCTCCCAGCGTTGCTGCTGCAGCCTGTGTGGGTGTTGGCATACATTCTCTCCCAGGCTGAGGAAACCTTGGAAAAGTTTCACAGTGTCCCAGCCAGTCAGTGGGCTGGGACTTCTATACTAGGCTGTGCATGGCCCCGTCCACCATGGCTCTCCTCCAATCACACATCAGGACAGGAGCTTTGAGTGTACACAGAGACATAGACACCAGAGGCAGCAGCAGCTGAGTTTCAGCACTGAACACATACCCTGCTCCTCTGAGGATCATCCGAGCAGCAGCCCCCTGCCCTCACACACCGGCCCCAGTCAGCCACCTCTATGCATGGGAGATCACAGCCACTACAGTGAGGGAGAGCATGTATAGTGAGCCCATCCATAGGGATTGCATTTATAGGAAATATATATATATATATATATATATCTATCGTGAGTAATTCTAGAAGAAGTACATCTTTGCAGAGTACCTTTAAAGAGTGCATCTATTGGGAGCATATATATAGGGAAAGTATCTATAAGGGGTACAACTATAGGGAGCGTATCTATATGGAATATGTCCCAGAGTAAATAGATCTGTGTTTGCTGGGGGGTGCCACATTACTGCCTTGCCCCGGGTGACAAGAATCCTAGTTTCAGCCCTGGTCCACCTCTGAAAAAGGCTGTGATATGTCTGGCAGACAACCTCTGATGAGATCATTCCCATAAGACTGCTGATATCAGGGGTCAGAGAAACACGTGCTGAGCTCCAATACTGCACAGCACCAAATCGCATTAAGAAGAAATTGAACTTGAGAAAAAAAAAATTATTTCCAAACAAATCGATACTCAAGCCATATATAGGGGCTATTTCAGTAAGGATAGAAATTCTGATAATCGGCAGAATTTGCTATCCTTTTCCTAGCATGCTGGGGGCCGCCCATCGCTGGGCGCCCCTTCAACAAGCAGATATACTGGAAGCCTCCTGCCAGCGCAGCTTAGCTGCGCCCGCAGGAGACCCGCTGCCTTCTCCCTGATCACGGCAGTTGCGTGTGATGTCACACACCCAAAGTGATCACGCCCCATGACACACCCATGACACCCCCGAGTTCGGACGAATCCACCCCCCATTCTCACCGCACCGCCCCCGCAACGCCCCCGCAATGCTCCATCTCCTCCCTGGAAACAGAGTGTTGTCCGCCTCTGCCTGGCGATCGCTTTTTCTGCACCCCCCCCACCCGCAGAAAGTGCGGGTGCATGCACAGGACTGGTGCTGCGCATGCGCCCGCGGGGTGATCGTAAAAATTCCGGTTGTATCGCGATTTGCGATCCAACCTGAATTAGCCCTATAGCCTGCAGTTCCTTGGAAAATAATGTTCCCTGAACTTTGTCTGTGTGAGAACGCCTTGTTACAACTAGAAAAGAAAAAGAACTAAAAAAAATACATTAAATATTATTTAACTTGTATATCAAACAGATGAATTACTACATTTAAGCCACCAGGAAGCTGTGCAGTTTAATGATTTTACTTAATTTTAATTGAAAGTTTTAGTAAAACAGTTAAACTACTGTACAATCTTAACAGCTTCAGAGCCAGTCAAGCCTCCCGCAAAGCATTGAGATTAATATAGCAATTTAGATTAATATAAACCATATGACAGTTATAATTATTGCCTTTGATATGTTTTGAAGGAATAATTTTACTGCATTAATGTTAGCACAAAATAAACTGTATGTGTCATTCTATTATTGGATTACAAATGTGAATTGTGGATGTGAATGCAGTAAACCTGTTCTATTTCACATTTTATACAAAAATAAAATAAAAAAAACATCAACTACAGGAATAATTCTACTCTATGACACCATAATGGATTGATTATAATTGCACAAAACCCTCTTGCATCTTCTTTAATGAATTGAGTTACATGCTCACTTATGGTTTAACTGTTCAGAATATTTTGGAATTATATTAAATGCTAATTGGCCATTAAGAAGTAACTTCAAAAATTAAAATCTACCCCATGCACCTGCATAGTAGGAATACAGTAGTTGTGGTGTTTGATTTTGAACATTCAGATACAACCCTTGGAGAGAGATAAAGTGTAATTTTACAAATGCAGCCTATAGTAACATGGCAGTTAGGAGCTAATTAGCTGGTACTTTATCTCTGTCCATTTTATCTCTTTAAGGCTTAGTACATAGACTGCATTATCACATAGGTACTGTAGAAAGATGCAGCATTGGGCGCAGATCAGTCGATTATCAAACTTCTGAATAGACCAATGGTTGCACAGCTTGGCCACAGGAAGGGAGATGCATACGGGATTATTGGCTGAGACACACCCCAAAAAATGGTCATGACACACCTGTGTTTTTCTGCTACTCCCCATTACCTTCGCCAAATGGTCACTGACAGTCAGTCCTGTCTGAAGCTCAGATGCATGCGCAGTCAGATGATAATCGTTCAACTGATAAAATATTGGGTTTTCTATACAATCTAAATCAGCACAAAGGTCCAGCACAGAAGATGAAGTGAAGTTCTAAGGACTTACCCCTGATACAGAAAGACCAGGTGGAGGAACACTGATCTAGAAATAGAAGTACAGTAGAATGAGGAAAATGAGGAGGACTTTGCAAGAACAGTATAGAAATACAAATGGATACCAAATTACTTTTTTGTATATATTTATCATATATTTTAAATCATATATTTATATTCTATTTTATATTAATTATTGATGTCCAAGGAGAAAGATACCAACAGTGTCTAAAATGTGTGTCTAGACCCATCCAGCTCCTCAGCTTTGTGGAGTTGACAGATATGTGCAGTTGGATCATAACGCTCACCAGTAATTGCTTACTGGATGTTGAGTCAGATAAACAAATGTGTATAGCCATTATAGAAGGTAAATGGGTAGAGTCTCTGTTGAATTCTGGTAGCCTACTTACATTTATGAAGGTTAGTTAAAGCCAGTAAGGGGTTCCTGGGGGTATGGATGGAGAGAGAGGGCGGGTTTCATCCATTAGGCCTGATGAAATAGGCAGCAGGCTTGTTATCAAACACTGTCATTTACTGACCATGAGTACTGTGCATATGCCTATGTTTGTGTTAGGGCCACTAGGTCCTACCACTCTGAGAGAGTGAATCTTTATCTTCTAGTTAGTGCCCAGATGGCTAGGATTTATTTTCATGTTTTATATTTTCTGTACTGCACAGGAATACTAGCTTCGGCTAGCTTTATTTATTATTTATTTATTAACAATCTCTTATATAGCGCAGCAAATTCCGTTGCGCTTTACAAAAACCCTGGACTAGTGTACTGTTTCCTGGCTACTGTGTGTTTGGAAGTGATATTGAATAATATCACTATAATAGCACTATGATTGAATAATATCACAGTACAGGTTGAGTATCCCTTATCAAAAATGCTTGGGACCAGAGGTATTTTGGATATCAGATTTTTCCGTATTTTGGAATAATTGCATACCATAATGAGATATCATGGTGATAGGACCTAAATCTAAGCACAGAATGCTTAGAATGTTTCATATACACCTTATACACACAGCCTGAAGGTCATTTTAGCCAATATTTTTAATAACTTTGTACATTAAACAAAGTGTGTCTACATTCACACAATTCATTTATGTTTCATATACACCTTATACACACAGCCTGAAGGTCATTTAATACAATATTTTTAATAACTTTGTGCATTAAACAAAGTTTGTGTACATTGAGTCATCAAAAAACAAAGGTTTCACTATCTCACTCTCACTCAAAAAAGTCAGTATTTCGGAATATTCCGTATTTCGGAATATTTGGATATTGGATACTCAACCTGTAATATGAAAAGCATTAATATGAATATACTGTATCAAATGAATTGATGACTGTTGCAAATTGAAGGGCAGCTTCCTGAATCAATAGGATATACTAACACAGTCACTACTATGTGATCTAAACAACCACATTGTGGCAAAAATCATTAAATATTTACCTGAGGAGGTAGTTATTACAGGATTGGTGTCTAAATAAGTTATATTATTTAATATATTTTTAACATCCTTAAACTGCAATAAATGAGGATCCTGAAAGAATAAACAGGGGATGACCTCATTAAAGCAGACAGTAGTCTCTCAGTGAATATATGTTAACCGTGACAGCTACCCAACAAGCCATCCAATAAACCCATAATACGTGGTGGGTGGAATATTTAGTGCCATATAGACAAAAACTATAGCAACCCAAATAATAACAGGTATTATAACTGTTACTGAATGGATAAAGTGTTACATTAAATAATATCTGATTGTGAATCTTTTGGCACAAGTACTAACTGACAGTTGAACTTAAACATAACACAAGATAATTCCTGACTTTAGGAAATAATTCTTCATATAGACACAGGTCCACTCTGATCTAGCAAAAATCCTACTGACTTTATAATTTGATTTGTACATATATGACTCTAAGTTTAATTCCAGGGTCTAATATGGATAGTTAGTGATGATAACCATCATTGTATCCCATATGCCGGTCGCATAAAATTGGGGTTACTATACTCCTAAATTTACCAGCCTATACTCACAGCCTACTAATAAGGAGCATTCCTAAAAGGACACAAATAGTGAGTATGAGGTTGACAAGTTGTATAAGAGTGAATTGCGATGCGGTTTAACTAAGATTGGAAATATACTGTATGTACATGAGATACCCAGTAAGAGAACTTAAGGGCACCAATGGTTGCAGAACCCCTTTAACTGGATTTCCTGCAGTTCAGTCGCACTTACCTATGCACGTATCTCTTTACTATTAGTAAACGAGAAGTAGGTGTGACAGTACTGTTACACCAACACAATTGGGACATATTCTAGTAATATTTGCATCCAGGTTTCTTACAGTAGGATCCAGATACTGACAAATAGATCATTTAAATAATGATTGAGTGGAGGTACTTTACAATATAGTATGCCATTCCATTAATTAATGACACGTGGACATGCTTTTTTATATCTTTATTCACAATTTCCATTCTCTTTATATTCACATTCATGTTAGTTTGTGTAATTTTAACCTCTATGTTTCACTGTAGTCCGGGAAATTAATATATGATCCCATTTTAATAATGGCATAATAAAGGTTATATTTTATGTGATTTAATTATCTGTCTACGTGTGTGTCAACAATACAGATTCTTCTCTTTTTTTCTGCAAACCTGTAAAGTGCCCATCTACCCCAGGAGAGTGTACTCCTACCTGGATCTCTTCACAGTATATATATATATATATATATATATATATATATTTTTTTTTTTTTTTTTACATACATACATATTTTATATATTTTTATATATATATATATATATATATATATATATATAAGAAACCTTACATTAATTAGGTCTATAAACAACACTGGTTCAGCTGCTAGCCACTTATCTGGCAGATTATAGATACTACAAAAAAAAGAAATGATTGTGCTTCTACTGGTTTTGGACATAAATAATTTCATCTTTTGATACATCACAGGCTTCTTGTTACCATAAAAAATATATATATATTATACAATGCTACGCACATAAAAATAAATAGAATATACAATAGAAATTAAATATACGTATGCTACTATGTATCTGCTAATCGTTGCGACAGTCTTGATTTATATAGGGCATAAAATATCAAGACCATGGATAGTGTGGTAAATATATGTTACCACCAATTTCTCTGTTCGAATGTTGTGGAGTACTCCTGATAGGAGCCCCTTTTAGGTGCAATGTACTCTCTACTGTGGAAAAACTGCTATTGGAACCATAGCTGTCACATAGGTTCTTTAGATTTTGATTTTAATTCCTGCAGGGATAACCCACTCTGTGGTCTCTATTTAGTTACTGTATGTCATTATGGACTTGTTTTCCCGTTATTTCTCAGATACCAAGAGGCTTTTATCAGGGATCACCTCCAGCAGCTCTGTACGCTGTGCTGATTGGTTCAGTGTACTCCAGCTGATGCCGGAGCTTCAGCTGTCTGACAATCATCCAAATAATCTGTACCTCCTCCAGTGCACACTGAGGCATTTACTGTGCTGTCACGCTGAAGTTGCCGGTGATGTACTGTATCAAAAAAGCAGATAAAATAATTTATGCCCAAAACCAGTTTAAGCGCAGTCAATCAATATACTGTAGAGTTGGATGAAGTTTTGATGGATGCAAAAAAAAAAAAAAAAAAATGTTTTTAACCTTTAAACTATCTGTAGACTTATAACAGCATGGATGACCTTACATGATCTTAATGTCTTCTGAAATTGTATAACACAATGATTATTTCCCCAGCTGTGTCTTCAATGCTGAGAGCACTATTATAGCAAACAATTAGAAGGTAAGTGAAATCTATGCCTTGAGGAGAATAAAGTCAAAATATCAAATGTTCATTGCATATGTTGGAAAATATGTTTGGCTAGTTCAATGCTAGTAATATTGAAATCTTTTTTTTCCCACAGTGATTGAATAAGTGTCACCTCCAGTTTTCTCATAAGCCTTTTGTTAACTGGAGGCAGAGATTATTCCTGTGTGCAGCTCAAAGAATGGAATAATGCCCATTGGCTCACTGCGGGGAAATATTGGCATATAGACACTCAGTACATTTGTGGTTGTGTTTAGAATTAGACTTTGTTACTTAATCATTACCTAGCACAGAGGTAAACAGAAATATGCAAGGAAAATAGATTTCTCTCTTTTAAAACGTAGAAGTTAATACAATGGGCCTGATGCAAGTTGACTGTCCTTATCTGTACCCTTGGTTTGATACCCATTATCATCATCATCATCATCATCATCATCATCATCATCATCATCAGTGTGCATCAGCCCCTGTATGTGCTCTACCACAAAAAAATATTGTATATGTATGGATACCACATGCAATGGGCAAAATTCCAGGGTTTTGTTTGAGAGCAATACAGATATTGTACTACTGTGTTTGCTATTTGGACATGGATGTAAAGTAAGGGAATAAAAAAAATATCTCAAACCATATGTACTTTTTCAAAGAAACTGCTAGCTTCTTCCAATGCATTTCATACTACTGTATATGTACTCTTTCAACCCCCAAACTGATGATACCAGTACACCACCAATTTCCATTACAATACAGAGGCAGGGAGGAAGAACCGCTGATGCACGAAGACTGGTAAGAAGTTACAGGGTCAGAATAGGAGTAGTCTCAGGAGTCAGAAGCACCTCTAAATGTATCCACCTGCCAATCATATTAACAGGCACAAACTATATCTACTTAATCAAGAAAAGAGCTATAACATTGTTACACTAGTAACTCTGTCTTATTATTTTATTTCTACCGATGTCTAATAAAGTTACAATGGTTTTGCTGAAGTACATATAACACACATCAGTGCTCATCTTTTTTAAAATACAAGGTGAGAAGTTCAGATTATTTCTAATAAATATTTAAAATGCCAGTGTTAATATATGCTGCGGACGCATGTCACATCTTATTACCATATACGATAAAAGTGCGCTGTACATCGCAAACACTACATCCCTTGAGAGAAAACAAGTACTCGCACACATTGTCGTCTGAGGTCAAACGCTCAGAGATGTATATATTTGATATTAAAAGGGTATGCATACAATATAACACATGTACAGTATATATATGGTTACAGAGTTACAATTACACAAGAAGCAGTTGTAGTTACATTAAGGATTAATTGCAGCCACAGCCAGCATACTTCACCTTATTTGCTCAATGCACAGTCCGCTCCATCTTTGAATCTGCCTCAACAGCAACAAACAGCAACAGCAAACAGAAACTCTTGGGTGAGGGGAAATACCTATATATTGTGTATTGCGGGAAGTACATGTCTGGGACTGAGTCTTCTGTTATTGGTCAAGGGGAGGGAGATCTCTCATTTATGATGTGTTATTGGTCAGTTCATATGCAAGCAACGTCCAGCCTTGAAGATGCAGGAAGTCTTTTGTTCTCATTTGAATTGTGGCTTCATATTCCTAAATTTAATCATAACTAATCGTTGCAATGTGCTACAATCTAACCATTGCCATCAAACCAACACACTCTTTCCCCTGATCATTTTGACACCAAGCATGACATGTTTATCTTGTTCCATTCCAATAATACATAAATATCTGGTTTTACACTCTATTATATAAATACCATATAATGCAAGTCTGTTGCTGGACATGTTTTATCTATGTATAATTTATGTGTTGTATGAAATAAGTGTCTGTGTGTGTCTTTATGGCATTTCTCAGTGATTGCGCCTTTTACCGTATATACACCTACCACGCTGCAACACGCACGCTGTGCGACTCCATGCATGATGTACGGTAAAGAAGCATGGTGCATCCATACACGTCAATTGAGTCCTTACGCTACCACCTAGAAGCGCCAGTGTGTGTGTTGTTTGTATTGTCTTCTTTTTCCGACTTCGACAGAAGCCTTATTCAGTATGTTATGGTATTGGTATGTATAGTAAGTGGCTGTTATTTCTGTGGAATATTTGCATAATTATTGAACAGATGGTGCATGGATTTTTGCTCACTCTGCGTAAGAATGTGTAAGTTGTCTAGTAGCAGGAACAATCTTCAGATCAAAAGATGAGCTGACAGCTAAATCCGGCTGTAATGTTACAAAATTATAGATAAAAGAAGATAATTGGTCTAATATTCATGCCATTACTGAACAATTTGTTATATTGCAGAGATTATAAAAAACACATGAAACATATTTGGAATTATACAAGCATTTTCTGCATGGGTGTTTTAAGAGTTATAAGGACCAGTGTGCACAGGGTCCACTCCACTTAGGAGCAGTGTGCACAGGGTCCACTCCACTATCCAACTGGCCTCTTTAAACTTTTCCCAGAGTCTCCCTTTTTTCAGTGATGTATTTGGAAAGATGGCACATGTGCAGAAGAGAGCATAGACTCTGACATAGTCAGTGCACAGTCTTTGCTAGCTTCTGAGCAATTCCACTTTCCAAATATATCTGGCGACAGGGCAGGGTGTGCAGACCCCCTGAAGCCATGGGCTGTGTATACCCGGGATGTGCAGTCAGGGGAGGCAGCACCTCCCCTGTCATCAATGATTAAATTAATTCAATAGAAGATACTTGTGACACATATTCTGTGTCATAAGTATCTCCTTTATTTTAATAATTTTTGCAATTAATTTGGGTTAGGGAGGCACTGATAGTGGTGCCTCCTGTTGTCAAATGGAAAGGGGCCGAAGCGGGGGTCGGGGCCATGCCGCCGGCTGTAAAAGCCCATGAAAAATCCATAGTAAAATGGCACTTCTAGAAGTGCCTCGTTGACACAGAGACGTGCTTTCAACCCATGAAAGCACGTCCCTGTCAGGAAGATGTGATTTGCCAGCGGATCCGTCACTGCATCCGCTGTCATCACTGGGTGGGTAGCGGGTGTTAGTGGCGGGCAAACGGTGGTGGTGCAGGCATCAGCGGTGTAGGTGCGGGTGTTAGAGGTAGTGTTATGTGGAGGAGGTGCTGGAGTTAGCAGCAGGCAGGGATCCGTGATCCCTGCATGCCATTCTGCAGAGTTTGGAAGTGGTACCAATTTCAAAAATGGTGCCTCAGTGTCCCTTTTGAAATTCAATATGGCCGCTGTGAGCCAATCACGGCTTGCTGCGTCATCTCCCCGCCCCCTCTGGCTGACTTATATAAGTCAGTGCGAGGGAGCGTTTGTCAGTCCGTCAGCGGAGGAGGAGCAATGAAGAGTTCCTGAAGAGAGAAGATCCAAAGGAAGTCCTGGATGGGCGGAGGCCATGAAAAAGAGCTTGAAGGCCACCACCCACCAGGTGAAAACACTGGAGGAAGACACCAGAAGCCATGGGAAGGTGGCAGCCATGAAAAAGAACTTAAAGGCTGCTTCCCCCCAGCTGAAGACTATGTATAATAAAACTTTTCTTAAAAATGTGTTTTGTATTTATTTTAATAGTTTTTTTTACAGGAGGCCTACAGGTGCCAGCAGGCCTTTAATGTCTGGGCATGCTGGCCCTTGTGGTTTTCCAAGTGCCGGCATGCTGGGACAGGCTTGCTGGGACCTGTAGGCTGCCTGTAAAGAATAATATCGCCATGAACCACGCACCCACCGCCACCAGGGGTGCGGGGCATAGCACTGGCTGGTTGTAGGGAGGGGGGGAGCCCTTTTTTATTTTTTGGGATCCCCACTTTCTGAGGTATTCCAGCCCTGGGCTGACTGGTTTGGGGGGTGTTAAATGTGATGGCAGGGGGACCCCGCACTGAGTGTTTCCCCTGCTATGGCATTATCCCTTCTGGATGCTTCAGCCTGGTGCTGGTTTTAGTGATATAAGGGGGACTCTACACTTTTTTTTTTTTTTTTTTTTACAAGGTGTGTGTGTGTGTGGGGGGGGGGTTTAGCAGCCAGTGCCTCCCCAGCCACTGATCTCACTGCACGTCACTGGTGTACACAGCACACCTTGCACATAAACATACTGTTTATCTCATGATTGTATGGTGAAATAAGAATGTACAATATTGTACTTATTAAATAGTTCACACTAGGTGAAAGAGTTTACACTAGAGCTGTTTTAGCCAGTCTCTGTGCATGATCTGTCTTTCCTTATATATTTTTCTACTTACCAAATAATCGGACAGGGCACACTGATGTTAATTGTAGCTGGGCAAGATTTGAAGATTTAGTTTCCACCCAATTCCTAAGTGTAATGCGATTTTGGGCATGCCTAACGTGTGATTACTGACAACCTGTATGAGTTCAGGTTAGTGATGTGCACCGGAAATTTTTCGGATTTTGTGTTTTGGTTTTGGATTCGGTTCCGCGGCCGGGTTTTGGATTCGGACGCGTTTTGGCAAAACCTCCCTGAAATTTTTTTGTCGGATTCGGGTGTGTTTTGGATTTGGGTGTTTTTTTTTACAAAAAACCCTCAAAAACAGCTTAAATCACAGAATTTGGGGGTCATTTTGATCCCATAGTATTATTAACCTCAATAACTATAATTTACACTCATTTTCAGTCTATTCTGAACACCTCACACATCACAATATTATTTTTAGTCCTAAAATTTGCACCAAGGTCGCTCGATGGCTAAGCTAAGCGACACAAGTGGCCGACACAAACACCTGGCCCATCTAGGAGTGGCACTGCAGTCTTAGGCAGGATGGCACTTCAAAAAAATTGTCCCCAAACAGCACATGATGCAAAGAAAAAAAGAGGCGCACCAAGGTCGCTGTGTGACTAAGCTAAGCAACACAAGTGGCCGACACAAACACCTGGCCCATCTAGGAGTGGCACTGCAGTGTCAGACAGGATGGCACTTCAAAAAAATAGTCCCCAAACAGCACATGATGCAAAGAAAAAAAGAGGCGCAATGAGGTAGCTGTGTGTCTAAGCTAAGCGACCCAAGTGGCCGACACAAACACCTGGCCCATCTAGGAGTGGCACTGCAGTGTCAGGCAGGATGGCACTTCAAAAAAATAGTCCCCAAACAGCACATGATGCAAAGAAAAAAAGAGGCGCAATGAGGTAGCTGTGTGACTAAGCTAAGCGACCCAAGTGGCCGACACAAACACCTGGCCCATCTAGGAGTGGCACTGCAGTGTCAGGCAGGATGGCACTTCAAAAAAATTGTCCCCAAACAGCACATGATGCAAAGAAAAATGAAAGAAAAAAGAGGTGCAAGATGGAATTGTCCTTGGGCCCTCCCACCCACCCTTATGTTGTATAAACAGGACATGCACACTTTAACGAACCCATCATTTCAGCGACAGGGTCTGCCACATGACTGTGACTGAAATGACTGGTTGGTTTGGGCCCCCACCAAAAAAGAAGCAATCAATCTCTCCTTGCACAAACTGGCTCTACAGAGGCAAGATGTCCACCTCATCATCATCCTCCGATTCCTCACCCCTTTCACTGTGTACATCCCCCTCCTCACAGATTATTTATTCGTCCCCACTGGAATCCACCATCTCAGGTCCCTGTGTACTTTCTGGAGGCAATTGCTGGTGAATGTCTCCACGGAGGAATTGATTATAAATCATTTTGATGAACATCATCTTCTCCACATTTTCTGGATGTAACCTCGTACGCCGATTGCTGACAAGGTGAGCGGCTGCACTAAACACTCTTTCGGAGTACACACTGGAGGTAGGGCAACTTAGGTAGAATAAAGCCAGTTTGTGCAAGGGCCTCCAAATTGCCTCTTTTTCCTGCCAGTATACATACGGACTGTCTGACGTGCCTACTTGGATGCGGTCACTCATATAATCCTCCACCATTCTTTCAATGGTGACAGAATCATATGCAGTGACAGTAGACGACATGTCAGTAATCGTTGCCAGGTCCTTCAGTCCGGACCAGATGTCAGCACTCGCTCCAGACTGCCCTGCATCACCACCAGTGGGTGGGCTCGGAATTCTTAGCCTTTTCCTCGCACCCCCAGTTGCGGGAGAATGTGAAGGAGGAGCTGTTGACGGTTCACGTTCCGCTTGACTTGACAATTTTCTCACCAGCAGGTCTTTGAACCTCTGCAGACTTGTGTCTGCCGGAAAGAGAGATACAACGTAGGTTTTAAATCTAGGATCGAGCACGGTGGCCAAAATGTAGTGCTCTGATTTCAACAGATTGACCACCCGTGAATCCTGGTTAAGCGAATTAAGGGCTCCATCCACAAGTCCCACATGCCTAGCGGAATCGCTCTGTTTTAGCTCCTCCTTCAATGTCTCCAGCTTCTTCTGCAAAAGCCTGATGAGGGGAATGACCTGACTCAGGCTGGCAGTGTCTGAACTTACTTCACGTGTGGCAAGTTCAAAGGGTTGCAGAACCTTGCACAACGTTGAAATCATTCTCCACTGCGCTTGAGTCAGGTGCATTCCCCCTCCTTTGCCTATATCGTCGGCAGATGTATAGGCTTGAATGGCCTTTTGCTGCTCCTCCATCCTCTGAAGCATATAGAGGGTTGAATTCCACCTCGTTACCACCTCTTGCTTCAGATGATGGCAGGGCAGGTTCAGGACTGTTTGCTGGTGCTCCAGTCTTTGGCACGCGGTGGCTGAATGCCGAAAGTGGCCCGCAATTCTTCGGGCCACCGACAGCATCTCTTGCATGCCCCTGTCGTTTTTTAAATAATTCTGCACCACCAAATTCAATGTATGTGCAAAACATGGGACGTGCTGGAATTTGCCCACATGTAATGCACACACAATTTTGGTGGCATTGTCCGATGTCACAAATCCCCAGGAGAGTCCAATTGGGGTAAGCCATTCTGCGATGATGTTCCTCAGTTTCCGTAAGAGGTTGTCAGCTGTGTGCCTCTTATGGAAAGCGGTGATGCAAAGCGTAGCCTGCCTAGGAATGAGTTGGCGTTTATGAGATGCTGCTACTGGTGCCGCCGCTGCTGTTCTTGCTGCGGGAGGCAATACATCTACCCAGTGGGATGTCATAGTCATATAGTCCTGAGTCTGCCCTGCTCCACTTGTCCACATGTCCGTGGTTAAGTGGACATTGGGTACAACTGCATTTTTTAGGACACTGGTGACTCTTGTTCTGATGTCTGTGTACATTTTCGGTATCGCCTGCCTAGAGAAATGGAACCTAGATGGTATTTGGTACCGGGGACACAGTACCTCAAACAAGTCTCTAGTTGCCTGTGAATTAACGGTGGATACCGGAACCACGTTTCTCACCACCCAGGCTGACAAGACCTGAGTTATCCGCTTTGCAGCAGGATGACTGCTGTGATATTTAATCTTCCTCGCAAAGGACTGTTGGACAGTCAATTGCTTACTGGAAGTAGTACAAGTGGTCTTCCGACTTCCCCTCTGGGATGACGATCGACTCCCAGCAGCAACAACAGCAGCGCCAGCAGCAGTAGGCATTACACTCAAGGATGCATCGGAGGAATCCCAGGCAGGAGAGGACTCGTCAGACTTGCCAGTGACATGGCCTGCAGGACTATTGGCTTTCCTGTGTAAGGTGGAAATTGACACTGAGGGAGTTGGTGGTGTGGTTTGCAGGAGCTTGGTTACAAGAGGAAGGGATTTAGTGGTCAGTGGACTGCTTCCGCTGTCATCCAAAGTTTTTGAACTTGTCACTGACTTCTGATGAATGCGGACCAGGTGAAGTATAAGGGAGGATGTTCCTAGGTGGTTAACGTCCTTACCCCTACTTATCACAGCTTGACAAAGGCAACACACGGCTTAACACCTGTTGTCCGCATTTGTGTTGAAATAATTCCACACCGAAGAGGTGATTTTTTTTGTATTTTGACCAGGCATGTCAATGGCCATATTCGTCCCACGAACAACAGGTGTCTCCCCGGGTGCCTGACTTAAACAAACCACCTCACCATCAGAATCCTCCTTGTCAATTTCCTCCCCAGCGCCAGCAACACCCATATCCTCATCCTGGTGTACTTTAAACAGTGACATTTTCAATTTGACTATCAGGAACTGGACTGCGAGTGCTCCTTCCAGCACTTGCAGGGGGCGTGCAAATGGTGGAAGGCGCAAGCTCTTCCCGTCCAGTGTTGGGAAGGTCAGGCATCGCAACCGACACAATTGGACTCTCCTTGGGGATTTGTGATTTAGAAGAACGCACAGTTCTTTGCTGTGCTTTTGCCAGCTTAAGTCTTTTCATTTTTCTAGCGAGAGGATGAGTGCTTCCATCCTCATGTGAATCTGAACCACTAGCCATGAACATAGGCCAGGGCCTCAGCCGTTCCTTGCCACTCCGTGTTGTAAATGGCATATTGGCAAGTTTACGCTTCTCATCAGACGCTTTCAATTTTGATTTTTGGGTCATTTTACTGAACTTTTGTTTTTTGGATTTTACATGCTCTCTACTATGACATTGGGCATCAGCCTTGGCAGACGACGTTGATGGCATTTCATCGTCTCGGCCATGACTAGTGGCAGCAGCTTCAGCATGAGGTGGAAGTGGATCTTGATCTTTCCCTATTTTACCCTCCACATTTTTGTTCTCCATTTTTTAATGTGTGGAATTATATGCCAGTATCAATAGCAATGGCCTACTACTATATATACTGCGCACAACTGAAATGCACCACAGGTATGGATGGATAGTATACTTGACGACACAGAGGTAGGTAGAGCAGTGGCCTTCCGTACCATACTGCTATATATACTGGTGGTCACTGTCAGCAAACTGCAAAACTAAAATGCACCACAGGTATAGAATCTAGATGGATAGTATACTTGACGACACAGAGGTAGGTAGAGCAGTGGCCTTCCGTACCATACTGCTATATATACTGGTGGTCACTGTCAGCAAATTGCAAAACTAAAATGCACCACAGGTATAGAATCTAGATGGATAGTATACTTAATGACGACACAGAGGTAGGTAGAGCAGTGGCCTTCGGTACCGTACTGCTATATATACTGGTGGTCACTGTCAGCAAACTGCAAAACTAAAATGCACCACAGGTATAGAATCTAGATGGATAGTATACTTGACGACACAGAGGTAGGTAGAGCAGTGGCCTTCCGTACCGTACTGCTATATATACTGGTGGTCACTGTCAGCAAAACTCTGCACTGTACTCCTCCTATATAATACTGCTGGTCCCCAGTCCCCACAATACAGCAGTGTGAGCACAGATATATGCAGCACACTGAGCACAGATATGGAGTGTTTTTCAGGCAGACAACGTATACTGGTGGTCACTGGTCAGCAAAACTCTGCACTGTACTCCTCCTATATAATATACTGGTGGTCCCCAGTCCCCACAATAAAGCAGTGTGAGCACAGATATAGGCAGCACACTGAGCACAGATATGGAGTGTTTTTCAGGCAGACAATGTATAATACTGGTGGTCACTGGTCAGCAAAACTCTGCACTGTACTCCTCCAATATAATACTGCTGGTCCCCAGTCCCCACAATAAAGCAGTGTGAGCACACATATATGCAGCACACTGAGCACAGATGTGGAGTGTTTTTCAGGCAGACAACGTATACTGGTGGTCACTGTCAGCAAAATTCTGCACTGTACTCCTCCTATATAATATACTGGTGGTCCCCTGTCCCCACAATAAAGCAGTGTGAGCACAGATATATGCAGCACACTGAGCACAGATATGGAGTGTTTTTCAGGCAGACAACGTATACTGGTGGTCACTGTCAGCAAAACTCTTCACTGTACTCCTCCTATATAATATACTGGTGGTCCCCTGTCCCCACAATAAAGCAGTGTGAGCACAGATATATGCAGCACACTGAGCACAGATATGGAGTGTTTTTCAGGCAGACAATGTATACTGGTGGTCACTGTCAGCAAAACTCTGCACTGTACTCCTCCTATATAATACAGCTGCTCCTCAGTCCCCACAATTAAGCAATAAGCACAAATATTTGCATCAACATTAATAAACGGAGAGGACGCCAGCCACGTCCTCTCCCTAACATTTCCAATGCACGAGTGAAAATGGCGGCGACGCGCGGCTGCTTATATAGAATCCGAATCTCGCGAGAATCCGACAGCGGGATGATGACGTTCGGGCGCGCTCGGGTTAACCGAGCCATACGGGAGAATCCGAGTATGCCTCGGACCCGTGTAAAATGGGTGAAGTTCGGGGGGGTTCGGTTTCCGAGGAACCAAACCCGCTCATCACTAGTTCAGGTTCATAGTTTTTATAACTCTCCTTTAAACAAAGGGAAAGAATATCAAGACTGCTGTAACAAATGGATCATTTTGCTAAACTCCAAGATTTTTTTGTAAATCCTTTGGAATGCAATGCATGCCTTAATAGACTGAATGAAGAGTTGTTAAATGCAGTGTCAGATATATTTCCATTTTACAGTACATATCTGTAACACACATACAGTACCTGTCTCTTTTCTCCCAATATTACAAATAAGAAATTAGAGACAACAGTTGATCATGCCATCATGCTCACATTACTCCCTATTATTATTATTATTACATTTTATTTAAAAGGCGCCACGTGTTTCGCAGCGCCGTACAAAGGACAGTACAGGGAGACAAAACAAAGCATTACAGTAAATAAATAACAGAAATAGAGTACAGGTAACAGAGCACCACACATTCTCAAGGCATAATACAGCTAAGATGTAAGTAGTGAGGGAGTGATCATCGTACTACTAGGGGCTGGTGGCCATAGATGGAGATGGGCCTTTACTAGCAGGGTAAAGATGGTCGTTGAGTAGGGGAGAGCTGCAGTGAAATGTATCAAGACGAGGGCTTAGATAACAAGTGGAAAGAGAGCCCTGCTCTGAAGAGCTAACAATCTAGTGGGGAGGGGCGACAGACAGATGACAAGAGGTGCAGGCAAGCGGGAGGTAGCCTGATGGCAGTATGCAAGCAAAGCTGAGAAGCTCACGGCATGAGGCAGGGGGGTGGAAGCGTGGCTTCAGGACTGGGTTATGCATTGGGAGGGTATGCTTTGATGAATAGGTGGGTTTTTAGTGCCCGTTTGAAGCTTGCAAGGTCGGGGAGAATCTAATGGAGCGGGGGAGTGCGTTCCACTGAATGGGTGCTGCACGGGCATAGTCTTGAACATGAGCATGGGAAGCAGTGACCAGGCCAGTGGAGAAGCGACGGTCATTGGTCGACCGTAGGGGGCGGGAGGGAGTATGAAGGGATAGGAGGTTGGAGATGTAGGGAGCAGTGGAATTAGAGATGGCCTTGTATGTGAGGGTGAGGAGTTTGAAGAGGATTCTGTAGTAGTATTCCCTAATAGCTACAGTATGTGACAGTTGGTACTGTTTGAGGACATAGAACAGGGATAAATTCAATCTTAATTCAGTGTTGTGCTAAAAAAAAATGTGTGCCATAAAAAAGTTTATGTTCAACACTGCAGTTTGCACTTGTGATCTATTACATCAGTCAACCCCTTATACTTCAGTCCAACAGAGGGTGCCTTAGTGAAACTTTACCCCCACCCCCCTCCCAAAAAAAAAAAAAACACACATGTACATCAAATACAATATTACAAAACCGTTGGAGCCTTTGATTGTTTGGGAACATGGATTTTTAACTATAAAGACTTCTGTACATTGGTACCATAAGTGTGCTTGTCCTTTTGTTAAGAACATGGTAAAGTATGATTCACTTGATCATCACCTTTATCAGTTGATTTGTAGCCCATTGTCTGCACTCTATGTGCCACTAAATTTGTAGACGTACAGTATGTATACAGTATTCATGAAGCTGCCACCATCTCTGTATTTTCCCTGACTGCCTGCTGCTTTGTAACTGACACAGTCACATGGACGAAAGTTCTGTAACATACTGCTGGGTGGGGATCATTTTGATTGATAGCCACCTACCCTTAAATTTGACTTGTTTTACTGGTCTCTCCTTTCTCATAGGCGTATCAATATTGCATGCAGGATGAGCTGTGCACATAGGCCCCTGGGTATAGGAGGGTGCCCATACCGCACACCCTGCACCCATTAAAAATACTTACCTCTCAATTTGATTTTCAGGTGTCACTGGAAACATAGCACAATTGTGTCGCAGATATCAGCTGAAACATGACAGAGGCACCATGTCTCTGGAGGTCTCCACATTCACACTTTATAAATCATCTGGAAGATGGTGCCCACACAATTTTTCCAGGGATCGACATATGCACAGTAGACTCCCGGCACTTGCCAGTAGTCTACTGCGGGAGAGCCAGTGCGAGAGGGGGATGGCCCGAACAGAGGCTGTACATGGGCTCTCCTCTCTCTTGATCGCCTAACATTTCTCATCGCCTACTGTGAGCTTTGCTTGATTTCTTGCTGCCTGCCCTCACATTTGGCATGTTTTCCTGCACTATCCTTGCCTGCCAATCTGTACAGTAAATATCCATCTGCATTAGAGATGGGCGGGTTTGGTTCTAGAGAACCGTACCGGACTTCACCATTCGAGCCCGGATACGAGTCAGGCTCGGGTTTTCCTGCCTGACTCGGAAACCAGAACGAGGCAAAACGTCATCATCCCGCTGTCAGATTCTCACAGGGTTTGGATTTCATATAAGTAGCCGCGCATCCCCGCCATTTTCACTCCGGCATTGGAGAGTGTTCAGTGAGGACGTGTCTCCGTTCTCTCAGTGTCCGTGTCTTGTGCTATATTTGTCCAGTCACAGTGGTTGTGCCCTCTTGCTGCCATATGTCCATTGCTGCTGTGTTGTGCTGAATCAGTTCAGTGGTGTGTATTGTGCTGCATCAGTCCAGTAGTAGTGTCCTGTGCATTAGCCATCAGTCATTCCAGTGACCAGGCAGTCACAGTGGTTGTGTCCTCTTGCTGCCATATGTCCATTGCTGCTGTGTTGTGCTGAATCAGTTCAGTGGTGGTGTATTGTGCTCCATCAGTCCAGTGATAGTGTCCTGTGCATCAGCCATCAGTTATTCCAGTGACCAGGCAGTCACAGTGGATGTGTCCTCTTGCTGCCATATGTCCATTGCTGCTGTGTTGTGCTGCATTAGTTCAGTGGTGGTGTATTGTGCTGCACAAGTCCAGTGGTAGTGTCCTGTGCATCAGCCATCAGTCATTCCAGTGAACAGACAGTCACAGTGGTATACTCTGCAGCCATATGTCCACTGCTGCCGTATAATAATAATAAGTCCCTTACAGTGTTGCTGTGTTGTCCTGCATCAGACCAGTGGTAGTGTTCTGTGCATCAGCCATCAGTAATTCCAGTGACCAGGCAGTCGCAGTGGTATACTCTGCAGCCATATGTTCACTGCTGCCGTATTATTATAATAATAATAATAATAATAATAATAACAACAACAACAAGTCCCTTACAGTGCTGCTGTGTTGTCCTGCATCAGACCAGTGGTAGTATCCTGGCCATCAGTCATTCCTGTGCCACATATTGGGTTATATAACTCCATAAAAATAATGGAGAACAAAAATTTGGAGGATAAAATAGGGAAAAATTAAGAACCACTTCCTCCTAGTGCTGAAGCTGCTGCCACTAGCCATGACATAGACGATGAAATGCCATCGTCGTCTGACAATGCCCAATGTGATAGTAGAGGGCATGTAAAATCCAAAAAGCCAAAGTTCAGTAAAAAGACCAAAAAAAATAAATTTAAATCGTCTGAGGAGAAACGTAAACTTGCCAATATGCCATTTATGACACGGAGTGGCAAGGAACGGCTAAGGCCCTGGCCTATGTTCATGACTAGTGGTTCAGCTTCACATGATGATTGAAGCCCTCAACCTCCATTTTGCCATTTAATTCCAGTGATTTGGACGTATAATTCCAGTGATTTGAACGTATAATTCCAGTGATTTTGCCATTTAATTCCAGTGATTTGGACGTATAATTCCAGTGATTTGGATGTTTAATTCCAGTTGGAATTGTTTGTGTCACTTGGTTTAGTCATACAGCTACCTCATTGCACCTCTTTGACATCTTTGCATGATGTGCTGTTTGGGGCCTAGTTTTTGAAAAGTGTCATCCTGTTTGACACAACCGTATGAGTCCAGGGGTACTGCTGTATTAGTCCTGGGGTACTGCTGTATAAGTCCACCAATTGAAGATTTTTTTTAAAAGTGACTGGAGCATGCTGGAGATGCCGTCAGTGGGCCAAACAATTGTGGCCCACTCTCGACATTCAGTCACTGCGTGACACTACTAGATAAGACAGGTGGTTGTATCGCTTAGCTTAGTCATACAGCAACCTCGGTGCATCTTTTTTTCTTCTTTGCATCATGTGCTGTTAGGGGCCTTTTTTTATATCTGCCCTCCTATCTGCCACTGCAGTGCCACTCCTAGATGGGCCAATTGTTTGTGTCGCTTGGCTTAGTCATACAGCTACCTCATTGCACCTCTTCTACATCTTTGCATGAGGTGCTGTTTGGGGCCTAGTTTCTGAAATGTGCCCTCCTGTCTGACACTGCAGTCCCACTCCTAGATGGGCCAGGTGTTTGTGCCGCACACTTTTGTTGCTTGGCTTAGTCATACAGCAGCCTCAGTGCACCTCTTTTTCTTCTTTGCATCATGTGCTGTTTGGGGGCCCTTTTTTATATCTGCCTACCTGTATGACACTGCAGTACCACTCCTAGATGGGCCAGGTGTTTGTGACGCACACTTGTGTCATTTAGCTTAGTCATACAGCCACCTAGGTACAACCTTTTGGCGTAAAACAATATTGTGAAGTGTGAGGTGTTCAGAATAGACTGGAAATGAGTGGAAATTAATGTTATTGAGGTTAATAATACCGTTGGATCAAGATTACCCACAAATTCTGTGATTTTAGCCATTTTTATGTTTTTTAAAAAAATCATCCAGATCCAAAACCAAAATTAAAACCAAAACACGAAAGGGTAGTAAGCCAAAACCAAAACACGAAAGTGGAATTAGATACAAAACCAAAACACAAAAACACGAAAAGTTCCAGCCGCACATCTTGCATCTGCTTCAGTGTCATGACTAAGGTTTTGTGAACCCGGTGTTAGTGAAGTCTGTGCGGGCGACTGGAGGATTATATGAATACTACCACTGACCTGGTTTGGGACTGTTGTGGACTCTGGGTTTCTTCCGGTGACTGGGAAGAGGAACCGCAGCAGAGATGGCCGAATCTAGGTTCTCCTCATGCAGGATTAGGTCGGCAGACAGGAGGCATGCTGAAGGTCTCCTGAAAGACAGAACTGGAAAGGCACTGATGAATCAGTGAAGAATACCAGGTATAATTGTGCTAAAGGGCGCGGGGTGCTTGGAGACACTGAGGTGCTTGCGGACACTGAGGTGCTTGCGGACACTGAGGTGCTTGGGGACACTGAGGTGCTTGGGGACACTGAGGTGCTTGGAGACACTGAGGTGCTTGGAGACACTGAGGTGCTTGGAGGCACTGAGGTACGTGGAGGCACTGAGGTACGTGGAGGCACTGAGGTGCGTGGAGGCACTGAGGTACGTGGAGGCACTGAGGTGCGTAGGGGTGCTGAGGCACGGAGGTGCTGGAAGCACGGAGATGCTGAGGCACGGAGGTACTGAGGCACGGAGGTGCTGTGGCACGGAGGTGCTGTGGCACGGAGGTACTGTGGCACGGAGGTGCTGGAAGCACGGAGGTACTAAGGCACGGAGGTACTGAGGCACGGAGGTACCGAGGCACGGAGGCACCGAGGCACGGAGGTACTGATGCACGGAGGTGCTGGAAGCACGGAGGTGCTGAGGCACTGAGGCACGGAGATGCTGAGTCACGGAGATACTGAGGTGCTGGAAGCACGGAGGTGCTGAGGCATGGAGGTACTGAGGCACGAAGATGCTGGAAGCACGGAGGTGCTGAGGCACGGAGGTACTGAGGCACGGAGGTACCGAGGCACAGAGATGCTGGAAGCACGGAGGTGCTGAGGCACAGAGGTACTGAGGCACGGAGATGCTGAGGCACGAGGTTCTGAGCCCTGGAGATCCCAACTACAACAGCAGTAAAAACTGAAACACGACAGCTGTGGTTTTCAGGGGAGAACACGGAATTCAGTACTGTGCCTTTAAGACGAAACATTGCAGCTGTACCTTTACATTGAGACTCAGGGAAATGGTGAAATCAAATGGCAACACACAAGTAAACCAAACGGTAACAAGGGAGCAGAGTTTCCACAGGAACTTAGGTACAAAGGTTACCTTTAGGGAGCTCAGCTTAAGACCCACACAAGGCTGTATGTGACACAAGGAACTGGCCCAGATTCCAACTCAGCCTCCTGATTTATACTTCCTGGTCCTTGATGATTGGTGGGCAGGATTAGGTGATGTCACTGTCATGTGACTACTCTAGCCAAGGCTGTGATGTAGAATGAGGCCTAGCAGGCCAAGAGAACACTGAAGCCTGGACTTCTGCAAAACACAGGATGCTTGCTTTTAGATTACTGAATTCAGCCTCACACAGGAGATCACCACAGGTGGAGCTGATTACCTCTCAGGCAGAGAACTCAGGAAAACACATAGTGCTGACAAGCTGTTTAACTCCGTGAGTGAAAAGACACAGGATCCAGGACAGATGGCAGGGGTAAGTCACCAAATATAAATCTACAGTCAGGATTGTGACAGTATCCCCCTCTTCAAGGGTGGACTCCGGACACCCATCTTGAATCTTAGAGGAACTTGATGAATAACTTGTACACAAAGCTTCTAAAAAGTGGAAACCAGAGGGTACAGAACAAAACTTAAGCTGGATTCTTTAGAAGTCTTCCTGATCTTCATCTTCAGAACAGGTAGACCATCCATCATAGACAAGACTGGAATTTCCTTCATCCGAAAGGACTGAGGAATAAACTGTAGAAGGTTCCTCTCCTCGTTTTGTAGTGCGAGAAGATTGTGCTTTCGAAGCTAGCACTCCACTGAGGCTTAAATTAAATCTTGTTCTATAACGAGGACTTTTCATACAGAGACCTGTAGAGCTTTTTGGTGATTCTGGAACCTCTTCATGCATGGAAGCATAACAGGAAGGAACAGCACCTCCCAGGAAAGGAGTAACATCATAAACTGGATCAAATTCAGAGTCTGAGTCCAAGTCTAACGGAAAATACGAATCTCCTTTAGATACACAGTTTGAAAATGACCTAGAAGTGCACTGTAACTTTAAATTCTTTGACGGAGAACTTAGTATTGAGCTAGGAGAGACTCCTACATGACCAACCTGAATGGTCGGATTCCTACGGAAGGAGATACTTGGACTATCTTTGGCAGGCTTAGAGGATGAAACTGAAGAAAGCTTTGGCTGGACGAGTAGGACTGGATTGGATCCGAGGATACTTGAATTGGCTGGAGCCAAAGGAGACGGACCAGGCTGGCCCTGGAGTATTGCTGGACCGGCTGGAACCGGGACGGACTGACCAGGCGGAGCCTGGAGTATTGATGGACCGGCTGGAACCGGGACGGACTGACCAGGCTGGGCCTGGAGTATTGCTGGACCGGCTGGAACCGGGACGGGCTGAGCCCTTTCTTCACAGGGCTGGGCTGAGGCAAGAGCCCCCACTTCACGGGGCTGGGCTGAGGCAAGAGCCCCCTCTTCACGGGGCTGGGCTGAGGCAAGAGCCCCCTCTTCACGGGGCTGGGCTGAGGCAAGAGCCCCCTCTTCACGGGGCTGGGCTGAGGCAAGAGCCCCCACTTCACGGGGCTGGGCTGAGGCAAGAGCCCCCACTTCACGGGGCTGGGCTGAGGCAAGACTCTGTAGACTCTCTGGCTGGGCAGCACTCTGTAGACTCTCTGGCTGGGCAGCACTCTGTAGACTCTCTGGCTGGGCAGCACTCTGTAGACTCTCTGGCTGGGCAGCACTCTGTAGACTCTCTGGCTGGGCAGCACTCTGTAGACTCTCTGGCTGGGCAGCACTCTGTAGAATCTCTGGCTGGGCAGCACTCTGTAGAATCTCTGGCTGGGCAGCACTCTGTAGAATCTCTGGCTGGGCAGCACTCTGTAGAATCTCTGGCTGGGCAGCACTCTGTAGAATCTCTGGCTGGGCAGCACTCTGTAGAATCTCTGGCTGGGCAGCACTCTGTAGAATCTCTGGCTGGGCAGCACTCTGTAGAATCTCTGGCTGGGCAGCACTCTGTAGAATCTCTGGCTGGGCAGTACTCTGTAGAATCTCTGGCTGGGCAGCACTCTGTAGAATCTCTGGGGCTGGACGCTCTGAACCCCTCACTGGGGCTGGACGCTCTGAAGACGCCCCTCCTGGGGCTGTGGACACGGACTCCTCTGTGACTGTAAATGGCTTGAACATTCTTCTCTGGACACCCAACTTGGGATAAGGTCTTTTAACCACCGGACCCCAGTCATAAATTTGAGTCTCTCTCAGAAGAGTAGCCTTCTTGATACCCCCGTCAGCAGCAGAAGGATCGGATACTGTGGATGACTTGTAGACATGAGCTGTCAGGAATCGACTTACCAGACTGGCATCCGTCCGCCGCTGCGGACTCCGTCCTGGCTCCCTGCGGTCCCCTGTCGCCTATGCCCCTGCCATGGGACATCATCAAGGTCCTGGGAACACTCCTGAGCCAGCGGGCGTGTGCGCGCCGTGTCCCCGCTGGGCCGCGGCGTGGGCGCCGCCATGACAGTTTCCAAACAGCTAGTATGCTGCGGCCAATCCGGTGCGTGGCCGCACCCACTGTCCTTTCCTCCATCCAATCCCTGCACACCATGGGGTATATAGGAGGCTACAGTTTCACCTCACAGGCATCCTGGACTTTGTGTCATTCTGACAACCTGCATGAAAGGATCGACTCCTGTTTCTCCTGAGTTCCTGGTTCTCTGCTAAGAACTTATACTCCTGGTGATTCTGCTTTGCTCCCGTGGAACTTCAAGGCTCAGCAATACCAGCAACCTGCATTGGGCTTCACACTCATCACCACCTTGTGTGCTTCAGCCTGCAGTTGAAGACTAAACTCCAGGTGTGTTCATTCCTCCACCTGTGACACAGCTTGCTGCTGCCAGTGCCTCATCACCTGCACTGTGAGTTGGTCTCCTGCTTATGCTCAGGTTTGCAATATCCATCTACTGCCTTAGTTCTCTGTTTTAAAACCCTGCTCTGGTTTCTAAACCAGAATCATTTCATTGACATTCATTCTGTTGTTTTATATTTCCGGATATGATTTCTCAAGTCACCTATCATCCATTACCATAGACTATTTGTTATCATTCCAAGTGTTTGACTTTCTCATCTGATTTATTATTTCTGCTGCATTTCTGTTTAAACTTATCTGCTAAATAAAATACCATTGCGCTCATGCGCAAGAACGTGATACAACCTCCTCGTCTCTTTCCTCCTACCTCCACTGACCCACTAGCGCCCCCTCCGGGGACACAGACCAAACACAATCTGACAGTAAGTCCAGGAACGATGGACTCGGATGGTGGACGGAGTGTGGGGTCAGAGGCCTTGCAAGATCTGGTCTCCCGTCTGGATGGTCAAGAGGTTGCGCAGCAGCAGATGCTTCACTTTCTACAAGGGATGTCCTCCCGATTGGATACACTGCAGCAATCCCTGCCAAGTGTACTCTCACCTACTGTTACCCCAGCACCTGCCAGTGCTGTAAGTTCTTCTATGTCGGCTGCATCAGCTCCGGTGTCTCGTCTGCACCTGCCCGTGCCGAGCAAATATGATGGCAGTCCTAAATTATGTCGCGGGTTTCTTAATCAGTGCGAAATACAGTTTGAGTTATTGCCACATAACTTTCCTACACCAAGGTCCAAGGTTGCCTACATCATTTCCTTACTCTCTGGATCTGCTCTGAATTGGGTGTCTCCTCTGTGGGAACGTGCTGACCCTCTGATCAATAATTACTCAGACTTCGTGTCAACCTTTAGACGGATCTTTGACGAGCCCGGTCGTGCAACATCAGCTTCGGCAGACCTGATCCAACTTCGTCAAGGTAACCGAAGCATGGGACAATATGTCATCCAGTTCCAGACGTTGGCTGCAGAAGTCCAATGGAACAACCAAGCTCTGGTAGCAACCTTCTGGCACGGACTTTCGGATCGGATCAAGGACGAACTGGCAACCCGTGACATCCCTGTTCAACTGTCTGACTTGATCTCCCTGTGTATAAAGCTGGACTCTCGCATCCGCGAACGCAATAATGAACGCGCTCGGAGTGAACCTCGCAGAGTAAGGTTCATACCTTCTGTACAGTTTCAGCCTCCTTCTTCTGACGAGCCTATGCAGGTAAATAGGTCCCGCCTAACCCCTGAGGAGCGGGCAAGAAGATTACGAGAGAGGCTTTGCCTATACTGTGCTGCTGCGGGTCATCAAATTAACTCCTGCACGATGCGTTCGGGAAACGCCAGATCCTGACTTGTAAGGGAGGAGTCAAGTTAGGATCATTCAGTCAAGCTCCTTCTCAACAAGATCTCATTCTACCAGTGACGCTAGAAACTTCCGTAGGGCTCCAGTCTGCGTCAGCATTAGTGGACTGCGGTGCTGCAGGAAATTTTATCACCCAAGCTGCGGTAAACAAATTTCGCTTGTCTACCTGTGAACTCTCTTATCCTGTATACATTACTGCTGTGGATGGTAGTAGAATCTCTAAAGGGAACATTTCACATCAAACTACCCCAGTGGTTCTGGGAGTTGGATTTCTCCATTCAGAAGTGATCAAGTTCCTGGTCATCCCTCAAGCCACCCAGGAGATTGTCTTGGGCATGCCTTGGCTTCAACTACATAACCCACAGTTCGACTGGACAACGTTGCAGCTTACCTCATGGAGTTCACACTGTCATCATTCCTGCTTAGCCCAAGTGTGTCCCATCAAGTCTACCGAAGTAAAGTCACAGCTAACACTCCCAGCAGCTTATCAAGACTTCGCAGACGTCTTCTGTGAAAAGGCTGCTGATATCCTGCCGCCCCATAGGGAATGGGATTGTCCCATCGATCTCCTTCCTGGCAAGAAGCCACCCAGGGGGCGCACCTACCCTTTGTCTGTTCCTGAAACAGAGGCGATGAGTAATTACATCAGAGAGAATCTTCAGAAAGGATTCATCCGTCCGTCATCATCACCCGCTGGTGCAGGTTTCTTCTTCGTCAAAAAGAAGGATGGTGGACTACGTCCATGCATTGACTATCGGGGTCTCAATGACATTACCATCAAGAATAGTTATCCTCTACCACTTATTACCGAACTTTTTGATAGAGTTAAGGGGGCTCGCATCTTTACCAAGTTAGATCTCCGCGGTGCCTATAATCTCATCAGAATCCGGAGTGGTGACGAGTGGAAGACAGCCTTCAACACTCGAGATGGCCACTATGAATACCTGGTAATGCCATTTGGGTTAAGTAATGCTCCAGCGGTATTCCAACACTTCGTGAACGAGATCTTTCGTGATGTCCTGTATAAGTACCTTGTTGTTTACTTAGATGATATTCTTATCTTTTCTCAAGACCTTCCATCTCATCGCCTACAAGTCTGTGAAGTTCTCCGACGTCTTCGTGAGAACCGTCTCTACGGGAAATTATCTAAATGTACCTTCGAAGTTCCCTCTATACCCTTCCTGGGGTATATAATTTCCGGATCGGATCTTCAGATGGACCCGGCAAAATTGGAAGCCATTGCCAATTGGTCCATTCCAAACTCCCTCAAATCTATCCAGCGGTTCCTGGGTTTTGCCAACTATTATAGAAAATTTATTCGAGGATTCTCCACTCTCATCGCTCCTATTACCAACCTGACTCGGAAAGGGGCAGATCATTCCAACTGGTCAGAAGAAGCCTTGGCAGCCTTCCGGAAGATCAAGCTAGCCTTTATGTCTGCTCCAGTGCTGTCACAGCCAGATGTCAACAGGCCGTTCGAGTTGGAGGTAGATGCCTCTACAGTTGGGGTTGGAGCTGTTCTCTCCCAGAAGGGATCTGATGGGAAAGTTCACCCTTGTGGATTCTTTTCTCGCAAGTTTCTTCCCGCAGAAGCTAACTACTCCGTGGGAGATCAAGAGTTACTGGCAATCAAACTGGCTCTCGAGGAATGGAGATATCTCCTAGAAGGGGCTAAACATCCGTTTAACATCTTCACGGATCATAAAAACCTGCTATACCTAAAAGCAGCTCAGTGCCTTAACCCTCGCCAGTCCAGGTGGGCTATGTTTTTCTCACGTTTTAATTTTAGGCTTCATTTCCGCCCAGGTTCACAGAATGTGAAAGCCGACGCATTATCCCGGTCCATGGAATCAGAAGAGGGAACATCTGACTCTGTGCCACATTCCATCCTGAGTCCCGTGGTTTTCGCTGCCTCTCAAGTCTCTCCAGCTCCACCTCCGGGTAAGACTTTTGTTTCCCCAGAACTCCGTCCCAAGTTGCTAGCTTGGGCCCACCAATCCAAGTTCACTGGTCATCCTGGTGTCCTGAAGACATTCAAGTTCCTTTCTGCGTCATATTGGTGGCCGAAGATGAAAGTGGACATCCAGGATTTCGTGGCATCCTGTCCTAAATGTGTGCAGCACAAGACTCCTCGTCAGTCTCCAGCAGGTCAGTTACAACCCTTATCTGTCCCTAATCGTCCTTGGTCTCACCTATCAATGGACTTTATCACTGATCTTCCACCTTCTCAGGGATATAACACTATTTGGGTTGTAGTGGACAGATTTTCCAAGATGGCTCATTTCGTTCCTCTCCAGGGTCTCCCTTCAGCCCCGAAACTTGCCCAGATCTTCCTACAGGAGATCTTCCGTTTACACGGTTTACCCTCCGAAATAATATCTGATCGGGGGGTACAGTTTGTAGCAAGGTTTTGGAGGGCCCTCTGTTCTGCCATGCAGATAAAATTGAAATTCTCGTCATCATACCATCCTCAGACGAACGGGCAGACAGAGAGAGTCAATCAAGAACTTGAGACTTTCCTAAGGCTATATGTAACATCCTCCCAGGATGATTGGTTCAATCTGCTCCCATGGGCCGAGTTTGCCCATAACTTTCGTTACCACACTGCTACAGACACGACACCTTTCTTTGCAGTCTATGGGCAACATCCCCGGGTACCTGAATTCCAAGAACTCCCTCACATGGATGTTCCTGCTGCCACTACTGCTCTGACTCAGTTTTCCTCCATTTGGAAAAGAATTCATGTTTCCCTCAAAAAAGCCTCCAGTCGATACAAGATCTACGCCGACCGCAAGAGACGTGCGGTTCCCCATTTGAAACCGGGGGACAGGGTTTGGTTATCAACCCGCAACCTTCGTCTCAGGGTCCCATCCATGAAGTTTGCACCACGCTTCATTGGTCCATACCCTATTGAGAGTGTCATCAACCCAGTGGCTTACAAGTTGAAATTACCACCTTCACTTCGTATTCCTAATGCCTTTCACATTTCTCTCCTCAGACCTCTAGTCCTAAACCGCTTTCAGAATACTCTTCCAGCAGGTCCCAAGGTTCGAACTCAGCGGGGCGTGGAATTTGAGATCAACAAGATTCTGGACTCTCGTTGCCGGTATGGACGTCTCCAGTACCTGGTCGATTGGTTCGGTTATGGCCCAGAGGAGAGAAGCTGGGTGAATTCATCTGATGTCCATGCTCCTAGGTTGGTCCGTGTCTTCCACAGCACTCATCCCTCCAAACCACGTGGGTGTTCGGTGTCCACCCCTAAAGGAGGGGGTACTGTCAGGAATCGACTTACCAGACTGGCATCCGTCCGCCGCTGCGGACTCCGTCCTGGCTCCCTGCGGTCCCCTGTCGCCTATGCCCCTGCCATGGGACATCATCAAGGTCCTGGGAACACTCCTGAGCCAGCGGGCGTGTGCGCGCCGCGTCCCCGCTGGGCCGCGGCGTGGGCGCCGCCATGACAGTTTCCAAACAGCTAGTATGCTGCGGCCAATCCGGTGCGTGGCCGCACCCACTGTCCTTTCCTCCATCCAATCCCTGCACACCATGGGGTATATAGGAGGCTACAGTTTCACCTCACAGGCATCCTGGACTTTGTGTCATTCTGACAACCTGCATGAAAGGATCGACTCCTGTTTCTCCTGAGTTCCTGGTTCTCTGCTAAGAACTTATACTCCTGGTGATTCTGCTTTGCTCCCGTGGAACTTCAAGGCTCAGCAATACCAGCAACCTGCATTGGGCTTCACACTCATCACCACCTTGTGTGCTTCAGCCTGCAGTTGAAGACTAAACTCCAGGTGTGTTCATTCCTCCACCTGTGACACAGCTTGCTGCTGCCAGTGCCTCATCACCTGCACTGTGAGTTGGTCTCCTGCTTATGCTCAGGTTTGCAATATCCATCTACTGCCTTAGTTCTCTGTTTTAAAACCCTGCTCTGGTTTCTAAACCAGAATCATTTCATTGACATTCATTCTGTTGTTTTATATTTCCGGATATGATTTCTCAAGTCACCTATCATCCATTACCATAGACTATTTGTTATCATTCCAAGTGTTTGACTTTCTCATCTGATTTATTATTTCTGCTGCATTTCTGTTTAAACTTATCTGCTAAATAAAATACCATTGCGCTCATGCGCAAGAACGTGATACAACCTCCTCGTCTCTTTCCTCCTACCTCCACTGACCCACTAGCACCCCCTCCGGGGACACAGACCAAACACAATCTGACATGAGCACTATGATACTGAGATTTGTCACTATTACCTGGCTTGCGAAGAATGCAGTCTTTAACAAAATGACCAGAATTTCCACAGTAAAGACAGAGATGTAGCTCCTTACGCCGCTGACGTTCAGCTTCAGAGAGCTTGGGCCGTGGATAGCTCTGATGAAAAACTTTCCCTTGCGCAGAGGAAGAGACTCTATTAACTGGATGGGACAAAACAGGATCAACAACGTTGGTAGTATTCCTGAGGAGACCAGGCATCACAGAGAGAATACTAGGCAAAAGTTCTTGTAACTGTAGTAACATCTGGTAGAAAATCTGCAGTTGGTCAGGAGTCTTAGAGCAGAAGGTCATAGAATCTCTGGAGGACGAATTCCGCTGCAGACACTGTGCCAATCGATGCTGAGTCGACTCCAGACCTTCCAAGCGTCCTGCAATATTGCTTAGGAGGTCATGCGTCAGACAAACACTTTCGGCCGGGTCCATGTGGCCAGTTCCTACTGTCATGACTAAGGTTTTGTGAACCCGGTGTTAGTGAAGTCTGTGCGGGCGACTGGAGGATTATATGAATACTACCACTGACCTGGTTTGGGACTGTTGTGGACTCTGGGTTTCTTCCGGTGACTGGGAAGAGGAACCGCAGCAGAGATGGCCGAATCTAGGTTCTCCTCATGCAGGATTAGGTCGGCAGACAGGAGGCATGCTGAAGGTCTCCTGAAAGACAGAACTGGAAAGGCACTGATGAATCAGTGAAGAATACCAGGTATAATTGTGCTAAAGGGCGCGGGGTGCTTGGAGACACTGAGGTGCTTGCGGACACTGAGGTGCTTGCGGACACTGAGGTGCTTGCGGACACTGAGGTGCTTGGAGACACTGAGGTGCTTGGAGACACTGAGGTGCTTGGAGACACTGAGGTACGTGGAGGCACTGGGGTGCGTAGGGGTGCTGAGGCACGGAGGTGCTGGAAGCACGGAGATGCTGAGGCACGGAGGTACTGAGGCACGGAGGTGCTGGAAGCACAGAGGTACTGAGGCACGGAGGTACTGAGGCACGGAGGTACTGAGGCACGGAGGTACCGAGGCACGGAGGTACTGATGCACGGAGGTGCTGGAAGCACGGAGGTGCTGGAAGCACGGAGGTGCTGAGGCACTGAGGCACGGAGATGCTGAGTCACGGAGATACTGAGGTGCTGGAAGCACGAAGGTGCTGAGGCACGGAGGTACTGAGGCACGAAGATGCTGGAAGCACGGAGGTGCTGAGGCACGGAGGTACTGAGGCACGGAGGTACTGAGGCACGGAGGTACCGAGGCACAGAGATGCTGGAAGCACGGAGGTGCTGAGGCACAGAGATGCTGAGGCTCGGAGATGCTGGAAGCACGGAGGTGCTGAGGCACGGAGGTACTGAGGCACGGAGGTACTGAGGCACGGAGGTACCGAGGCACAGATATGCTGGAAGCACGGAGGTGCTGAGGCACGGAGATGCTGAGGCACGAGGTACTGAGCCCTGGAGATCCCAACTACAACAGCAGTAAAAACTGAAACACGACAGCTGTGGTTTTCAGGGGAGAACACGGAATTCAGTACTGTGCCTTTAAGACGAAACATTGCAGCTGTACCTTTACATTGAGACTCAGGGAAATGGTGAAATCAAATGGCAACACACAAGTAAACCAAACGGTAACAAGGGAGCAGAGTTTCCACAGGAACTTGGGTACAAAGGTTACCTTTAGGGAGCTCAGCTTAAGACCCACACAAGGCTGTATGTGACACAAGGAACTGGCCCAGATTCCAACTCAGCCTCCTGATTTATACTTCCTGGTCCTTGATGATTGGTGGGCAGGATTAGGTGATGTCACTGTCATGTGACTACTCTAGCCAAGGCTGTGATGTAGAATGAGGCCTAGCAGGCCAAGAGAACACTGAAGCCTGGACTTCTGCAAAACACAGAATGCTTGCTTTTAGATTACTGAATTAAGCCTCACACAGGAGATCACCACAGGTGGAGCTGATTACCTCTCAGGCAGAGAACTCAGGAAAACACATAGTGCTGACAAGCTGTTTAACTCCGTGAGTGAAAAGACACAGGATCCAGGACAGATGGCAGGGGTAAGTCACCAAATATAAATCTACAGTCAGGATTGTGACATTCAGTCATTTTGATTATATTGCATATTATTATAATTTTTTTATACACTGTAGCTTATTCTAGGGTGTGCTACAATTCATAGTTTTTACCATGAATAGATTAACAGAAAAAAAAACTATAATCAAAGCTCTTTTTTCTTTATTTCCCAACTTGGGCTTATTTAATTGAACGCTCCTTGCCTGCTGCCTGTCCTCACCTTTGGGTAATTCCTAATTGTATCTTCCATTACCATCACCTTGGTGTAGATGCTCCTCCTCCATTCAGATAAGCTCCTATTACTCTGAGATTGAAGTCCAGGGGATATCTGAGTAGCTGTGAGGATATGTAGCACTCTACGAGAAAGGCAGATTGCTATGAAGATCTGTACATGTTGTTTGTGAGATGAATCTAGTGATTAGAGGAAGCCCTAACACATGCATTGACAGTATTACTGATTGGTTTTGCAGTGCCGGATAACCAAATAGGCAGAGTAGGCACCGGCTTATGGATCCGGTGCCTTTCAGTTGCCCAGCGACAATGGATCAAAATAATATTGATTTGATCTTGAAAGAAAATGACAATCAAGCTTTCTTAAATTATTTCCAAAAGATAGAAAAAATGAATCAACTCGAAATAAAAACTTTACTTTAAAGACTCTATAGAGAAAATACTGTATTAATGTACCCATTAACAACTTAAAGTACATAAATCATTGACATCAGATCTTAGACTGTTGGTTGGTAAAATTAAAAACGTATTAGGAGATAATTTCCGAGAGGGGGAGCCCGAGGTTTCGACTGCCTATGGTCCTCAACAGGGTTTAATCTGGAACTGAATTTATGCCCTATTATATCCAGTTCTGTAGAGTTCTTGTGGGATAATTTTTATGAAGCTAGCAACTTACATGTGTAAATTTGCAATTAACTAATCTGCTGTTACTCACCTTAAATTTCAATAAAAATGAACAGATAATCAAAATCCTGAAGTATGTACCTCATTCACTGTTGCATTTTGTTGATGTTTTTCTCTCAGAGTTCAATGGTTACTTCACCTTACACACTGCTTATCATGAAAAAAATTGCAGGAGTTTAAGGGGGTCTATTCATGAAGCAGTGAAAAGTGTGGAGAAGTGTGCCTGTGGAGAAGTTGTCCATGGCAACCAATCAGCTGCTCCATACAATTGTATAGTATGAAAATTATAAATGTTACTTCAATGCTGATTGGTTGCCATTGACAACTTCTCCACCGGCTAACTTCGCTACTCTTTTCACTGCTTCATGAATAGACCCCTAAGTGGCCAATACAGCACAATTTGCTAAACATCTTCCAACGATCACCCCTCTTCATAACTGTCACTAAAGTCTAATTTTTGTACTAAAACAGCCATAACTATAGCCAGAAGTTTTCAACCTTAGCCCTCTTTACTCCCCACAGATCATGTTTTGTGGACATTTTTAATCATGCACAGGTGAGTTCACACCTTCATCCACAGAGAGAAATCCACAAAACATGACCTGTTGGGGGGTACTGAGTGTTACATTTGAGAACTACTACTATAGGCAACAAGGACAGTTCAGTTTTTTATACATGAAGTAAAATATGGGAAATTATTTCCGTGGGCATAAGCAACACTGTCATGGAATTCCTTGCTTTCAATATGAATGAAGTCCATCATTTATGCAGGATTTTATGGAATTTTTGTACATTACCTGTATCTAGTGAAAAAGTATTCCTTGAGCCAATCCATGAAACTTGTAAAAAAAATTTCACAGAATTGCTCAAATTATGCAAAATGACAACTTTCTAATCAATAGTTGATCAAGACAATCTGGGGCTCCATGCCACACATACACTCTGGCACCATGACACAAGTAAGTCCCTAATGGTAAAAAATGTTTTCATGCATCTTGGAGCCAAGCAGAATACACACAGGCACTCATATGTTCTTGTAGATATTGATGTTCTGCAATAGTTAGTTGTTTATCCATGCTCTCCTCTCTGTGTTCTTTCTATGGTCCCTTGTCCTATGTTTTGTTATTTACTAATTTGAGCCAGGTAATGTACAAATTAATGATGTTATATGCACACAACTTTGAATCTACAAATCCCCTACCCAGAAGAGGGATTCTTGCAAAACAGTTCCTGCTTTAGTGTCCATCTGTTATCTGTTTAGTTTAGCACCAACTGCCTTTCACTAATGCGATAAGGAACTCCCATTCCTTCTAGTCATTAAATATCAATAGCAGGTGACTACAGTGATTTTGTGACTGATGGGACACAACCCATAGTGCCCGTACTGGTCGGAGCAACCTTCTACTTTAAATTGCACCATAGATATCCTCATGTGCCAAATTGTTTCCTGTAATCACAAACTTTTCAGCCGCTATCGAACCTGCAGAGGCGTCTATGAGACAAAGTTACTAAGGCACTTGTCCTATATTACATCATATATATGGTATAGGTAAAGTTCAAAGTGCTAGTCATGAGCCAGTTATAATAACTTTAGGGGTTATTTTCTGATTCTGGATTTTTGCACAAAGTTTCTGTGCATCACTTTTACAAATGTTTCCTTAAACTGTTGAATCAATTTTTGCCTCACCCAGTGGCAGTCTTAGGGTGGGTACACACTAGGCGATGTGCTCTATGAGCGATGTCGCCTAGTGTGTTCCCTTCCCTGCTGGGGCAGTCGGCAGCAGTGCGTACACACTGAGCGATATGCAAATGATATCCCACAGTGATATCACACCGAGGCAAAGCCGTGCACACAGTTCTTGGATGACAATCCAAATTGAGCTGCATGCACGTCCGACAACGAGGGTCGGTAATGACCTGCGGGGTCGCACATCGCTCGGCGGAGGCGGCATACACACTTAGTGATAAAGTAAATGATGTCGCTCAGAAAGAGTCAAAATGAGCAACATTGTTTAATTTATCACTAAGTGTGTACCCACCTTAAAATACATTACCTTTGAAGGCTGAGCTGTAATCTACATTAATCTACACCTGCACCAAATCACATACTCTCTATAGGGTAAATTTATTAACATTTGTGTTGCTGTCAAATTCAGCCAAGATTAATCTCTACTGACGTCGGCAACTTGAGATTGCAACTTAAAAAAAAAAACCAAGGTAATTTACTAAACTACTGTGTTTTTTCAATTTATCTTTACTGATATCAACGTCATTTGTATTGTCAGGCAGTGTTTTACAGAAGAGATTAGTAAAACACTGCCTTACATGACACAATGAAGCCCAGCCGGCAGTGCCGTAACTAGGCATTTTAGCGCTGTGTGCAAGAAACGACAGTGGCCCCCCCCCCACCCCCATGTAAGATAGGGGCAGTGCGCGCCGTAGGTGCGCGAAAAATTTATAGGGGCGTGGCTTCACGGGGAAGGGGCGTGGCCACAAAATAATAGCAATTCATACTACGGTGCACAGTAGTCTACATTATTCAAATTACGCTGCACAGTAGCGTCACTACACCAGGTAGAGCCCCTTTTATACATTACAGCAGACAGCGTCCCCCTTTTTACACATTACAGCAGACAGTCCCCCTTTTTACACATTACAGCAGACAGGCCCCCTTTTTACACATTGCGGCAGCCAGGCCCCCTTTTTACACATTGCGGCAGCCAGTCCCCCTTTTTACACATTGCGGCAGCCAGGCCCCCTCTTTACACATTGCGGCAGCCAGTCCCCCTTTTTACACATTGCGGCAGCCAGTCCCCCTTTTTACACATTGCGGCAGCCAGGCCCCCTCTTTACACATTGCGGCAGCCAGTACCCCTTTTTACACATTGCGGCAGCCAGGCCCCCTTTTTACACATTGCGGCAGCCAGTCCCCCTTTTTTACATATTGCGGCAGCCAGGCCCCCTCTTTACACATTGCGGCAGCCAGTACCCCTTTTTACACATTGCGGCAGCCAGGCCCCCTTTTGTCCCCCTTTTTACACATTGCGGCAGCCAGGCCCCCTTTTTACACATTGCGGCAGCCAGGCCCCCCTTTTTACACATTGCGGCAGCCAGTCCCCCTTTTTACACATTGCGTCAGCCAGGCCCCCTTTTTACACATTGCGGCAGCCAGGCCCCCTTTTTACAGCCAGTCCCCCTTTTTACACATTGCGGCAGCCATCCCCCTTTTTACATATTGCAGCAGCCAGGCCCCCTTTTTACACATTGCGGCAGCCAGGCCCCCTTTTTACTAGTGATGAGCACCGGAAATTTTTCGGGTTTTGTGTTTTGGTTTTGGGTTCGGTTCCGCAGCCGTGTTTTGGGTTCGAACGCGTTTTGTCAAAACCTCACCGAATTTTTTTTGTCGGATTCGGGTGTGTTTTGGATTCGGGTGTTTTTTTCAAAAAACCCTAAAAAACAGCTTAAATCATAGAATTTGGGGGTCATTTTGATCCCAAAGTATTATTAACCTCAATAACCATAATTTCCACTCATTTTCAGTCTATTCTGAACACCTCACACCTCACAATATTATTTTTAGTCCTAAAATTTGCACCGAGGTCGCTGGATGACTAAGCTCAGCGACCCAAGTGGCCGACACAAACACCTGGCCCATCTAGGAGTGGCACTGCAGTGTCACGCAGGATGGCCCTTCAAAAAACTACTCCCCAAACAGTACATGACGCAAAGAAGAAAAAAAAGAGGCGCAATGAGGTAGCTGTGTGACTAAGATAAGCGACCCTAGTGGCCGACACAAACACCTGGCCCATCTAGGAGTGGCACTGCAGTGTCACGCAGGAAGGCCCTTCCAAAAAACACCCCCAAACAGCACATGACGCAAAGAAAAAAAGAGGCGCAATGAGGTAGCTGTGTGACTAAGATAAGCGACCCAAGTGGCCGACACAAACACCTGGCCCATCTAGGAGTGGCACTGCAGTGTCACGTAGGATGGCCCTTCCAAAAAACACCCCCCAAACAGCACACGACGCAAAGAAAAAAAGAGGCGCAATGAGGTAGCTGTGTGACTAAGATAAGCGACCCAAGTGGCCGACACAAACACCTGGCAAATCTAGGAGTGGCACTGCAGTGTCACGCAGGATGGCCCTTCCAAAAACTACTCCCCAAACAGCACATGACGCAAAGAAAAATGAAAGAAAAAAGAGGTGCAAGATGGAATTGTCCTTGGGCCCTCCCACCCACCCTTATGTTATATAAACAGGACATGCACACTTTAACCAACCCATCATTTCAGTGACAGGGTCTGCCACACAACTGTGACTGAAATGACGGGTTGGTTTGGACCCCCACCAAAAAAGAAGCAATTAATCTCTCCTTGCACAAACTGGCTCTACAGAGGCAAGATGTCCACCTCATCATCATCCTCCGATATATCACCGTGTACATCCCCCTCCTCACAGATTATCAATTCGTCCCCACTGGAATCCACCATCTCAGCTCCCTGTGTACTTTGTGGAGGCAATTGCTGCTGGTCAATGTCTCCACGGAGGAATTGATTATAATTCATTTTAAAGAACATCATCTTCTCCACATTTTCTGGATGTAACCTCGTACGCCGATTGCTGACAAGGTGAGCGGCGGCACTAAACACTCTTTCGGAGTACACACTTGTGGGAGGGCAACTTAGGTAGAATAAAGCCAGTTTGTGCAAGGGCCTCCAAATTGCCTCTTTTTCCTGCCAGTATAAGTACGGACTGTCTGACGTGCCTACTTGGATGCGGTCACTCATATAATCCTCCACCATTCTTTCAATGGGGAGAGAATCATATGCAGTGACAGTAGACGACATGTCCGTAATCGTTGTCAGGTCCTTCAGTCCGGACCAGATGTCAGCATCAGCAGTCGCTCCAGACTGCCCTGCATCACCGCCAGCGGGTGGGCTCGGAACTCTGAGCCTTTTCCTCGCACCCCCAGTTGCGGGAGAATGTGAAGGAGGAGATGTTGACAGGTCACGTTCCGCTTGACTTGACAATTTTGTCACTAGCAGTTCTTTGAACCCCTGCAGACTTGTGTCTGCCGGAAAGAGAGATCCAAGGTAGGTTTTAAATCAAGGATCGAGCACGGTGGACATAATGTAGTGCTCTGATTTCAACAGATTGACCACCCGTGAATCCTTGTTAAGCGAATTAAGGGCTCCATCCACAAGTCCCACATGCCTAGCGGAATCGCTCTGTGTTAGCTCCTCCTTCAATGTTTCCAGCTTCTTCTGCAAAAGCCTGATGAGGGGAATGACCTGACTCAGGCTGGCAGTGTCTGAACTGACTTCACGTGTGGCAAGTTCAAAAGGTTGCAGAACCTTGCACAACGTTGAAATCATTCTCCACTGCGCTTGAGACAGGTGCATTCCACCTCCTATATCGTGCTCAGTTGTATAGGCTTGAATGGCCTTTTGCTGCTCCTCCAACCTCTGAAGCATATAGAGGGTTAATTCCACCTCGTTACCACTTCTTGCTTCAGATGATGGCAGGGCAGGTTCAGGCGTTTTTGGTGGTGCTCCAGTCTTCTGTACGTGGTGCCTGTACGCCGAAAGTGTCCCGCAATTCTTCTGCCCACCGACAGCATCTCTTGCACGCCCCTCTCGTTTTTTAAATAATTCTGCACCACCAAATTCAAGGTATGTGCAAAACATGGGACGTGCTGGAATTTGCCCATATTTAATGCACACACAATATTGCTGGCGTTGTCCGATGCCACAAATCCACAGGAGAGTCCAATTGGGGTAAGCCATTCTGCGATGATCTTCCTCAGTTGCCGTAAGAGGTTTTTAGCTGTGTGCGTATTCTGGAAAGCGGTGATACAAAGCGTAGCCTGCCTAGGAAAGAGTTGGCGTTTGCGAGATGCTGCTACTGGTGCAGCCGCTGCTGTTCTTGCGGCGGGAGTCCATACATCTACCCAGTGGGCTGTCACAGTCATATAGTCCTGAGCCTGCCCTGCTCCACTTGTCCACATGTCCGTGGTTAAGTGGACATTGGGTACAACTGCATTTTTTAGGACACTGGTGAGTCTTTTTCTGAGGTCTGTGTACATTTTCGGTATCGCCTGCCTAGAGAAATGGAACCTAGATGGTATTTGGTACCGGGGACACAGTACCTCCAACAAGTCTCTAGTTGGCTCTGCAGTAATGATGGATACCGGAACCACGTTTCTCACCGCCCAGGATGCCAAGGCCTCAGTTATCCGCTTTGCAGCAGGATGACTGCTGTGATATTTCATCTTCCTCGCAAAGGACTGTTGGACAGTCAATTGCTTGGTGGAAGTAGTAAAAGTGGTCTTACGAGTATGACTTCCCCTCTGGGATGACCATCGACTCCCAGCAGCAACAACAGCAGCGCCAGCAGCAGTAGGCGTTACACGCAAGGATGCATCGGAGGAATCCCAGGCAGGAGAGGACTCGTCAGAATTGCCAGTGACATGGCCTTCAGGACTATTGGCATTCCTGGGGAAGGAGGAAATTGACACTGAGGGAGTTGGTGGGGTGGTTTGCGTGAGCTTGGTTACAAGAGGAAGGGATTTACTGGTCAGTGGACTGCTTCCGCTGTCGCCCAAAGTTTTTGAACTTGTCACTGACTTATGATGAATGCGCTGCAGGTGACGTATAAGGGAGGATGTTCCGAGGTGGTTAACGTCCTTACCCCTACTTATTACAGCTTGACAAAGGCAACACACGGCTTGACAAATGTTGTCCGCATTTCTGTTGAAATAATTCCACACCGAAGAGCTGATTTTTTTGGTATTTTCACCAGGCATGTCAATGGCCCTATTCCTCCCACGGACAACAGGTGCCTCCCCGGGTGCCTGACTTAAACAAACCACCTCACCATCAGAATCCTCCTGGTCAATTTCCTCCCCAGCGCCAGCAACACCCATATCCTCCTCATCCTGGTGTACTTCAACACTGACATCTTCAATCTGACTATCAGGAACTGGACTGCGGGTGCTCCTTCCAGCACTTGCAGGGGGCGTGCAAATGGTGGAAGGCGCATGCTCTTCACGTCCAGTGTTGGGAAGGTCAGGCATCGCAAACGACACAATTGGACTCTCCTTGGGGATTTGTGATTTCGAAAAACGCACAGTTCTTTGCTGTGCTTTTGCCAGCTTGAGTCTTTTCATTTTTTTAGCGAGAGGCTGAGTGCTTCCATCCTCATGTGAAGCTGAACCACTAGCCATGAACATAGGCCAGGGCCTCAGCCGTTCCTTGCCACTCCGTGTGGTAAATGGCATATTGGCAAGTTTACGCTTCTCCTCCGACAATTTTATTTTAGATTTTTGAGTCCTTTTTTTACTGATATTTGGTGTTTTGGATTTTACATGCTCTGTACTATGACATTGGGCATCGGACTTGGCAGACGACTTTGATGGCATTTCATCGTCTCGGCCATGACTAGTGGCAGCAGCTTCAGCACGAGGTGGAAGTCGATCTTGATCTTTCCCTATTTTTGGAACCTCAACATTTTTGTTCTCCATATTTTAATAGGCACAACTAAAAGGCACCTCAGGTAAACAATGGAGATGGATGGATACTAGTATACTTATGGATGGACGAGCGACTGCCGACACAGAGGTAGCTACAGCCGTGGACTACCGTACTGCGTCTGCTGCTAATATAGACTGGATGATAATGATATAAAAAATATATATATATCACTACTGCAGCCGGACAGGTATATATTATATAATGACGGACCTGCTGGACACTGTCAGCACTGCAGACTCCTAAAGTAAGCTACTAGTATCAAGAAGATAGAAGAAAAAAAAACACCACAGGTAGGTGGTATACAATTATGGATGGATGAGCGACTGCCGACACAGAGGTAGCTACAGCCGTGGACTACCGTACTGCATCTGCTGCTAATATAGACTGGATGATAATGATATAAAAAATATATATATATCACTACTGCAGCCGGACAGGTATATATTATATAATGACGGACCTGCTGGACACTGTCAGCACTGCAGACTCCTAAAGTAAGCTACTAGTATCAAGAAGATAGAAGAAAAAAAAACACCACAGGTAGGTGGTATACAATTATGGATGGATGAGCGACTGCCGACACAGAGGTAGCTACAGCCGTGGACTACCGTACTGCGTCTGCTGCTAATATAGACTGGATGATAATGATATAAAAAATATATATATATCACTACTGCAGCCGGACAGGTATATATTATATAATGACGGACCTGCTGGACACTGTCAGCACTGAAAACTCCTAAAGTAAGCTACTAGTATCAAGAAGATAGAAAGAAAAAAAACACCACAGGTAGGTGGTATACAATTATGGATGGACGAGCGACTGCCGACACAGAGGTAGCTACAGCCGTGGACTACCGTAATGCGTCTGCTGCTAATATAGACTGGATGATAATGATATAAAAAATATATATATATCACTACTGCAGCCGGACAGGTATATATTATATAATGACGGACCTGCTGGACACTGTCAGCACTGCAGACTCCTAAAGTAAGCTACTAGTATCAAGAAGATAGAAAAAAAAAACACCACAGGTAGGTGGTATACAATTATGGATGGACGAGCGACTGCCGACACAGAGGTAGCTACAGCCGTGGACTACCGTACTGCGTCTGCTGCTAATATAGACTGGATGATAATGATATAAAAAATATATATATATCACTACTGCAGCCGGACAGGTATATATTATATAATGACGGACCTGCTGGACACTGTCAGCACTGCAGACTCCTAAAGTAAGCTACTAGTATCAAGAAGATAGAAATAAAAAAAAACACAACAGGTAGGTGGTATACAATTATGGATGGACGAGCGACTGCCGACACAGAGGTAGCTACAGCCGTGGACTACCGTACTGCGTCTGCTGCTAATATAGACTGGATGATAATGATATAAAAAATATATATATATCACTACTACAGGACAGGTATATATTATATAATGACGGACCTGCTGGACACTGTCAGCAGAATGCGTTTATAGAATAAAAACACCACACGACGAGTGTTTAACTTTTTCAGCAGACAATCACAATATACTGGTGGTCACTGGTCACTGGTCAGTCACACTGGCAGTCGCACTCTGGCAGCAAAAGTGTGCACTGTTAAATATATGTACTCCTGCTATAACTGCTCCCCAGTCTCCCCCACAATTAAGCTGTGTGAGCAGTGAGCACTCAGCACAGTCAGATATACATAGATGATGCAGCACACTGAGGCTGAGCACAGATATGGTATACTGTGTCACTGTGTATCGTTTTTTTTCAGGCAGAGAACGGATTATATTAAATAATAATAAAACTGCACTGGTGGTCACTGGTCAGTCTCTAGTAAACTCTGCACTCTCTGAGTACTCCTAAGCTCCAGTAAATCAAGTGTCTCACTCTCACTATCTATTTCTATTCTAAACGGAGAGGACGCCAGCCACGTCCTCTCCCTATCAATCTCAATGCACGTGTGAAAATGGCGGCGACGCGCGGCTCCTTATATAGAATCCGAGTCTCGCGATAGAATACGAGCCTCGCGAGAATCCGACAGCGGGATGATGACGTTCGGGCGCGCTCGGGTTAGCCGAGCAAGGCGGGAAGATCCGAGTCTGCCTCGGACCCGTGTAAAAAGCGTGAAGTTCGGGGGGGTTCGGTTTCCGAGAAACCGAACCCGCTCATCACTACTTTTTACACATTGCAGCAGCCAGTCCCCCTTTTTACACATTGCGGCAGCCAGGCCCCCTTTTTACAGCCAGTCCCCCTTTTTACACATTGCGGCAGCCATCCCCCTTTTTACACATTGCGGCAGACGGTGACCCCCTGAGAGAGAGAGAGAGAGAGAGAGAGAGAGAGAGAGAGAGAGAGAGAGAGATACTTACCATCTCCCTGCTGGCAGTCAAGCTCCTCGTGCAGCTCCCTCGGTGCAGGCAGTGAGGTGAGAAGGAGGAGGAGGGAGGGGGAGCAGGGAGCCGCAGCAGCGCTATGTCATTGGTAGTAAGCGCCGCTGCAGCACCCCCTCTCCTTCCGTATTGGCTGCCCGGCGCTGCTGTGGATGCTGGGATGGAGGAACCGCATCCCAGCATCCACAGCAGCACCGGGCAGCCAATACAGAAGGAGAGGGGGATGCTGCAACGGCGCTTACTACCAATGACATAGCACTGCTGCGGCTCCCTGCTCCCCCTCCCTCCTCCTCCTTCTCCGCTGCCCGGCGCTGGTCCTCTTCTCCCTCCACAGCGCGGCGCACACAGCACACAGCAGAGGCGGCATGTAATGAGTCAATTTGACTCATTACATGCCGCTGGCCGTGCGCCCTCAGGGCAACTGCGCTTTGTGCCAAGCCCACTTGGCACACACGTAGTTACGGCCCTGACACAAATACATATACATTATACACTGTATATACACTATACACTGTACATGCATATACACTGTACATATATATACACTGCACAAACATACATACATACATACTGTACACGCATACATATAAACTGTACACACATATACACTGTACATACATAGACAATGTACTTATACATAAACACTGTACACACATACATATATACTGTATATACACTATGCACACATACAGACTGTACACACATACATACATATACACTGTACACAGATACACTGTACTTACATACATACACACACTGTACACACATACATACATATACACTGTACTTGCATACATACACCGTACACACATACATATACACTGCTCTTACACACACACAAATACATATACACTGTACTTACATACATACTGTACATACATATGCACACTGTACTTACATACATACTGTACATACATACATACATACATATACACACTGTACTTACATACATATTACACTGTACACACACATACATACATATACACTGTACTTACATACATATTACACTGTACACATACATACATATACACTGTACTTACATACATACTGTACTTACATACATATTACACTGTACACACACATACATACATATACACTGTACTTACATACATACTGTACATACATACATATGCACACTGTACTTACATACATATTACACTGTACTTACATACATACTGTAAATACATACATACATACATATTACACTGTACACACACATACATACATATACACTGTACTTACACACACACACACACATACACTGTACACACATATATACACACTGTACACACATACATAAATACACACTGACTGTACACACATGCATATACACTGTACATACATAGACAATGTACAGTACTTACATAGACAATGTACAGTACTTACATACACACATATACAGTACTCTGTACATACATAAATAGCACCATAGAACTGCAGCACCATAGACACATTGCCACTCTCTCCTCCCTGCCTCTTCCCCCGGAGCCCCGAGCAGCCGTGCACCTCAGCCGACAATGAGCCCTGCTGGACATAAATTACCTTACCCTAGGGACCAATCAGAGGATACTCCGGGACCTGCAGCCAGCTAAGGGACAAACATAACTATCCCTTGTAACAAACACTCGCACAGCACCGTCCCCGGCCTCCTGATGCTGCCTTGCAGGCAAGTTACTGAAGCCGGGAGCAGTGAGCTGAGCACCGCTGGTAACACTCATCTAAGCGGGTTCCGGCAAAGAGACATGGCAGCGGCTGCGCCCTCAGCGCATTTGCACTGTGTGCAACGCACCGTTTGCCCATAGGTAGTTACGGCTCTGCCAGCCAGTTCAGTGAAATCTGTGCAGGGCTTCCATGTGTACAGTATTTAAATAGTTAAAAATAAAAATAAGATTTTACTTACCGATAAATCTATTTCTCGTAGTCCGTAGTGGATGCTGGGGACTCCGTCAGGACCATGGGGATTAGCGGCTCCGCAGGAGACAGGGCACAAAAATAAAGCTTTAGGATCAGGTGGTGTGCACTGGCTCCTCCCCCTATGACCCTCCTCCAAGCCTCAGTTAGGATACTGTGCCCGGACGAGCGTACACAATAAGGAAGGATTTTGAATCCCGGGTAAGACTCATACCAGCCACACCAATCACACCGTACAACTTGTGATCTGAACCCAGTTAACAGTATGACAACGTAGGAGCCTCTGAACAGATGGCTCACAACAAGAACAACCCGATTTTTTTGTAACAATAACTATGTACAAGTATTGCAGACAATCCGCACTTGGGATGGGCGCCCAGCATCCACTACGGACTACGAGAAATAGATTTATCGGTAAGTAAAATCTTATTTTCTCTAACGTCCTAGTGGATGCTGGGGACTCCGTCAGGACCATGGGGATTATACCAAAGCTCCCAAACGGGCGGGACAGTGCGGATGACTCTGCAGCACCGAATGAGAGAACTCCAGGTCCTCTTTAGCCAGGGTATCAAATTTGTAGAATTTTACAAACGTGTTCTCCCCCGACCACGTAGCTGCTCGGCAGAGTTGTAATGCCGAGACCCCTCGGGCAGCCGCCCAGGATGAGCCCACCTTTCTTGTGGAATGGGCCTTGACAGATTTAGGCTGTGGCAGGCCTGCCACAGAATGTGCAAGTTGAATTGTGCTACAAATCCAACGAGCAATCGTCTGCTTAGAAGCAGGAGCACCCAGCTTGTTGGGTGCATACAGTATAAACAGCGAGTCAGATTTTCTGACTCCAGCCGTCCTTGAAATATATATTTTCAATGCCCTGACAACGTCCAGCAACTTGGAATCCTCCAAATCGCTAGTAGCCGCAGGCACCACAATAGGCTGGTTCAGGTGAAACGCTGACACCACCTTAGGCAGAAAATGAGGACGCGTCCGCAGTTCTGCCCTGTCCGAATGGAAAATCAGATATGGGCTTTTATACGATAAAGCCGCCAATTCTGACACTCTCCTGGCTGAAGCCAGGGCCAGTAGCATGGTTACTTTCCATGTAAGATATTTCAAATCCGCCGATTTGAGTGGCTCAAACCAATGGGATTTGAGAAAATCCAAAACTACATTAAGGTCCCACGGAGCCACTGGGGGCACAACCGGGGGCTGTATATGTAGTACTCCTTTTACAAAAGTCTGGACTTCAGGAACTGAAGCCAATTCTTTCTGGAAGAAAATCGACAGGGCCGAAATTTGAACCTTAATGGACCCCAACTTGAGGCCCATAGACAATCCTGTGTGCAGGAAATGTAGGAATCGACCCAATTGAAATTCCTCCGTGGGGGCCTTCCTGGCCTCACACCACGCAACATATTTTCTCCAAATGCGGTGATAATGTTGTGCAGTCACCTCCTTCCTGGCTTTAACCAGTGTAGGAATGACCTCTTCTGGAATGCCTTTTTCCCTTAGAATTCGGCGTTCAACCGCCACGCCGTCAAACGCAGCCACGGTAAGTCTTGGAATAGAAACGGTCCCTGCTGAATCAGGTCCCGTCTTAGAGCTAGAGGCCACGGATTTTCCGTGAGCATCTCCTGAAGTTCCGGGTACCAAGTTCTTCTTGGCCAATCCGGAGCCACGAGTATCGTTCTTACTCCCCTTTGCCGTATAATTCTCAGTACTTTGGGTATGAGAGGCAGAGGAGGAAACACATACACTGACTGGAACACCCACGGTGTTACCAGAGCGTCCACAGCTATTGCCTGAGGGTCTCTTGACCTGGCGCAATACCTGTCCAGTTTTTTGTTGAGGCGAGACGCCATCATATCCACCTTTGGTTTTTCCCAACGGTTCACAATCATGTGGAAGACTTCTGGATGAAGTCCCCACTCTCCCGGGTGTAGATCGTGTCTGCTGAGGAAGTCTGCTTCCCAGTTGTCCACTCCCGGAATGAACACTGCTGACAGTGCTATCACATGATCTTCCGCCCAGCGAAGAATCCTTGCAGCTTCTGCCATTGCTCTCCTGCTTCTTGTGCCACCCTGTCTGTTTACGTAGGCGACTGCCGTGATGTTGTCCGACTGGATCAACACCGGCTGACCCTGAAGCAGGGGTTTTGCCAGGCTTAGAGCATTGTAAATCGCTCTTAGCTCCAGTATATTTATGTGAAGAGACATCTCCAGGCTTGACCATACTCCCTGGAAGTTTCTTCCCTGTGTGACCGCTCCCCAGCCTCTCAGACTGGCATCCGTGGTCACCAGGACCCAGTCCTGTATGCCGAATCTGCGGCCTTCTAACAGATGAGCACTCTGCAACCACCACAGAAGAGACACCCTTGTCCGTGGCGATAAGGTTGTCCGCTGATGCATCTGCAGATGCGATCCGGACCATTTGTCCAGCAGATCACACTGAAAAGTTTGTGCGTGGAATCTGCCGAATGGGATTGCTTCGTAAGAAGCCACCATCTTTCCCAGGACTCTTGTGCATTGATGCACAGACACTTTTCCTGGTTTTAGGAGGTTCCTGACAAGTTCGGATAACTCCTTGGCTTTCTCCTCCGGAAGAAACACCTTTTTCTGAACCGTGTCCAGAATCATTCCCAGGAACAGCAGACGTGTTGTCGGGGTCAACTGAGATTTTGGAAAATTCAGAATCCACCCGTGTTGTTGCAGCACTACTTGGGTTAGTGCTACTCCGTCCTCCAGCTGTTCTCTGGACCTTGCCCTTATCAGGAGATCTTCCAAGTAAGGGATAATTAATACGCCTCTTCTTCGCAGAAGAATCATAATTTCGGCCATTACCTTGGTAAAGACCCGAGGTGCCGTGGACAATCCAAACGGCAGCGTCTGAAACTGATAATGACAGTTTTGCACCACGAACCTGAGGTACCCTTGATGTGAAGGGCAAATTGGGACATGCAGGTAAGCATCTTTTATGTCCAGGGACACCATAAAGTCCCCTTCTTCCAGATTCGCTATCACTGCTCTGAGTGATTCCATCTTGAACTTGAATTTTTGTATGTACAGGTTCAAAGATTTCATATTTAGAATAGGTCTTACCGAGCCGTCCGGCTTCGGTACCACAAATAGCGTGGAGTAATACCCCTTTTCCTGTTGTAGGAGGGGTACCTTGACTATCACCTGCTGAGAAAACAGCTTGTGAATGGCTTCCAATACCGTCGCCCTGTCTGAGGGAGACGTTGGCAAAGCAGACTTTAGGAACCGGCGAGGGGGAGACTTCTCGAATTCCAACCTGTAACCCTGAGATACTACCTGCAGGATCCAGGGGTCCACCTGTGAGCAAGCCCACTGCGCGCTGAAATTCTTGAGTCGACCCCCCACCGTTCCTGAGTCCGCTTGTAAAGCCCCAGCGTCATGCTGAGGGCTTTGCAGAACCCGCGGAGGGCTTCTGTTCCTGGGAAGGAGCTGCTTGCTGCCCTCTCTTACCCTTTCCTCTGCCTCAGGGCAGATATGACTGTCCTTTTGCCCGCTTCTTATAGGACCGAAAGGACTGCGGCTGAAAAGACGGTGTCTTTTTCTGTTGGGAGGGGGTCTGAGGTAAAAAAGGTGGATTTCCCGGCAGTTGCCGTGGCCACCAAATCCGATAGACCGACGCCAAATAATTCCTCCCCTTTATACGGCAATACTTCCATATGCCGTTTGGAATCCGCATCACCTGACCACTGTCGTGTCCATAAACTTCTTCTGGCAGATATGGACATCGCACTTACTCTCGATGCCAGAGTGCAAATATCCCTCTGAGCATCTCGCATATAAAGAAAAGCATCCTTTAATTGCTCTAAAGTCTGTAAAATACTGTCCCTATCCAGGGTATCAATATTTTCAGTCAGGGAATCCGACCAGACCACCCCAGCACTGCACATCCAGGCTGAGGCGATGGCTGGTCGCAGTATAACACCAGTATGTGTGTATATACTTTTTAGGGTAGTTTCCAGCCTCCTATCAGCTGGATCCTTGAGGGCGGCCGTATCAGGAGACGGTAACGCCACTTGTTTTGATAAGCGTGTGAGCGCCTTATCCACCTTAGGGGGTGTTTCCCAGCGCGCCCTAACCTCTGGCGGGAAAGGGTATAATGCCAATAACTTTTTTGAAATTAGCACTTTTCTATCTGGGTTAACCCACGCTTCATCACATACATCATTCAATTCCTCTGATTCAGGAAAAACTACAGGTAGTTTTTTCACCCCCCACATAATACCCCTTTTTGTGGTACTTGTAGTATCAAAGATATGCAAAGCCTCCTTCATTGCCGTGATCATATAACGTGTGGCCCTACTGGAAAATACGTTTGTTTCTTCACCGTCGACACTAGATTCAGTGTCCGTGTCTGGGTCTGTGTCGACCGACTGAGGTAAAGGGCGTTTTACAGCCCCTGACGGTGTCTGAGACGCCTGGGCAGGTACTAACTGGTTTTCCCGCCGTCTCATGTCGTCACTTGATTTTTGTAATGTGCTGACATTATCACGTAATTCCATAAACAAAGCCATCCATTCCGGTGTCGACTCCCTGGGGGGTGACATCACCATTACCGGCAATTGCTCTGCCTCCACACCAACATCGTCCTCATACATGTCGACACACACGTACCGACACACAGCAGACACACAGGGAATGCTCTATTGAAGACAGGACCCCACTAGCCCTTTGGGGAGACAGAGGGAGAGTTTGCCAGCACACACCCAAGCGCTATAATATATATGGGAACAACCCTATATAAGTGTTGTATCCTTATAGCAGCTTAAATATAGTAATATCGCCAAAAAAAGTGCCCCCCCTCTCTGTTTTACCCTGTTTCTGTAGTGCAGTGCAGGGGAGAGTCCTGGGAGCCTTCCTCACAGCGGAGCTGAGCAGGAAAATGGCGCTGTGTGCTGAGGAGAATAAGCCCCGCCCCCTATTTCGGCGGGCTCTTCTCCGGAGTTTGTGAGATCTGGCAGGGGTTAAATACATCCATATAGCCTCAAGGGCTATATGTGATGTATTTTTTAGCCATAAAAAGGTATTATACATTGCTGCCCAGGGCGCCCCCCCAGCGCCCTGCACCCTCCGTGACCGCTGTGTGAAGTGTGCTGACAACAATGGCGCACAGCTGCAGTGCTGTGCGCTACCTCAGGAAGACTGAAAAGTCTTCTGCCGCCTGCTTCTGGACCTCTTCCATCTTCGGCATCTGCAAGGGGGGTCGGCGGCGCGGCTCTGGGACCGGACTCCATGGCTGGGCCTGTGTTCGATCCCTCTGGAGCTAATGGTGTCCAGTAGCCTAAGAAGCCAATCCATCCTGCACGCAGGTGAGTTGACTTCTCTCCCCTAAGTCCCTCGATGCAGTGAGCCTGTTGCCAGCAGGACTCACTGAAAATAAAAAACCTAAAAACTTTTTCTAAGCAGCTCTTTAGGAGAGCCACCTAGATTGCACCCTGCTCGGACAGGCACAAAAACCTAACTGAGGCTTGGAGGAGGGTCATAGGGGGAGGAGCCAGTGCACACCACCTGATCCTAAAGCTTTATTTTTGTGCCCTGTCTCCTGCGGAGCCGCTAATCCCCATGGTCCTGACGGAGTCCCCAGCATCCACTAGGACGTTAGAGAAAATAAAAACATGCGTGGTCCCACCTCCTGAATATAACCAGCCCTGGACTCTTTGAGACGGTCCTGGTGCTTAAAACACTGGGAAAAACTTGCGTAGGCTCTTAGACTGGTCGTGGTTCCAAAAATACAGGGGGAGGGTGGGACATAGTGGTGCCCAATATTTTTGAAACTAGCACCGGGCTCCACTAGCCAGGTAGGTTATGCCACAACCGGGGGATACATTTATATAGGTCCCAGTGGCCACGGCATGACTCCAGCAACTAGCCACCCCTGGTCAGGGGTTCCCCAGGGGAGTGGTGACCTCCCAATAAAGGGATCCCCCTACTCCAGGCACCTAAGGGCCAGAAATGAACCCCAGGACAGTCCCCACCATCCGTGGGCTTAGGATGGTGGACTGATAACCCGTGTGTATAAAAAAAATAATTATTATTGTCTGTTATCTGTGGAACTACAGGTCCCAGCAAGCCCCCCATACATGCTGATACTTGGCGAACCACAAGTACCAACATGCGGGGCATTAATGGTCCCGCTGGTACCTGTAGTTCCACCTGTAAAAGAAATATATCAATAAAGACAGTACATACACACCCTGAAAGTAAATATTTAACTAAACATACATGCCCTCTTACAAGAGATGAGCGGGTTCGGTTCTCTGAGATCCGAACCCCCCCCGAACTTCACCTATTTTACACTGTTCTGAGGCAGCCTCGGATCTTCCCGCCTTGCTCGGTTAACCCGAATGCGCCCGAACGTCATCATCCCGCTGTCGGATTTTCACGAGATTCGTATTCTATATAAAGAGCCGCACGTCGCCGCCATTTTTACTCGTACATTGGAGATTGAATGGAGAGGATGTGGCTACGTTCTCTCCCTGAAAAGCTCCTTATCTGTGCTCAGTGTGCTGCAAATATCTGTGCTCAGTGTGCTGCATTGTGGGGACCACCAGTATATAATTATAGTAGTAGTACAGTACAGTAGGCCATTGCTGTATCTTGCAGCTCTGTGTCAAGTATACAATCCATATCTGTGCTGCATTGTTGTTGTGAGCAGTATATAGTAAGACAGTGCAGCATTGTGGTGACCACCAGTATACATATGCAGTAGTACAGTAGTCCATTGCTGTATCTTGCAGCTCTGTGTCAAGTATACTATCCATATCTGTGCTGCATTGTTGTTGTGAGCAGTATATAGTAAGACACTGCAGCATTGTGGTGACCACCAGTATACATATATAGTAGTACAGTACAGTAGTCCATTGCTGTATCTTACAGCTCTGTGTCAAGTATACTATCCATATCTGTGCTGCATTGTTGTTGTGAGCAGTATATAGTAAGACAGTGCACCATTGTGGTGACCACCAGTATACATATATAGTAGTACAGTACAGTAGTCCATTGCTGTATCTTGTAGCTCTGTGTCAAGTATACTATCCATATCTGTGCTGCATTGTTGTTGTGAGCAGTATATAGTAGGACAGTGCAGCATTTTGATGACCAACAGTATATAGTTGTACAGTACAGTAGTCCATTGCTGCATCTTGCAGCTCTGTGTCAAGTATACTATCCATATCTGTGCTGCATTGTTGTTGTGAGCAGTATATAGTAGGACAGTGCAGCATTTTGGTGACCAACAGTATATAGTTGTACAGTACTGTAGTGCATTGCTGTATCTTGCAGCTCTGTGTCAAATATACTATCCATATCTGTGCTGCATTGTTGTTGTAAGCAGTATATAGTAGGACAGTGCAGCATTTTGGTGACCAACAGTATATAGTTGTATAGTACAGTAGTCCATTACTGTATCTTGCAGCTCTGTGTCAAGTATACTATCCATATATGTGCTGCATTGTTGTTGTGAGCAGTATATAGTAAGACAGTGCAGCATTGTGGTGATCACCAGTATACATATACAGTAGTACAGTACAGTAGGCCATTGCTGTATCTTGCAGCTCCGTATCACTTCAAGTATCCATATCTATGCTGCATTGTTGTGAGCAGTATATAGTAGGACAGTGCAACATTTTGGTGACCAGCAGTAGTAGTACAGACAGTACAGTAGGCCATTGCTACTGATATATTACTGGCATATAATTCCACACATTAAAAAATGGAGAACAAAAATGCGGAGGGTAAAATAGGGAAAGATCAAGATACAATTCCACCTCGTGCTGAAGCTGCTGCCACTAGTCATGGCCGAGACGATGAAATGCCATCAATGTCGTCTGCCAAGGCCGATGCCCAATGTCATAGTAGAGAGCATGTAAAATCCAAAAAACTAAACTTCAGTAAAATTACACAAAAATTTAAATTAAAAGCGTCTGAGGAGAAGCGTAAACTTGCCAATATGCCATTGACGACACGGAGTGGCAAGGAACGGCTGAGGCCCTGGCCTATGTTCATGGCAAGTGGTTCAGCTTCACATGAGGATTTAAGCACTCATCCTCCCGCTAGAAAAATTAAAAGACTTAAGCTGGCAAAAGCACAGCAAAGAACTGTGCATTCTTCTAAATCACAAATCCCCAAGGAGAGTCCAATTGTGTCGGTTGCGATGCCTGACCTTCCAGCATTTGCACGCCCCCTGCAAGTGCTCAAAGGAGCACCCGCAGTCCAGTTCCTGATAGTCAAATTGAAGATGTCACTGTTGAAGTACACCAGGATAAGGATATGGGTGTTTGCTGGCACAGAGGAGGAAATTGACAAGGAGGATTCTGATGGTGAGGTGGTTTATTTGAGTCAGGCAACCAGGGAGACACTTGTTGTCCATGGGATGAATATGGCCGTTGACATGCCTGGTCAAATGACAAAAAAAAATCACCTCTTCGGTGTGGAATTATTTTAAAAGAAATGCTGACAACAGGTGTCAAGCCATGTGTTACCTTTGTCAAGCTGTAATAAGTAGGGGTAAGGACGTTAACCACCTAGGAGCATCCTCCCTTATACATCACCTGGAGCGCATTCATCAGTAGTCATTGACAAGTTCAAAAACTTTGGGTGACAGCGGAAGCAGTCCACTGACAACTAAATCCCTTCCTCTTATACCCAAGCTCCTGCAAACTACACCACCAACTCCCTAAGTGTCAATTTCCTCCTTAGACAGGAACGCCAATAGTTCTGCAGGCCATGTCACTGGCAAGTCTGACGAGTCCTCTCCTGACTGTGATTCCTCCGATTCATCCTTGAGTGTAACGCCTGCTGCTGCTGGCGCTGCTGTTGTTGCTGCTGGGAGTCGATCGTCATCCCAGAGGGGAAGTCGGAAGACCACTTGTACTACTTCCAGTAAGCAATTGACTGTCCAACAGTCCTTTGTGAGGAAGATGAAATATCACAGCAGTCATCCTGTTGCAAAGCGGATATCTCAGGCCTTGGCAGCTGTGTTGGTGTTAGACGTGCGTCCGGTATCCGGTGTTAGTTCACAGGGAATTAGAGAATTTCTTGAGGCAGCGGGATCCCGGTACCAAATACCATCTAGGTTCCACTTCTCTAGGCAGGCGATACCGAGAATGTACACAGACGTCAGAAAAAGACTCACCAGTGTCCTATAAAATGCAGTTGTACCCAATGTCCACTTAACCACGGACATGTGGACAAGTGGAGCAGGGCAGATTCAGGACTATATGACTGTGACAGCCCACTGGGAAGATGTATTGCCTCCCTCAGCAAGAACAGCAGCGGCAGCACCAGTAGCAGCATCTCGCAAACGCCAACTCTTTCTAGGCAGGCTACGCTTTGTATCACCACTTTCCATAAGAGGCACACAGCTGACAACCTCTTACGGAAACTGAGAAACACCATCACAGAATGGCTTACCCCAATTGGACTGTCCTGGGGATTTGTGACATCGGACAATGCCACCAATATTGTGCGTGCATTACATGTGGGCAAATTCCAGCACGTCCCATGTTTTGCTCATACATTGAATTTGGTGGAGCAGAATTTTTATAAAAATGACAGGGGCGTGCAAGAGATGCTGTCGGTGGCCCGAAGAATTGCGGGCCACTTTCGGCATTCAGCCACCGCGTGCCAAAGACTGGAGCACCAGCAAATGCTCCTGAACCTGCCCAGCCATCAGCTGAAGCAAGAGGTGGTAACGAGGTGGAATTCAACTCTCTATATGCTTCAGAGGATGGAGGAGCAGCAAAAGGCCATTCAAGCCTATACATCTGCCTACGATATAGGCAAAGGAGGGGGAATGCACCTGATTCAACCGCAGTGGAGAATGATTTTAACGTTGTGCAAGGTTCTGCAACCTTTTGAACTTGCCACACGTGAAGTCAGTTCAGATACTGCCAGCCTGAGTCAGGTCATTCCCCTCATCAGGCTTTTGCAGAAGCAGCTGGAGAGATTGAAGGAGGAGCTAAAACTGAGCGATTCCGCTAGGTATGTGGGACTTGTGGATGGAGCCCTTCATTCGCTTAACCAGGATTCACGGGTGGTCAATCTGTTGAAATCAGAGAACTACATTTTGGCCACCGTGCTCGATCCTAGGTTTAAAGCCTACGTTGTATCTCTCTTTCCGGCAGACACAAGTCTGCAGAGGTTCAAAGACCTGCTGGTGAGACACTTGTCAACTCAAGCGGAACGTGACCCGTCAACAGCTCCTCCTTCACATTCTCCCGCAACTGGGACTGCGAGGAAAAGGCTAAGAATTCCGAGCCCACCCGCTGGCGGTGATGCAGGGCAGTCTGGAGCGAGTGCTGACATGTGGTCCGGACTTAAGGACCTGCCAAGGATTACTGACATGTCGTCTACTGTCACTGCATATGATTCTGTCACCATTGAAAGAATGGTGGAGGATTATATGAGTGACAGCATCCAAGTAGGCACATCAGACAGTCCGTACGTACAGTATACTGACAGGAAAAAGAGGCAATTTGGAGGCCCTTGCAAAAACTGGCTTTATTTTACCTAAGTTGCCCCCCCCCCCTCCATTGTGTACTCCGAAAGAGTGTTTAGTACAGCCGGTCACCTTGTCAGCGATCGGCGTACGAGGTTACTTCCACAAAATGTGGAGAAGATGATGTTCATCAAAATGAATTATAATCAATTCCTCTGTGGAGACATTCACCAGCAGCAATTGCCTCCAGAAAGTACACAGGGACCTGAGATGGTGGATTCCAGTAGGGACGAATTAATACTCTGTGAGGAGGGGGATGTACACAGTGAAAGGGGTGAGGAATTGGAGGATGATGATGAGGTGGACATCTTGCCTCTGTAGAGCCAGTTTGTGCAAGGAGAGATTGATTGCTTCTTTTTTTGGTGGGGGCCCAAACCAACTAGTCATTTCAGCCACAGTCGTGTGGCAGACCCTGTGGCTGAAATGATGGGTTTGTTAAAGTGTGCATGTCCTGTTTATACAACATAAGGGTGGGTGGGAGGGCCCAAGGACAATTCCATCTTGCACCTCTTTTTTTTATTTATCTTTGCATCATGTGATGTTTGGGGTCAATTTTTTTAAGTGCTATCCTGTCTGACACTGCAGTGCCACTCCTAGATGGGACAGGTGTTTGTGCCGCCCACTTGGGTCGCTTAGCTTAGTCATCCAGCGACCTCAGTGCAAATTTTAGGACTAAAAATAATATTGTGAGGTGTGAGGTGTTCAGAATAGACTGGAAATGAGTGGAAATTATGGTTATTGAGGTTAATAATACTATAGGATCAAAATTACCCCCAAATTCTATGATTTAAGCTGTTTTTGAGGGGTTTTTGAAAAAAAAACACAGAATCCAAAACACACCCGAATCCGACAAAAACTTTTCAGGGAGGTTTTGCCAAAACGCGTCCGAATCCAAAACACAGCCGCGGAACCGAATCCAAAACCAAAACACAAAACCCGAAAAATTTCCGGTGCACATCTCTACCTCTTACACACTCACATATACTTACCTAGTGTTCTATGGAGCCTCTCAGTCCCCTTTTCCACGTAGAATCCACGGTGTACCTGTAAATAAAAAAATATACTCACCTTATCTGATGTAGATCAGTCCTTTTCATTCCAAGTAGGCATCCCAGGGGTTAAATAAACAAACCGCCAGCAACCTAATTCAGTGGAAATGTAGGAGTTTATATTTACACGTACACTTCTACTACACAAATGTGGTCCCTCTCCCTATCCATAGTAGCAGCTTTCTGATTGGCTTTGTTCCCCAGTGCACAGCCAATCACGGTTTGCCATAGTAATGAATGGAGATGCTCATCTCCATTCATTACTATGCTGGAAACCGTTTAATTGGAGAAATCACAAGGTTCAGCCCCAATTGACCTTGTAGTTAAATGAGGAAACCACGAGGTCAATTGGGGCTGACCCTTATGGTTTCTCCAATTTAGCGGTTTGTTTTTTTAACCCCGGAGGTGCCTACTTGGAACGAAAAGGACTGATCTGCACCGGATTAGGTGAGTATATATTTTTTATTTACAGGTCCCTTGTGGATTCTAAGTACACAAAGGGTACTAAGTAGCTCAGTGGGACACTAGGTAAGTATATGTGAGTGTGTAAGTGTGCATGTATGTTTAATTGAAGTTTTACTTTCACAGTGTATGTGTACTGTCTTTATTGTAATATTTCTTTTACAGGTGGAACTACAGGTACCAGCAGGCCCTTTAATGCCCCACATGCTAGTACTTGTGTACACATAAGCTATCAGACCGTCGTCCACAGCCCACGGATGGAGGGAACAGCCCCAGGCATCATTCCTGGCCCTTGGGGGGAACCCCTTTATTGGGGGAACCCCGGCCAGAGGTGACTAGTTAGGGGAGTAATGCCACGGCTGCAAGGACCTATATAAATGTGTCCCCCAGCTGTGGCATTACCTCCATGGCTAGTAGAGCCTGGTGCTGGTTTCAAAAATAGGGGGAACCCCTATGTCCTTTACCCCCCCATATTTTTGGAACCAGGACCATTTCAAGAGCCCGGTACTGGTGAATAATATTCAGGGAGACCCTACACAATGTTTCTCTGATATTTTAAGCACCAGGACCGACTCAAAAAGCCCATGTTTAGGACGGGGTAGCACACACAATTTTTTTCTTGTTTTTTAACTATTACACACACATTTACACAGAGAAGCATGCATGGATCTCACCGATTTGTGCATTATTCTCCAAACACGCCAGCCAAAAGCAGATCTATTTGAAATTTCTATTAATGTACGAATTCCGGCAGTGTTTGGCTATTATCGGCAGTGATTGAGAATACAAATCCTTAGTAAATTCCCATGTTGTATGAGGTATATCAGAAAAAACAATCATGTTTGGTCAATGGTGTATTGATTCGTATTTGTGTGGATTGCCGTTAAAGTCAATATAAATTGTCCCAACACTGCCGTGTTTAGTAAATTACTGAGATGCATTTTAGGCCAAAAATGCCATCTCGAATCTAGTCAGGAGCTTAGTAAATTTTCACCTGTATTTCTACACTGAATGAATGGCATATAAATTAAATTCCTCACCTACTTACCTCTTGCAAATATGGAAAAGAGAGCAGGAGAATTTTCTTTTCTTTTAATTGTATATCCTTTTCTATAAAAGTGCAGGCTGCCTTTAAGGAATACCAAATTGTTTATATAACAACCCTGTACCACTATGGCAACTTGATATATACAGTAGCAGTAAGAAGAAAATGGGCAGTGACAGAGTTTTCTATAAGAATAACTTTGAAGAAGGAAAATGTTCCAAAAGTGTGAGGTCAACATAAATCAAACTGTAGTTGGAACACTGTAAAATTCTGCAGATCAACATTGGATATTTCTAAGTCGATATAGTAAGGCTTCTGCTGAATATAAATTAATTACACTTACAGTATCTAAAACAGAAAAAAATATTTACTATTACAGTCAAACACATATAAATGCTTTCGAAACTGGCAGCAAGAGTAAACAGATAAATATTAATTTATTCCATTTATTATGGAAATTGATTAAAATAAATCAATATTTCCTGGCAGGATAAATCAAGGTTGTGTGCTTGTAGGATCATCAGAAGCTTTCTGCACACTCTCTGCACACATTACAGATTAACAAACTTCTTAAATACTAACAGAAATTTGGACAAGATGTGTCCATATACACCAGTGATCTCCAACCCGTAGCTCGCGAGCTACCGGTAGCTCGCCGTAGTATTTTCGGTAGCTCACAGAGTGCACGGGTTTGGGTGGTCACTGGCACTCCTCCCTTCATTTTTAATATGGTGCCGGCTGTCAGCCAATCAGAGCTTGTGGACCGGCAGTGGCGGCACCTGATTGGCTGCCGGACTGTGAGTTTTGATTGGCTCACTTACCGGCACCATATTTTAAATGCCCGCCACCGCCGGAGACTCTGTCACCCTCACCGCAGCTGCTTTCCAGGCGCGCAATGTGCTCTCCTCCCCTTCCGTCCCTCATACAGGAGGAGCTGCACTGGTGGCAGTACAAGAAGCCAGCAAGGGTTAGCACTGTGTGGGGCACTGTATCATACACTGTGGAGGAACATTTTATCTGGCGCTGCAGGGGGCATTTTAAATGGCACTGCGGGGGTAATTGTATCTGGCACTGCTGGTGGGCATTATTTGTGTATCTGCCACTGCTGGGGGCATTATTTGTGTATCTGGCACTGCTGGGAGGCATTATTTGTATATCTGCCACTGCTGAGGGGCATTATTTGTGTATCTGGCACTGCTGAGAGGCAATATTTGTGTATCTGGCACTACGCGGGGGTGGTGCATTACTTGTAGTCATGAGGTCACACCCACTTTCACAGAAACGCATGTGCATTGGAGGGAGGGGGTAGCTCCTTCAGAGGTTTTATTTTCCGAAAGTAGCTCACACCCCAAATAAGGTTGGAGACCACCGATATACACCTTTTCTATTTTGCTCAATTTGGCATGCCATGCATAACACGGCTAAGCCATTTTCTAGGGGTATGGATTAATTTTTATATTTTTGACATAATAGAATATGCAAATTAAGAAAAATCACAAAGTGTAGCTAAATCTCTGAGTCTATGGCATGCCAAGCCGTGCCATACATGGCAGGATATAGGAAAGGTGTATGTGGACACATCTGTACCTATCTGTGTTAGAATATGACCTTTAACCACTTGCCTGGCATGGTCATTTAGGATGCGACCAGTCAGATAAACAGTGTAAGCAGCGGCAGGAAAAAGAAATGTCCCTCTGCTGCTGCTGTCAGAGGGACCAGAAGGTCTCTCTGCCTCCCTGCCCCCTCCCCCAGTGTTTGCTGTGCTGTCGATCACTGATGATTGGTCAGCACGGCAGGACCCCCACCCAGCAGCTGCAGACAATAGCAGCTGCTGGGAAAGTGTAAATGAACCCCTCCAAGTGGTCCCCTCCTTCCCCCGTGTACCTGGTGGCTGTCCCGGGTTTCAAAATGAAAGCCACAATGTTTTCGATGGTCACAATATTCCAAAGTTGGTGACCGATGTTCCGATGTTTGAAGAAAAATTTTCACATATAAAAAAAGAATATATTTTATTTTTTAACTAAAATCATTTTGAATAAGGTGTGTACATATGGTGAGATAAATCTGTAAGATTTTGACTATATAGTCAAAATCTTAAGGAAAGTTAGTGCATATCTCAAGGTGTTAGGCAGCTTGCGATACCGTTTTGATCCCGATGCGTGCTCCCGTGGGGTCGGTATCGTAAGGCTAGATAGACTGTGCAGGCAAGTCAACCTTCACTATCTAGTGTACTATCTAGTAGAAAGTATAGTCAAAATTGTCACTAAGTCAAAATTGTACATAGACAAAATCTCAAGCACAGATAGTCAAAATCTGTCCTATCTGTGCTGTCTTGGCTCTGGGGGAGTTTAAGGGAAATCGCATAGTCAAAATCGGACATAGCAAGGATCTCACCGTGTTTGCACACCTTAAGGCATAATATACATTATACAACTAATTCACTCATAACAAAAAACATTTTCTGAGCGGTTTTTCAGAAAATAATTTGTCAGTTAAGTGGTTAAAGTTTCATGGATGCCCCTTTAATAATGTCCATTAAATGAACTAATAAATGAAAACACATGACACTAGGGCTTTCAAGTAGTGAAAATGTTATTTGACATTAGAATTAATTACTATTGATTGGTGTCAGTATGGCAGTGGACAAAAATAACAGACAACAAACAGGATAGAACAACATTCGTAAAAAAAACTCAAACCTTATACTGTAATTCAAATCTCCATATACTGTAAATGTCAAACACACCCGGATGGGCGTTGTGAATTTTATAGCAAGGATAACTGATCTATTAGCAAATGATGAGGAGAGTGCACCCAACTAATAAACAATAGTCAACATCGACTATACAGTTGTTCTTAACCCCACAACAAAACAATACAATGACAATAACAATATAATGGTGGGAATTAGCCATTTCCAGAAAAACAGGAGGAAGTACTGTGCGGTCAGCAAGCAGACAGCCAGGCACTAATATAACCGTCAAACCGCACCTCTAAAACTGTACACTGACAACTAGAAATAAAAATTTGAAAAACTCATGTCGACCTTTTGACCTGTCAACCTAGCACATGTCGACCTAATGCATGTCGACCTAATGGCAATGTCGACCTTCAGTGGTCGACCTAATAAGTGTCGACCTAAGTTGGGTCGACCCAACGACCCATACCCATCACTCATATTGGACCTGTCATTTGCCTGTCTAACGTGCGTTGTGTATTTTACCATTTGTTCCTTTGCCTCTAAGGGGGACATTTACTAAGCAGTGATAAGAGCGGAGAAGTGAGCCAGTGGAGAAATTGCCCCATCAACCAATCAGCAGCTCTGTATCATTTTATAGTATGCAAATTATAGATGTTACTTCAGTGCTGATTGGTTGCCATGGGTAACTTCTCCACTGGCTCACTTCTCCGCTCTTATCACTGCTTAGTAAATGTCCTCCTTAGGCACTTATAGTGTTCTAGATACTTAGGATTAGTTTTTTTGCCGTGACTAAGTAGCAAAGTCTATGGTGTGATAAATGGGGCAAATTGGTGTATTTGAGGATAGATATATGTGGACAAATCTGTACAGCTCAGTCTGCAGAATGATAAAGCAAAAGCAGGCCTGGAAGTTTTTATCAAACCTCATCAAGTTACTACACTCATTTGTACTCACACTGATTTAGAGGTTTACAGCTCAATATTTAGTTTTTTTATTGACTGCTTATTCTTCCATTTCATTTTATATATACAGTATTGGCACCAAAAATACAGTATACTGTATGTTAGGTTCAAGTACTGAATAAGTTCTGTACCCAGATGCTGAGTTGAGGATATTATGATATCCTCTCTTTTACATAATTCTCAAACATTTCTGTATGCAATTATAAATGGTTGGGGATTTTCCAAATCACATACTAAAGTTATATTACTTTCTGTTTAATTACTGCTAATTGTGACTGGATTGTGCTAACAATGTACTTATATACAGTACACTGGTCATTGTTGCCAACAGCGACTGCTTATTATATACTGTATCTCATCAATCAGGAATCATAAAACTCTTTGTATATAAAAGAGTCACTTAAAGTAACTTCTGTGCAATAATGTGGTCCACAAAAGCTTGTATTTCTCCTATTGATTAATACATAAGTGGACGACCACATTCTACTTTTGAGCATTAATCCACAAAAAATCTTGGAGCGGTATTCAAATGATATGTCATGCCCAATCTCCTTTCTAAAATGATCCCCGTTAACGCGCATATCACGCCCGTAGTGATCAGGTTTAGCTGTTTAAAGTGTTAGGGCGTATTGATCAGGTTTAGCTGTTTAAAGGGGTAGCGAGCTGAAATGATGATACCACGCCCATCAGCAGAAACAGAATGGGTGTGGAAGGGGACGGAAAGAATTGAATACTGCCCTTGGAGTCTACTTTTTGGATTTTGTGGGCCACGGTAGAAATTTTTAAATCATTGCTTCAAAATCCATCCTATTACTGATTCAATACACTTACCTTTATTATATATTTAGTTTATTCTGTAAGTCTCTTTTATGTGTTAAATGATGCTCTTTTGTATGTGTCAAATTTGTGTATTTGATTGTTTTTGTTAATGAGGTAGTTATACATATTCATTATTTCATAACTGACTTTTTATGAGTTTTTAATTCTTGACATCTACCAATCAGCAAAGCACATGAGCAGAAGTTAGACAATATGAAGTAACAGCTTAAAACATACCCCAGCCCCCCTCTAAAAACAACCTGAATAGAAAGGTTATAAGATTGCTTTTTTCCAGCCGTAGACCACAGGGATTGTCTCCAATTCTTTCCTCCTTTCAGCAGGCTTTAATAGAAGGGAGTAATATTACACATCAGCAATGGCCTGGCATGAATAATTCACACCTGCCAAGAATGTTTGCTGATATTATTGCTTTCTTCTTATTCTGAAGGGCGGAGAATAGCAAAGCTGAATCCACGACACCAAGGGAGAAAAGATGAATTGCTACTCCGAGCTTCCTACTTCACAACATCTGCAACAATCACATTTAGTATGGTGATGCAATGCGGGAGCCTCCAGCGAGCAACGTAACAAATTGCTTCTTGGGGAAATAACATGGTGATTGAACCAGAGCAGAGAGCAGGTCATACATTTGCAGTGACAAAGCAAAAACAGGACCAGTGATGAATTAAATAGGAACATATAATGCCACACGGCCAAAAGCATAAAGAAAGCCGCAGATGTAGGGGATAAAGTTAAAGGTATTGAAAGAAACAGGGATTTAAAGAAAATATTTTCAATTTAGTTAGTAAACTTTTTTAAACAGCATTATCATATCTATTGTGTAACCTTGTTGCGTAACTGTAAAAATGATGTTGTATTGTGATTTTTTTTTTTTTTAAGAATATATAAAAAAGATGTTGGTATTGTTATTATTTACAAAGTTTATACATATATTAGCATCACTTGTATGTTATAGTTGTATAAAAGTAGAGTTCTAATGTCATTGCTTACAATCAATAACTTCTGATGTCATCACTTAAGTGTTTATTAAGAAAACTTGCATATTATAAGGATAATGCAGCAACTACTGTACATCACTATGGATATTTGTAGTCACCTCGGAGATCCACAATGTCTTCTAACAATCCTATAATTTACAGTAGGGGAATACAGTATACTTTACAGTATACAGTATAATCCTGTACTGTATGTACTGTGTACTCTGTACAGCGCTACAGGAAATCTTGGATCTTTATAAATCTGCAAAACAATAACAACAGCATTGGTTTCTTTTATTCTGCAGAAAAAAAGTAATAATAATTTATATGCATGTTTGCATTTGTTAATTTGAAGGGAAACAGCCATGCTAGCTTCTCCAGTGGGCATAATAACATATTCTTTATTCACAGCATGAAATAGATGCTCCAGTGGCCAAGATACAGTATTATAATGATGGTATCTTGCATGATTTGCATTCCAAGCAATAACTATGGTATTAGACAAAGTATCTCTGATGCATTTGTTTTACTCAACACAAAAAGCTTTACAAAACAGTCATAGCAAAATGCTTTCACATACTGTATTTATACACAGACCTAGAGCTATTACACAGTTGGGCCCATTAAAGTCAGGAAAATACCAAATAGTGTATTAAATGTAGAGATGTGCACTGACTCCTGTGTTTTAGTTTTGGGTTTGAATTCATCTTCATGTTTTGGTTTTGCCAAACCACCCACAATTGCTGGTCCAAACTGCTCAATGCTGCTGATACTGGACTGCTTATTATTTTGCAAATTATTATCATTTTGTTAAATACTGTAAGTTGTATGAACTCACTGCAAATGCTGTAACAGGGATGAGGTGCCTAGATAGTCCCTACCTCTACTAACTTTACCCTCACAAATGGTACAGATGCCTTCACAAATGTTGTCAGTACTTGGGTAAAATTAATTCCACATCAAAAAGGTGTCTTTTTTAGACTTATACCCAAGCATGACAATGGCTTTCTCTTTTACATGAGCAAGAACTGCTGCCACTAATGGTTGACTTACACAAAAAACATCCTCATCATCAACATCCTCATTAGCATCAGATAGTGCAACATGGACACCCCTACATTCTCTTTAGGGATTTGTGAACACACAGTTTATTCTTCAGCCTTAGTGTTATTCTTTTTTGGGGGCACTGATTTGTCTGTTTTGAAGGGGACATCTCTACCTCTTTTCTTTTACATTTTGAAAGATTTAGATTTTAGGTGCCTTTTCTTAAACTTTGTGTCCCCTGGACAACCTTTAGTAGATGTTTGAGTATTATCATGACTGGCAGCAGTCACAGCACTAGTACTGGGTTGCTGCTCCTGCTCTTCATTGATGTTGACTGATCCATATCAACTCACAGCGCTACAAGTAATGGTGGCATCTATTTAATGCTATTTTTTAACTACAGTGCCTGAACAACAACATACATTTTTTTTAACACTGCAGTAAGTGATGGTGACACCTACTGAACATTATGGTTTAAGCACAGTGCTCAACAACATCCACTTTTTTTTAACACTGCAGTAAGTAATGGTAGCACCTACTGAAAGTTATTTTTTAGCAGTGTTTGAACTTATCCCGATTTGCATAACACAGACACAGTCACAGTGCTGCAGACCACAGCCCTTTACTATTGACACAGTAGCCCACAGCCTTTACACTGCAAGCCCACAGCCCTTCACTGATGATGATGATGATGATGATGATGATGATGATGATGACAGACTGACACAGTCACAGACAGTGCTGCAGCCTAAATCCCTAGTTCACTGATGACACTGAGTGTATCACAGACTAGTATCCCACGGCCCTTAATCATAGTCACAGTAGCACTTGAACACTTTGTAGCCCACCCCACATCCTCTCCCAATGGTGTTCTATGTGAAATGGCACTCAAAGCACAAGGAGGGCTGTTATCGAATCCAAAACACCTAAGATCCGACATCAGGAGGAAGATGTTTTGCCTCTTTTTCGTATGGGAGTCTGGTGGGAAATACCAAGCCTGGGATTGGAAGTACTCAGAAACTGAGTACTTTGATTAAGTTGGAAACCGAGCCATACATCTTTTATTAAATGAGATCCAAAAGAAATGTTTAAATCAAGAATACAATCATGCTTCCCTAAATTGTGTATCCATTTTGTCTGGCACCTCCAAACTAGAAATGAAAGAGAACGCAAACAGTATAGTATGTGCTTGATTCAGATATGTGCACTAATCCCGTTGCAACTACATCTTTGTAAACAGATACTGTTGCAACCTCTGGGATTTGTATTGTAACATCCACTGGTGGCTTAGCAAATCTAATCATCTGTATGCAAAGACACAGCATCAGTCACAGATCAGTTTACTGTGATCATCTTTTTTTATTGAATCATGACATTTTATGTTAGTGCCACTTCATTGTTTCAACCATTTCATTGCTTACTGTAAGGTGTACAGAATGTGGTTACATTCAGAGGTCTATACAAAGAATGGGCTGCTTGCTTTTTTCAATATCATAGAACCATAGTTCGACACCCATCATTACTTTTACATCATTTGTGTTGTGACTGCCCATGAGGACTAAGCTTGGTGTAGTTTCTGTTGAAGTGAACCAAGAGCCCAAGTTCATCCTTGTTCCTGCTCCACAAGGCAACTGGCCATTTAGTAGGGTAACAATTATATTTTAACTTAGAAATCTCAGTATCAATTTCCTACTGAAGTTAAAAAAAATATTCATAAGTGAAAATGGTAGGTGTTCTGGTCAGCCACTCTCCTGCTGGCTCTGGCTGGTGCAGTTCTGCTTCCAGCATCTCACAGGTAGTCACAGCTCCCATAGGGATGTGTGTGTAGCACTGTCAATAATTTAAAGGTCCAGTAGTGCCAAAAAGTTTGGAACCAATTTTAGGTCACATTCTCTACAAGGAAGTTTCTGATCACTACCCATTGCCAGAGTATAGGTTTCAATACCTAACTCTAGCATCTTGCCTTGTGCTTCATAGTGCCTTCCCTGAGGGATCTCCATTACCTGATCCTACAGTCAGGGCCAGACTGCCCATCTGGCAATTCTGGCATTTGCCAGAAGGGACAATGGTCTGGTGGGCTGGGCAAATAGATAGCTGGGATAGCCACGCACAGCGCAGCTTCTATCTCTCTGGGTTTCCCTTCCCCGCCTAAAGTGTCTCTTTCCAAGAAAGATGGGGGCGTGCCACAAGTACATGCCCTCTGACTCACTGCATGCTCCTTGTGAGCTGTGTTCATGCCCCATTTAACTGGCATGCATGCCCCCTTCATAGATGCCTTCGGCGCGCACGTTCACGGCAATACCAGGGATGAAAAATGGCCCTAGTCTGTCCCTGCCTACAGTAGTTCTCTTGTGTGTCTGATTCCTGCCTGACCCATGTGTGACCCCTGCCTGACCACTGAATGTTCTTAAACCCGAGTTCCCATCTAGCTCTGATTCAGTTGGATAGCTCCATGTTGATAAGCATATTATTAGCTTCTACTCCATTGCATAACAGTGCCAGTAATTGGAAACTAAGACAGAGGACTGCAGCATAGACCAAACTTCCTTGCAGGGGTCCCTGGTGAAAACCAAAATGTTAGACTCCATGCCTGTGTTCTTGCTCTCAGCCAATCCCAAAGTATGGTTTAGCACCCATTATCAATCTGTAGGTTGCAACAATTAGAATATTTATGCATATGGTACCGAACAATGTTATCATAGGGAGGATGCATGCAGCAGGGGCAAGGTAAAGTGGGAGGAACACTGAATGGAGGAGATAAGAAGGTGGGAGAGGACAGCTGATTTTTTATCTATGTTAGGGAACTCTAGAACTATTGTGTGAGATCCCTAGAGCCAGTGAGAGGGGTTTCTGCCTATAACAGTCCCCCATTGTTCCCTTAGTGTATGATGTACACACCAGTATTTAGGTTGTTGCTATGACTTAAACATCTTGAAGTAGGGGCTTACACAATAGGCTGGGGACCACAGGATTATTAGCTAGAGTAGGAGCTGCAGGTAACACAATATGGCAAGGAAGCAGTTAACAGGATTGTAACCTTAGGATACTGGATGTGTTGAGGACTCTAGAGCAGGGTGTAGCTGAGATCTATCAGTATGACCTTATGCAGACTGTGGATGTGTAGTTTACCATTAAAGTAATGAGAGCTCAGTAGTTCAACACAGTACTTGAACACAGGTGAAATGCAGCTGAGGAATGAGCTCACAGATCTGAACCAAAGCTTTGATGCAGCACAAGATCATAACACAGTGACTTCTGCTGTTTGTAATGAATGTCAACAGGAATGATGAAATACTCAATACCTTTATTTAAACTGCAGAGTAAATGTATAAAATAATAAATAGCAGTTGAAATCCACAGAATGGATCGCATAAATAAAACAAAAGTCCAATGAGAGTCCATCTGTGCCCTGTGGAGATATCCACGAGGCACAGATGAAGTCCCTAGTAATTAGCAAATGCACAGAGCATCCAGCATGGACATAGCTGAGGAAATAATTCAGGAACTAGCAAAACAAATAGGGGCCGACAGACCAGGCTACCAACTTGAACTAGGAAGTTAGACACAGTCAAAATGAAATATCACTGGCAGTGTGGAACAGGGCTGGCTGCCTCGTAGCAGGATCAGGGACCAATAACAGAGCACAAAGCAGACCGGGTCCCTTAATGATAAACTAAATGCACCTAGCAAGCTACAAATAGTTTACCAGTGTCCTGGCTGACAGGCAACATCTGGGACCAGGAATCAGAGCAGCAAGCTGGAGTTCCAGTTACCCGGCAACTGCAGGGACCAGCAACTCCCGCAGGCAGCATGACATGGCATCCTGATCACCTGGCAATGACCAGGACCCGCTACCAAGATAACTGCAGCAGCAACTCATAAGAATCTGCTGGGGCAAGTGCCAATAAATGTATTGTGCAAGTTGAACAGCATAAAAGTAAGAGCATTAAAGAACAGAGATTCTAACCCTTAGTCTCTTTCCCACCCATACCAATGCAGTGAATAGTCTATGCAGCATAATATATAAATGGTTGGAGATAATGCAAAATCTAGTAGGTAAAATATGAATATGACCAATTTAATGGCTATTTTTCATGAAGAAAAAGAAAAAAAAATGCACATAGAAATATAATCATACATTTCCGGCTTTTGTATCTCTGTGCCTCCCAGGTCTGTCTCTGCAAGCTGCTGCACCTTGCACTTAGAGGATTTGGGGCTGACTTGTAGCACCATTCAATGCCTCCCAGAGACCTTCAGCTCCCCTCAGCAGACTCAGCTGCTGTTCCTTAGATGCAGCTTCACACACACACACCTGTCAGACTGCAGCGCAGCTCCTGGATACCCCAGCCTTCAGTCCTCCCCAACTGCCATTGCAACTGTCACCACCTAACACTGCATGAGACATCTGAACTTTCGTGCAGCTGCTTGGAATTATCTGTCTGTGTAAGCATATGCAGAAGCATTGTAGCACACTCCACAGTGTCAGATGTATTACTTTGCGTAGCATGGTATTACAGTTTATGTTGCTGTCAGTGAGGCAGGGATGTGCTGCTGTTAGTGAAGCAGGGTTGTGATTCATTTCTGTGTTGGAGTGATACAGCTTTGGCTCTATGCTGTGGTTTTGGTGACAGTCGGAAGTAGTTCAAGTGTGCAATCATTGGGAAATAATGAACGCTCATGATTTGTTTTGTGTCCAATCATGTTAGTTGTCTATCATTACAAAAAATTATCTATACCAGTGGTTCCTAAACTTTTTTGAATCATGGAGCCCTAGAGTATTCAAATTATTTTCACGGCACCCCTAGGACAAAGGTTTTTTTGTTGAGAAATTCAGAAAACAATTCAGTAAATTGTGTTTATATGACATTTTTAGGTTCAGTTATGTAATGAGGGACATGATTTGCTGTTTATCCACATAGTTTATGATTGGAAGTCATAAGCACTGGTTTTGCCTATTACATTGAACATAAAGAGTTTGAATTGGTCCTGGACCATCAACCCAGGGCACCACTGCAAGTGCCCCGAAACATCCCGGGGTGCCACGGCACCCATTTTGAGAACCACTGATCTATACAATGATGAAAGCTGCAACACAATCAGTTTGGTGCTTTTACAATCAGACAAACAAAGACTCATTTATAAGATGTGGAGAAACAGTGTCAAATAATAATTTTAGAAATAAAGCAATTGATGTTTCTTTGCGACCATGGTGTAAGGTGAAACATGCATAAACAATTTTCATTTTATTTTGGAATTTTAGTTGTTTCTATAATAAAGAGGTCAAACAATTTCAGTTTGGGTGAAAAATTTGGTTTCTACATAAGTAGAGTATGTTATGCTCTTCTGAATAGACTCCCAATTATACTGTACTAGCTGGAGTGCCCAGCTTTGCGTGGGCTTTTAAGAATGTCTTTTTCCAAAAATAAATTTGAATATTAAACACACAGTATAAATAACATTGTAGATAGCTGAATACCCGTGCTTCACTGCGGGATGAGGATGGTAAATTAAAATGATAGTTGTTCATTAATTTATGTTGGTTGGACATCTAGTATATAGGCATATCTTGCTTCCCTGACGCACTTTGTGTAGTGGCCGGACCCCTTTTTGGTCCCCCAAGAGACCTTGCTCTTCCCACTATACAACTGTTAGTCTGTGGCTTCCTGCTCCCTCCATTCCCCTCCTCACATCATGTCAGTGTCCCTGTGAAATTATCGATTTATTCACAGTTTCTTATATAGCGCAGCACATTATGTATCTCCTGATTTACTCTATGCTGCTGGGGGATCGTGCTACTTCCACTATATAACTCTCAGTGTGTGGGTTTGTGCTACCTGCATTCCCCTCCTCACATCACGTCACTGGCCCTGTCACATGCAGCCCTGTCATCACTGACATATCATGCATGTCCTGATATAGTGTGTGCTGCTGGCCCACCCCTAGGGGTGCTAGTGGTGTGTTACCCCACAGTGTTTGTTCCCAGAGTGTAAGTCATATGTGTAGCAAGTTTGGTGTAAATTGCTGCAGGCATTCCAGAGTTATGCTGTCTGCTGAAAAACTCTGTGCTGCTGCCTCACCCCTAGGGATGCTAGGGGTGTCTTACCCCCACAGTGTTTGTTCCCAGCTTGTAAGTCATATGTTACCAAGTTTGTTGTAAACTGGTCCAGACATTCGGGAGTTTAGCTGTCTCCTGAAATATTCTGTGCTGTTCCACCCCTAGGGGTGCTAGGGTGTCTACCCCCCACAGCGTTTGTTCCCAGATTGTAAATCAGATGTGTGTCAAGTGTGGTGTAAATTGCTCCAGGCAGTCCACAGTTATGCTGTCTCCTGAAATACTCAGTGCTGTTCCACCCATAGGGGGGCTAGGGGTGTCTGACCCCCACAGTGTTTGTTTCCAGAGTGTTAGTCAGATGTGTACCAAGTTTTTTGTAAATTGCTGCAGTATTCCAGATTTATACTGCCTGCTGAAATACTCAGTGCTGCTGCCTCACCCCTAGGGCTTCTAGGGGTGTCTTCCCCCCACAGTGTTTGTTCCCAGATTGTAAGGCATATGTGTACCAATTTTTGAGTACATTGCTCCAGCAATTCCGGAGTTAGGCTATCTCCAGATATACTCTGTGCTGCCCCCCCCCCCTCCTCCTCCCAGAGGTGCTAGGGATTTCTAATTGCTTTGGTTGCCTCCACCATGTTTTACTACACTCATATGTAAAATTTCACGTTCTTCACTTGTAAACTGTGGATTTGTATAGAAAGACAGAAGTACAAATTTTCGCTTTTATATAGTAGATATATCATACAAGTGAATGGAGAAAAAGGCAAAATTCTTCCTATAGATGAAATGACGATGTGGAAATCATGTTTCATTTGAGAGCTGGCGATATGATTCTGCACTGTATTCTGTCATTTTCCATTTTTATAGGATTTATAATCTGTGAATGGCTCTCGGATGATGATGGGTGATATAGTCTGCTGTGTAGTAAGGTTGGGGAAGGACTAGGAACACTTACGGACAGATTCTGCCAGCTAATTTTTGTTATCAAATGCTGCACGAGGAATACACAATAGTTTGCAGAACAGTTATGAAAAATTCTATCATCTCTAGAGCTGCAGATCAGCAAAACCTTTTAAAAAAAGGCCGCTATCGATTATATCAGTTTCTTTCTAAAATTATAGTGGTTTATTCCTGTAGTGAGGAATATTATAAAGAATGATAAAACAGTTAAATTAGGTAAGATTCTGAAATGTAAATGAAAAAAACAAAGAAAAACAAAAAACGAAATGCACTTTAAATGAACAAATGAGGGACTCAATATGGATGTGTTATGGATTCCAATATAATGGGATAATAGAAAAAATCATGTACATTCTGCATCTCTTTAATATGGATTTTTTTCCATGTTTTATTATTCTGGCTGTAATCTTGACCTTTCTTTTACAATACAGATAAATATTTATCTCTCTTTATTGGAGGGTGCAAGTCATTGCATTAAAATGATCAGACAGTCAGTTCAACACATACTCAGTCATACTGTTATATCTGTAGAACTCTTGGCATAATTAGTATGCTTTCCTGCCTTTTGCTGCTAAGGTTTCCTTTTAATGATGTGTATTCTGCAGAATGCTTCAAGTTTGCTGTAGAAACTTTAAGCTATATAGATGTTCTTACATCTAAAATGATTTTTCTTTGGCTTATGAATAGAAATGATTAGGTGGGCGTCTATTAGACTTGGTCAATTGTTTGGTCAGAGAGGAAATCAGTAAAGTGACTATACTGAAGTAGAGAAAAGATTGTGGTTTCCAGAAATTATCATTGTAGACATTTGTGCTAGCCTACAGTTGAAATTTTAAAGAAACTTTGTATGTTACTGTATGGATTAGTAACATAACATATTAATAAAATGAGAATGCTGATATGTATGTGGGATATTGTTTAAATGTTACCAGGTGGCCGGCAAATATCCCATCAGTCCAAGTGGGTGGCAAATATCCCATCAGTCCCATCAGTCCAGACCTTAGCTAGAAGTTGCTGGGGGAAAAAATACACATTGTCTCTAGAAATCACTCTAATAGTGGGGCAAGTAGATGCAAACCATATATACTGTACCCACATTGTACCATAACAGATAATTCTACTGACCTAAAGGACCCTCCATTAGACTCACCAGTCACAATGGGTGGGTTTTCTTTCTCATGTTCCCTGGTGAAGGTGAAGAGGAGTGGCCCCAGATAGTAGTAAGCCAATAGGGGTGTCTTCACTGACAGACAGGAGTGTTGTCAGTTCCCACAGCGGTGCATAGGGTGGTAGATTATATTAAATTTAGTGAGAGAGAGTTGTGTATTAACATTATGCATGAATTATTTCCCACACCTCTTATTTTAGGTATTTTGTTATGTCATAATGCCATGTGTGCCTGGAGTGAATGTAGTTACACTGCACAAAAGTGGAATTAAGGAAGTGGAAAGTAACTACTGACCAATGAGATTTAAATATCTCAAATCTGGCAATATACAGGATCCCAAACACCATTGATTTATTAGGGGGAGATATTGTCAAATAAATATTATTGACTTTTGTGACTGGATAAAAAAAATAATAGATGGGGGGTTGTAGATGTAGCTTATCTAAACTTTAGTAAGCTTTTTGACACTGTCACATATCACAGGCTGTTATATAAACTTAAAAGTTTAGGATTGGATTTTAAGACGTTTGAATGGATAATATCTTGGTTGCAGGATAGAAAACAGCATTGTACAGTTGTAAATGGAGTCCATTCACTATAGAGAAATGTTACCAGTGGAGTTCCTCAGGCATCTCTACTTGTAATATCTTTTTGGTGACATTGCAAATGGTTTTGAAGGGAAAGTTCAGATGTAGCCATGCTCATCATTGCTGATGCACCATACAGGCATCCTAGTCGTGCCATACAAATAGCGTAGGTTGGCAAAGTAAGGTGTGATAAGGTGCTAGAGTATCCAACGCATGCAATACACAGCTTCACCACTGGGTGGAAATTTCCCTGCTAATAAAAACTACAATACAGTGCTGAATAGAGTGGATGGATATGGAACTACTGAATACTGTACAATGTAGCAAGCCCTGGCAAGCAGGCCAGTGCACAGTAAATTCAGTAGTCTTTTTAATACAGTAATACTACAGGGCAGAGTCCAAAATCACTGGAATGCCAGGCACCCAGTGACAGTATGCCTTCCAACTAAACACTCCCCTGGTGCGCTGTATAAAATTATCTATAAATTAAGTAGAAATGTGAACATAGAAAAAGATTTGTCAGTGTCTCTGACTCACATAATGAAAAGCACAGTTCAGAGTATTACACAGCTCTTAAAATCAGTGATAGAGTTGGGACACACAGCACTATTAATAAAAAATTGCAATGAGTGACATCACTATGTCACTGCATGTATCACTCACCTGTCTCAATGACTCTCTTGGCATTGCAGTAACACCAATGTTACCATGCGTGTAAGCTACGGTACAATTCCCACAAAGTACAAGATGATTTGAAAAACAAATTAGAATACTTTTCTGTTATCAATTTTATGCTGGATATACTTTACTGTATGTTATACATTGCAAGTCTAATTTATTACACATGCTACTTGTGCAGTACACATTGTTTAGAATGCACCGATCATCAATTTCTGCAGTGAGTTCACACAATGCTAACATGCCTTACAAATTAACGCTGGGCTCCAGGATCATTGTGTAAAGTGACAATACAGAAAAAGATCAGCTTGCATTGAACTGATTGTGCATCTCCGACACGCATAACCAGCAATGCCTTACATACATCACTATGCCAATAGAATGGACAAGCAGCATCTGCTGATTAAAATTATATGTGGCATGCCTATATTCTGTGTGCAAAAATACTGTAACATAGCATTTCCTATGCAGATACAGTACATCCATAGTCTCACACTGAATATAGGCCACATATCATTTTAATCAGCAGAGTCTGCTTGTGCATCCTATTTGCATAGTGATGCATATAAGATGCACTTACGGTAAACAAAGACACCCGACATTAGCAGAGCTGCCCGGGAAACTGACTGCTCACTCACACCCAGTATCTTGCGGTGCATGTACAATTTTAACATGCCTTACAAATGAACGTGCCTTTTTTGTATTCTGGGTTCCCTTCCCCAACCAAAGCCAGCATGAGCCATTCAATTACATTGTGTACCAGCTGTGTTTTGCATTTATTAAGCAGTGCAACCAGTCCATGAAATCATAAGTCTAATCGGGGGTGGGATTTGGGCGTGAGAGAGGCTGCCTATGATAATTTGAAAAGCCACACTTGTATACCTATGTAAAAAGTATCAAGCTCAGATTTTTTCTAATTTTCCCAAAACAAGTTCTGTCATACTTCGTATACAGACTCAGACATGCACACAGATATACCAATCAGTTGCAAAAAAAGCTGTGCTTGCTACTTTTTACACATATATACAAGTGTGGCTTTTCAAATTACCAGAGTGTTATCTTTATGAGACTTAGTTTACTGTACTTCTTCCCGGGCCTCCCCATTGCTTTAATAGGCACTCTTGTAATTTGAAAAGCCATACATGTGTTGTTTAGATATGTAAAAAGTATCAAGCACAGCTTTTTTCTAATTTTCCCAAAACATGTTCTGTCATGCCTCGTATATAGACTCAGACATGCACGTAGATATACAATCAGTTACAAAAAAATCTTTGCTTACTACTTTTTACACAGACATACAATACAAGTGTGGCTTTTCAAACTACAAGAGTGAGACTCAGACATGCACACAGATATACAGTACCACAGATATAGCGTCACTGCCACTGTGAAATTGCAAGATCCAAGAAAACAGCACAAGACATGGTGTCAAAAAAAAATTAGATTTGTATGGTAAAATATACAATATATCATGCATGATCATGAGTGCCCCAGCATGAGCAGAGGACAATTTGCAGTGTGTAATAAAACAACTGTTATCATGGTAAGGCTTGTTAAAAATGCATTACAGTATAACCACTATAATAAACATGCTAAGGATAGACATAAGGATATCCTTACAAAGAACTAAGTATCTAATAGGGTTTGAGGTAACAATAAAGTTAAAATGGTAGATTAGAATGGCCAAGTGGTTCTTATCTGTCATCACATTCTATGATGTAATATGTCAACACTTTAGAAATAAAGGATAATAGCAATGATACTGTAAAATTATATATATTTTAAAAGTTACAAATGAGTTATTTGACCTTATAAACACACAAAACTGTTCATGAACTCAAAGGCAGTTTGGGTTGCTCCAATCTGAGCCATTAATTAATTAATTAATGGAGTTCAATCTATGGAGGGAAATGTTACCAGTGGAGTACCCCAGGGATCTGTACTTGGTCCAGTTCTCTTTAATATCTTTGTTGGTGACATTGCAGATGGTATTGAAGGGAAGGTATGCCTTTTTGCAGATGATACAAAGATATGCAACAGGGTAGACACACCGGGAGGGGTAAAACAAATGATTGATGACCTAGGTAGGCTTGAGAAATGGTCAAGAACGTGGCAACTACAGTTTAATGCTAAAAAATGCAAAATCATGCACTTGGGTCTCAAAAACCCAAAGGCTAAATATAGTATCAAGGGTACTATAATGGAAACTACTGAGGAGGAAAGGGATTTAGGAGTCACTATTTCAAGTGACTTGAAGGCAGGAAAGCAATGCAACAAAGCAATGAGAAAGGCAAGTCAGATGCTTGGTTGCATGGGGAGAGGAATCAGTAGTAGGAAAAAAGAAGTGATAATGCCACTGTATAGGTCATTGGTGCGGCCCCATCTGGAATACTGTGTCCAGTTCTGGAGACTATATCTCCAGAAGGATATAAATACATTAGAGAGTGTACAAAGAAGGGCAACTAAAATGGTGCATGGCCTACATCACAAAACGTACCCGGAAAGGCTAAAAGATCTTAACATGTATAGTTTGGAGGAGAGAAGGGAAAGGGGGGACATGATAGAAACTTTCAAATATATCAAGGGTCTTAACAAAGTTCAGGAGGGAACCATTCTTCAAAGGAAGAGAAATATTAGAACTCGAGGACATACACTGAAACTGGAGGGGGGGAGGTTCAGGGGAAATTTAAGGAAAAATTACTTCACAGAAAGGCTATTGGATAAGTGGAATAGTCTCCCATCAGAGGTGGTAGAGACTAAGACTGTAGAGCAATTTAAACATGCTTGGGATAGGCATATGAATATACTTACAAAGAATTAAGGTTCAAAAAGGGTTGAGATTACCTAAAGGATAAAAAAAAGGAGCAGACTAGATGGGCCAAGTGGTTCTTATCTGCCGTCAAATTATATGTTTCTATATTGTGTTTGGTGAAAGAACCTGCACAGACCAATAACTTCCTATTGGTTCACACAGCCCCTAATAAGCTTCCACACTGGGTATAAGGTAGGTCTTAGTATCCTTTATGCTAGTCACAGAAATCCAAGATGTTGTTTTATACCTGTGTCTCACAGAAAAAAAAGAGAAAATGCAGGTGCATGCTCTAGAACACTGTACAAATATAATAAACTCTGTAATTTAACATGGATTAAAATTGAGTTTCTTAGCATAATTTCTGGCAAAAAAAATATGGGCTCACCTACCACGACCAGGTAACCTCATCAGGTTTCTCTCTAAAATTTCTAAGCTTCAAGTCCAGATCACAGGATACCCTGGGCCAGCACAACACAACCACCAAAGGCATCACACTACTAAGAGCAGCAGTTTAATTCTTAAAAGGTGTTAAATGAATAAGAAGTAGCAGATCAGTGCAACAAGTTTTGCATAAATGAGAAGTTGTAATTAGGGTGTTAAAAAGGTGTTACATTAGTGGAAAGCAGTTTAGGTACTAACTATTAAGTATTACAATAATGATGCCACAAAGCATCCTGGCTACATCAAACCAGGGGCCCAATGCTCAGAACCCATTCATAATACTGACATACTGTATAAATTTAAGCAAGACTTATCATTCATAGTGCCTATAACAATATGTAGTCTGCAAATGCAGGACCCTGTACTAATTAAAAAACACAAGGGCAGGTGAGAGGGGTGCTATTCCAAGCTAATGGAGTATCTGCCTTCAAGTGTACACACATGTACACAATATAGAATCTATTAGACCAGCAACCCTCTCACCTGATGAGGTTACCTAGCCTTGGTAGGTGGGCCCATATATTTTGGACAAAAACTATGCTAAACACCTCAATTTTAATACATGTTAAATTGCAGAGTTTATTATAATTGTTCAGATTACCAGTGTTCTTAGTGTTTGAGTGTGCGCCTGCATTTTCTTTTTTTCTGTGAGGCACTGTAAGTCTTAGCATGGTAGCACCTCTTATTATGTATAGATTTAGAAAGTACAGCACAGCTCCACAACCCATATACCTGTATCTGTAAGAATTTTCTAATAAACATTGAAGCAATGACATTAGAATTATCATTTACACAGATATTCTATTCCACATAGCGATCTATATTTTCTGATTATTATGCTGACCACACACTTGTACATTCTCTGCAGACCGCAGAAGACTGTATTCTCCATATAAGTGTAGAACTTGCAGAAGTGATTACTTTTGAGACAGAACATTTTGGAAACAAATGTTTTGTGTTCTTCTTTACAAGGGAAGCACTCTTGATCCTAGAAAGCTATAGAAAGTACTATTCTTGGAGATATATACATATATATATATATATATATATATACAAAAAAGAAAAGAAATGGCAGCGGCACTCCGTTGAAGTAAATCAGCAAACGTGTATTTCAAGTCAGAATAACATCACAATGGTCACACGAAGAACCAACGTTTCGGGGGTCCTGAGACCACTTTGTCAAGGCATGAACAGTGTGTACAAGAGACCCACTTACCTTTATAGCACCCAGGTGAATCCCACACGTGGAGGTGAGCAGGGCCGGACGCCGTCAGCCTCGGGAACCGCCGGGGAACTTCCGGCGTCTCCAGGAAGTGACGAGATGTCGGGTGTGTGATGCGGTCGCCATAGCAACCAGCGTCACATCGCCATAGCAACCAGCGTCGCATCCCAGAGCACCCGCGCCGGCCCTGTAAAACAAAGTGACAGGGAAGGAGCACTCTGTACTATAAGAACACAACAGGGACCGGACAATATGTGAATGACTGAAACGCAATGCATAAGGAGTTGAGATGTATGTAGGATCGCTTGAATGATGTGTATAAAGTGGCGTGATAAAATAACGGCAGAAGTGTACAGAGATGTATAGAGGGCAAGACAGGAGAGAGCTGAGGGAAAAAAATTAAGGAATAAAAGAGTGGGAAGAAAAGGAAGAGCGAGACAGATGTTTGTGGATTAAAACAGGAATAAAAGGAGAAGCAATAAAAAATGAGGCAGAAGAGGTAGAATGTGTGAGGGAGAACGGAAAAGAGCAGCTGTGTGGTGTGTATGTGGTGGAACTAAAATGTGAAGGGCTGAGTCTATGAGATGTGGAAAAAGACCAGGAAAGTGAAAGGGAAAAATTAAACGTGGAGAGGATTGTGTGTGACGTGACACTGAATATGTGTAACGTGCTAACCGTGCTGTATATAAAAACCAGAAAAATATAACAGAAGCGTGAAGCGCCAAGCTGGGCAATGTGCTGGACGGGAGTGAAGATGTGGGAAAAGGCAAGAATAGGAGGTGCAGTGTGCACGAAAGAGAGAAAGAGAAGAAGAAGGTGAAACCTAAAGGGCGGTGGGGGGAAGTATGCAGGCTATGAACAGTGAATGCTTAAAAAGCTCGGCTACAATTCGGGCCTTAACTAATGCCCGGTTGGACATGAGAGCATTAAGTTCAGTGTGTTAAAGACTGTTCCACTGGATCTTGTCATTAAGTCCCTTTGGTGGGAAAGTTTCCAATTTAAAAATCCAGTGAGCCTCCAACCTAATTAGAGCCCCGTTCCTGTCGCCCCCTCTGAGTTGTGCTGGGACGTGATCAATAATCATATGTTTCAACGACTCTACCGAATGTCCCTTTGCTGCAAAGTGCTGTGCCACTGGCTGATCAGAGCTCCCCTTCTTGATGGCCGCGTTGATGGCTGACCTGTGTTGTGCCATCCTTGTTCTGAAGCTGGTGATGGTCTTGCCTACGTACCCTAACCCACATGGGCAGGTGATGAAGTATACCACATGAGTAGATGTACAGGTCATAACATGCTTCAATTTAAATGTTAGGTCCTTGGATTGATGTTTAAAGGATGATCCGCTAATCATGTTCTTGCAGGTAGTGCACCCCAGGCATTTATAGCAGCCTGGCTGTTTGGTGAGGAAATGGGACGATGTAGAACTGGTAAAGCCCGTGATGTCGGCATGTACAATCATGTCTTTGATGTTTCTGGCCCTCATGAAGCAGTTCATTGGCCTCCTGTTTTTGAAACAAGCAAGTTTCTCGTCAGTGGCCACTATGGGCCACAACGCCCAAGTGGCCCGTTGGACCACCGGGCTGGATGTACAGAATTGGCTTTTCCAGGGTATTGTGTCGTCCTTCTTTCTTATTGATGGGCGCAGCAGATCCTTCCTATCCATCTTCATGACCTCATGTTTATGCTTCAGCAAGTCAGTCTTGTTGTAGCCTCTCTGAAGGAATTTGTTGTTTACTCTATCCAGCTGGACTCCCAGAGTATCATGGTCGCTGTGGATCCTGGCAGTACGTATTAGTTGGGACCGAGGTAGTCCTCTAACGAGAGGTTTGGGATGATGACTGCTGGCCAAAAGCATGGTGTTTTTGTCCGTGGGTTTGGTATAAATGGAGGTGCCAATGCTGTTGTTGCGTATATTAACTCGTACGTCCAGGTAATTGATGCTAGAAGTATCGCACTGATAGGTAAATTTTATGTGGACCGCTGCTTGGTTGATGTCTTCCATCATGTGGGAAAACTCTTCTTTACTGTCGGTCCAAAGCATAAAGACATCGTCGATGTAGCGACAGTACGTTAAGATGTTCTGGACATATGCTTGATTGGTAAAGAAGGTGTTCCGTTCCTCACGGAACATATAGGTGTTAGCGTAAGATGGTGCCACATTGCTGCCCATGGCGCAACCCATCAGTTGGAGATAGAATTTACCATCAAATAGGAAATAATTCCTCTTTAAAGTCAATTCCAATAGGCGCACAAACAGTGTTCGATCCACATCTTGCATGTTGTTTTGTTCTAAAAATTCTTGCATGGCATCTAAGCCACCCTCATGTGTTATACTGGTGTATAGGTTACAGATGTCCATGACGTACAGCAAAGTACCTGTAGGGACGAAGGGGATGCCGTCCAGCAAGTTGAGGAAGTCTGTGGTATCTTTGATGTATGACCGTTGTTTGGTGACCAACGGTTGGAGAACACTATCCAAGAACTGGGATATGGGTTGGTATGATGAGGATCTGGCGGAAATAATAGGTCTGCCTGGTGGTTTGTGGACATCCTTATGTATTTTGGTAACGGTAAAGAAAACAGGTGTGATTGGATGCTCTTTTTTCAATATTCGATGTAATTTCGGTGTGATAAATTTGTTTTCCAAGGCTTCATCCAGAATTGAATCCAATTCGCGTTTATAGCCTGCCGTGGGGTCCGAAGTCAATTCCCGATATGTGTGAACATCGGCTAGTTGTCTCAAGGCCTCTGCCCGGTAATCCTTGAAGTTCTGAATTACCAGGCCGCCCCCCTTATCGGCAGGGTGGAAAATGATGTCCCTGGCATTGCCTAAGTCCCGTAAAGCTCTTCTTTCTGCCCTGGTCAAATTATAAAGGTCTTAAATAAAGGCCTATCTTACATCCCTACCAATAGACACGACAAATTCACTTGGAAGATGGACTTACACCGTTTTTCACGCAAGCTTCGTCTCCAGGAATATTTCCAACACCATCAACCAGAACAATCCACATCTGCCTTTGATAAATCCGAGAGACAATATGCCATCTCAAGGTTCGATCCCCAATCCTCAAATCCATCTCTCAAAACTTTCTCCCACCTATTGGATAGCTCGGTTCAGCGCTACAATGCCACTTCTACAACGCAGCGCGATAATTTGACCAGGGCAGAAAGAAGAGCTTTACGGGACTTGGGCAATGCCAGGGACATCATTTTCCGCCCTGCCGATAAGGGGGTCGGCCTGGTAATTCAGAACTTCAAGGATTACCGGGCAGAGGCCTTGAGACAACTAGCCGATGTTCACACATATCGGGAATTGACTTCGGACCCCACGGCAGTCTATAAACGCGAATTGGATTCAATTCTGGATGAAGCCTTGGAAAACAAATTTATCACACCGAAATTACATCGAATATTGAAAAAAGAGCATCCAATCACACCTGTTTTCTTTACCGTTCCCAAAATACATAAGGATGTCCACAAACCACCAGGCAGACCTATTATTTCCACCAGATCCTCATTATACCAACCCATATCCCAGTTCTTGGATAGTGTTCTCCAACCGTTGGTCACCAAACAACGGTCATACATCAAAGATACCACAGACTTCCTCAACTTGCTGGACGGCATCCCCTTCGTCCCTACAGGTACTTTGCTGTGCGTCATGGACATCTGTAACCTATACACCAGTATACCACATGAGGGTGGCTTAGATGCCATGCAAGAATTTTCAGAACAAAACAACATGCAAGATGTGGATCGAACACTGTTTGTGCACCTATTGGAAGTGACTTTAAAGAGGAATTATTTCCTATTTGATGGTAAATTCTATCTCCAACTGACGGGTTGCGCCATGGGCAGCAATGTGGCACCATCTTTCGCTAACACCTATATGTTCCGTGAGGAACGGAACACCTTCTTTACCAATCAAGCATATGTCCAGAACATCTTAGCGTACTGTCGCTACATCGATGATGTCTTTATGCTTTGGACCGGCAGTAAAGAAGAGTTTACCCACATGATGGAAAACATCAACCAAGTAGCGGTCCACATAAAATTTACCTATCAGTGCGATACTTCTAGCATCAATTACCTGGACGTACAAGTCACTATACGCAACAACAGCATTGGCACCTCCATTTATACCAAACCCACGGACAAAAACACCATGCTTTTGGCCAGCAGTCATCATCCCAAACCTCTCGTTAGAGGACTACCTCGGTCCCAACTAATACGTACTGCCAGGATCCACAGCGACCATGATACTCTGGGAGTCCAGCTGGATAGAGTAAACAACAAATTCCTTCAGAGAGACTACAACAAGACTGACTTGCTGAAGCATAAACATGAGGTCATGAAGATGGATAGAAAGGATCTGCTACGCCCATCAATAAGAAAGAAGGATGACACAATACCCTGGAAAAGCCAATTCTGTACATCCAGCCCGGTGGTCCAACGGGCCACTTGGGCGTTGTGGCCCATAGTGGCCACTGACGAGAAACTTGCATGTTTCAAAAACAGGAGGCCAATGAACTGCTTCATGAGGGCCAGAAACATCAAAGACATGATTGTACATGCCGACATCACGGGCTTTACCAGTTCTACATCGTCCCATTTCCTCACCAAACAGCCAGGCTGCTATAAATGCCTGGGGTGCACTACCTGCAAGAACATGATTAGCGGATCATCCTTTAAACATCAATCCAAGGACCTAACGTTTAAATTGAAGCATGTTATGACCTGTACATCTACTCATGTGGTATACTTCATCACCTGCCCATGTGGGTTAGGGTACGTAGGCAAGACCATCACCAGCTTCAGAACAAGGATGGCACAACACAGGTCAGCCATCAACGCGGCCATCAAGAAGGGGAGCTCTGATCAGCCAGTGGCGCAGCACTTTGCAGCAAAGGGACATTCAGTAGAGTCGTTGAAACATATGATTATAGATCACGTCCCAGCACAACTCAGAGGGGGCGACAGGAACGGGGCTCTAAGTAGGTTGGAGGCTCGCTGGATTTTTAAATTGGAAACTTTCCCACCAAAGGGACTTAATGACAAGATCCAGTGGAACAGTCTTTAACACACTGAAATTAATGCTCTCATGTCCAACCGGGCATTAGTTAAGGCCCGAATTGTAGCCGAGCTTTTTAAGCATTCACTGTTCATAGCCTGCATACTTCCCCCCACCACCCTTTAGGTTTCACCTTCTTCTTCTCTTTCTCTCTTTCGTGCACACTGCACCTCCTATTCTTGCCTTTTCCCACATCTTCACTCCCGTCCAGCACATTGCCCAGCTTGGCGCTTCACGCTTCTGTTATATTTTTCTGGTTTTTATATACAGCACGGTTAGCACGTTACACATATTCAGTGTCACGTCACACACAATCCTCTCCACGTTTAATTTTTCCCTTTCACTTTCCTGGTCTTTTTCCACATCTCATAGACTCAGCCCTTCACATTTTAGTTCCACCACATACACACCACACAGCTGCTCTTTTCCGTTCTCCCTCACACATTCCACCTCTTCTGCCTCATTTTTCATTGTTTCTCCTTTTATTCCTGTTTTAATCCACAAACATCTGTCTCGCTCTTCCTTTTCTTCCCACTCTTTTATTCCTTAATTTTTTCACTTCAGCTCTCTCCTGTCTTGCCCTCTATACATCTCTGTACACTTCTGCCGTTATTTTATCACGCCACTTTATACACATCATTCAAGCGATCCTACATACATCTCAACTCCTTATGCATTGCGTTTCAGTCATTCACATATTGTCCGGTCCCTGTTGTGTTCTTATAGTACAGAGTGCTCCTGCTAATAGTCACCACTGTCTTAGTCCTTCCCTGTCACTTTGTTTTACAGGGCTGGCGCGGGTGCTCTGGGATGCGACGCTTGTTGCTATGGTGATGCGACGCTGGTTGCTATGGCGACCGCGTCACACACCCGACATCTCGTCACTTCCTGGAGACGCCGGAAGTTCCCCGGCGGTTCCCGAGGCTGACGGCGTCCGGCCCTGCTCACCTCCACGTGTGGTATTCACCTGGGTGCTATAAAGGTAAGTGGGTCTCTTGTACACACTGTTCACCCATTGACAAAGGGGTCTCAGGACCCCGAAACGTTGGTACTTCATGTGACCATTGTGATGTTTTTCTGACTTGAAATACACGTTTGCTGATTTACTTCAACGGAGTGCAGCTGCCATTTCTTTTCTTTTTTGTGGATTGTTTGCTGCGGAGGGCACCCGGATTTACTATAATATATTGGGAGTGCCGGGCATCACAATACCTTATATATATATATATATATATATATATATATAAATATAAGCAGCATCTTCATGATGTTTATGCACTGATTTAACTTGTCATAATATACTACTGTATATAATGATTTATTAAAATCAAGGAACTTGCCCAAGGGGAATATAGAGTTTGTTTTTGTATATACTGTAGTGTTAGCATTTGTTAATGTAACCTAGCACCATTTTTATGATCGTTTACATTTCTGGCATTTCCCCCTATTAAAACTTTGTCATGTATTCTCTAGACACAAGTTTTCGTTGCATAAATTGCTTTCATTGCTTTCTCTAAATGAGCAACTGTACAAATCTATTCGAATGTTGATGGGGGATTATAACAGGATACACAGAGACCTACCTAACACTGATTATTATAAAAGTAATGAGCTGATTGGTTTGTGTGTGTTTTCCAAATACACATAGAACAAGCTCTAAAGAGATTGTGGGTTATTTAAAAAAAAAAATAATAGCCAGGACATCCAAATCCTTTAGAAATGTGATAACAAGACATATAAGGATAAGAAGCATAGTGAGGCCTCATTAGGGTCCATGCAGAAGTAAAATTACTGCTTTGCAAAGTAAAAATGCAACTTTACAAGACACTTGCCAAAACAGAAGAGAGTGTTTATGCTCTGATCTATCTTTTGTTGGTGTTGTAAGACTATCAGTCTGAGAAAGCTAATTGGTGCAAACCGTGCCGTTTGTCAGACACTTGTGTTATACTGTCATTACAGTCTTCCAATCAATACATGCACATCTTAGCAGAAAGACATAACTGTCTTCAGTTAATGGATGAAAAATAGCATCTGTGTACAGGCACGCTCAGAAGTCTGCACAGGCTGTCATCCTGAGATACAGACAGCTCTTACTTACATTTTAAAGGTGAAGGGGTACAAATTACATGTAAAATCTGACTGAAATTGTGCAAGATAAATGGACAGTCATCAACATATTTTCTCTTATATAATACCTGCCTGCTTTTGTTGTTAATGTAGGTGTACCAAGAGCCCAGTGGGCATTTTGTCTGTCTTAAAGCTCTCAAGCCAGGTTATGCAGCAGAAATGTATCTTTAGGCAGCTGCAATGTTCAAACAGCAGGTTGGTCACAGTTCTAGATCAGGGGAAGGGTGAGAATGGATGCAAACATCATTGAAACAAGGGAGCTAAATTATTTTATTTTTTTAATGGAAATTACTTTTTATGTTCCACTTAGCTTAAATTAAAAGTTGTTTGAACCTTTGCTTTTCTTTGTTCTGAATTACATTATTTAGACAACTCCTGTTCAGAACGGCAAATACAGTTTCTCTCATCCTCTGTTTACTGCAAAAATTACACAGAAACACAGTGCTTTTAAAACTACAGTAAGTGACATATATTTTTTTCCCAGCACGAACCAGATACCTACAGTGACCCCTACTTGTATTAAGATAATTAATTTACTTTGAAAGGAGTAATCAATAGAGAAGACTGACTTCCAAATAGGATTTACTCTTGTCATAAGTTTTATCCATTTTTCTGTTATGGACCTCTGTCATTTAATAGTCTCTGGGGTATATTCATTTGAAGTCGGATCCATTCCGACACTCATTTGTCGGAATGGATCCGACCTGGGCTATTCAATGTCATCTCAATTCGACTTTTAAAAAAGTCGAATTGAGATGCTGGAACGGAGACAGGGGAGAGCCGCGGGCAGACGGGGGAGAGCAGCGCTGCAGCAGCGGCTATATAGCCACTGCTGTAGCGCTGCTCTCCCCCTCTGCCTGCAGCTCTCCCCCCCCTAAACTCTCTGCCTCTCCCTATCCCTCCTCTCCCTGTACCCGCAACACAGCCGCTGCTCACGGCAGCGTCCACCCGGCTCCAGCAAGCCAGGTCTCGCTTGCTGGAGCCAGGTGGACGCTGATGTGAGCGGTGGCTGTGACATCCTCCGGCCAGAGCCGGCCTTAGTTATAGGCAGGCTAGGCATTTGCCTAGGGCATCCAAGCATGTCAAGGGGCATCCAAGCATGTCCCTGCAGTATCTCATGCTGGGAGGGACAGTCTGCAAACTACCTGTTACTTTCCAAATGTATTCAATCAGTACTGGTATACACTGCTGTTTACATTGGTCAAATAAAATGCACACTGTCCCTTAAAGTTCTTTAAACTCCCTCCACATGCTTGAATGCCCCTGACTTGTGAGACAGACAGCAGAAGCCTGGTAACTGCAATTCCTGGACCTTTGACATTTTCACTGACTATATTAGGTTATTACTGGATGGCTCCTTATGATATCACATGTGTATTTGGAAGACTACTTCACATAAATCTGACAACACCTATACTGCTTGTGCACATGGGAGAAGGGGAACCTGCCATCCTGTGTGTGTCCCTTATCCCTGTGCAAACCCCAGGTGTCTGCAGGGACATAACATGGGCAGTGTTCTCCTCACACTTTATTTCCTAGTCAGTCCATGCCATAAAATTCCCCTGCCATTATGGCATACCCTGTGAGGTCACATCCCTTGTACGTGTGCCCCTTTAACAGGTGCGAGCACAAGCACGCACCCACCCACCCATCCTGCCACTCCCATCTCACAAAACGCAGTCACGGATCCAGGGAGATGCATGGGAGCACACACTGACTGCAAGCACACCAGCAAGCAAAACAAAGTTTTATTAAAAAAGCTACTAGCATTACTAATGTGGGGCATATGTGTAAGGTGCATTACTGTGTGGAATTATGTGTATTATGGGCATTACTGTGTGCCATTATGCAGGGTTGAACTGGCACTTGTGGTAACCCCCCGGTGGGCCCCACTGCCTAAATGTTGCTGGGTCAGATGCAGAACTAACGGCGGTGCTAGGGAGCACCAGACAAAATTTTGCCTAGGGCATCAAATTGGCTAGGGCCGGCTCTGCCTCCGGCGCTGCTCTGCCCGCGTCTCAGGTCACTCATCTCACTTCAACCTTTTCTTTTGCTTTCGGCACAAGCACGTGGATTGGCAGCTATTTCGCCGATCCACGTGCTTTTCGACAAGTCGAATTCCTCGACTTGTCGAATAATTTGGGGTTATATTGAAAAGGTCGGAACCCCTTCTGACCTAAAAAAAAGTCGAAAACTGCCGTCTTTTCGACAGGCGGCAGATTTCGACTTCAATTGAATATACCCCTTTGTCTCAGGCATCCAAATAATAACATTGTATCTTTTTCTTGCAACAAGATATTTTAAGCCTCATTCGCATTGATTTATTTTGTTATGGTCATTGCGGAGTGGCCATAATCTCCTAACGAGGTATAATACTTGTAACATGGTTCGTTTATTAATTCACATTTCTTATATCTAAATAGAAATACTTTTACTGGCTATTTGTAGATTGACCATATCCCATTTGCTGACAGTCACTGGCCAATCTTTCTCTGGCACTGAAATAATCTTCAAGCTGCAATACTTGTTCCCTCTATCAATACCCTCTCCCCCAGACATTCTGCCCACTTTCATATACAGACATTATAAAGAGGGGCATGTGGATGCTGCTAAACATATATGGGCAAGGAACTGTAAATGCTTAATAATCTGACAAGGGAAGAAGGAATAAGGAGGCGCACAATAATGAAGTACTGTAAGTCTTCTAAAAACATTTAGTGTATTAGGTAAAATATACACTCACAATATATCACATTAAACAAGCATCTCACAATAGCTGCAACAGTCGGACTCTCAGCTCCATGTGGAGGCTCTATTCCAATCTGACAAGGGGTTTAGGTCTGTACTAGAGATGAGCGGGTTTGGTTTTACTCGGATTTACTCAGATTTACCCAAATCTCCTTATTGGCTCACGGACGTCACGTGTTTTAGTTAGCCAATAAGAAAAATCCAGAAAAAAAGATACTTGTGATAATTCTGTCGAAAAGAGCAGAGTAAATCTGAACATGCTCATCTCTAGTCTGTACAGTGCTTAACAATGGTACAAGAGTGAATAAATTATCTTTATGGTTCATGGGCACATTTCTTTATCTCTTGCCCAAGCAGAATGTTCCCAGTTTAAAATACATGGGACCATGGGGTATATTTACTAGGGTCCCGATTTTGACCAAGATGGTGTTTTTTCTTCAAAGTGTCATCTTGGGAATTTACTAAACTCAAATCACGGCAGTGATGAGGGCATTCGTATTTTTTTGGAACTCAAAGAAAAAAAATACGAATGAATACACCATCGGTCAAATACGCCTGTAATTTGGTAGAACTCGGTCATTTACTAAAAAGTGTAATTCACAAACACTGCCGGCAATAGCCAAACACTGCCGTGAAAAAATACAAATCGTAAAAAGGTGCTAAAATAAAACAGACCTGCTTTTTTTTACTGTGTTCTGATAGGCATGCACGGATCCATGAGATCCGTGCATGTTTATCAGTGGGAAGGGGTGGGAAAGTGTTAAATTTGTTGTAAAAAAAATGCGTAGGGTCCCCCCTCCTAAGAAAAACCAGCCTCGGGCTCTTTGAGCCGGTCCTGTTTGAAAAAATATGGGAAAAAAAGTGACAGGGGTTCCCCCATATTTAATCAACCAGCACCGGGCTCTGTGCCTGGTCCTGGTTCCAAAAATACGGGGGACAAAAAGCGTAGGGGTCCCCCGTATTTCTGAAACCAGCACCGGGCTCCACTAGCCAGATACATAATGCCACAGCCGGGGGACACTTTTATATTGGTCCCTGCGGCCCTTGCATTACATACCCAACTAGTCACCCCTGGCCGGGGTACCCTGGAGGAGTGGGGACCCCTTCAATCAAGGGGTCCCCCCCCTCCAGCCACCCAAAGGCCAGAGGTGAAGCCCGAGGCTGTCCCCCCATCCAAGGGCGGCGGATGGGGGGCTGATAGCCTTTTTGTCAAAATGTGGATATTGTTTTTAGTAGCAGTACTATAAGTCCCAGCAAGCCACCCCCGCAAGCTGGTACTTGGAGAACCACAAGTACCAGCATGCGGAGGAAAACCGGGCCCGCTGGTACCTGTAGTACTACTACTAAAAAAATACCCCAATAAAAACAGGACACACACACCTTGAAAGTAAAAGTTTATTACATACATCCACACCTCCAAACATACATACTTACCTATGTTCACACGAGGGTCGGTCCTCTTCTCCATGTAGAATCCATGGGGTACCTGTTGGAAAAATTATACTCACATAATCCAGTGTAGATCGGTCCTCTTCTGTTCTATTTGTAATCCACGTACTTTGCAAAATAAAAAAACGGACACCCGACCACGCACTGAAAGGGGCCACATGTTTTCACATGGGACCCCTTTCCCCGACTGCCAGGAACCCCCCCTGACTTCTGTCTAAGAGAGTTCCTTCAGCCAATCAGGGAGCGCCACGTCGTGGCACCCTCCTGATTGGCTGTGTGCTCCTGTAGTGTCTGTCAGGCAGCACACGGCAGTGACACAATGTAGCGCCTATGCGCTCCATTGTAACCAATGGTGGGAACTTTGAGGTCAGCGGTGAGGTTACTTTCGGTCAACCGCTGACCGCAAAGTTCCCACCATTGGTTACAATGGAGCGCACAGCCCCCCGTCCGCCGCCCTTGGATGGGGGGGACAGCCTCGGGCTTCACCCCTGGCCCTTGGGTGGCTGGAGGGGGGGACCCCTTGATTGAAGGGGTCCCCACTCCTCCAGGGTACCCCGGTGACTAGTTGACTAGTTGGGTATGTAATGCCAGGGCTGCAGGGACCAATATAAAAGTGTCCCCCGGCTGTGGCATTATGTATCTGGCTAGTGGAGCCCGGTGCTGGTTTCAGAAATACGGGGGACCCCTACGCTTTTTGTCCCCCGTATTTTTGAAACCAGGACCAGGCGCAGAGCCCGGTGCTGGTTGATTAAATATGGGGGAACCCCTGTCACTTTTTTTCCCATATTTTTTCAACCAGGACCGGCTCAAAGAGCCCGAGGCTGGTTTTGCCTCGGAGGGGGGACCCCACGCATTTAAAAAAAAAAAATTGACAATGTTTTATTTTTTACGAAAGGTGCACAATGAAGCCCAGCACGGATCTCACAGATCTGGCCGAGATTTATTGTGTTAAAGTCGGCAGTGTTTTACAATTCACTCCCGTAAAACACTGCCAAAAAATACGAATGACATCGACATCGGTAAATACGAAAATGCAGAATACGACAGCTTAGTAAATTAGTCGTAATAAATTCAAAAAGTTGCAAATTTACACTTTCGATGTCATTCGTGTTTGAACTTTAACCTCATTCGGAAAAATACGAATTTTAGTAAATATACCCCCATGTAGGCAATCCCATCATTAGACTGATCACAGTAGGAGACAGCTGCTAATATTGTGGGAGGCAGTGACGAGTTCACTCCAGTGTTTATATTTATGAGGACAGGACTGCATGTGATAGGAGCAGTGTACTGATCTCTAGAGATTTATGGGTATATTTACTAACGTGCTGGTGTATAGAAGTAAAGATGTTGTCTATAGCAACCAATCAGATTCTAGCTATTATCTGCTAAAAGGTTCTAGATAAATAAGTATAATCTGATTGTTAGCTAATGTAAGAAGGAGGGAACCCAAACAGCTTAGCGTAATACTGTGATGCTCCTGATGCATGATTCAAATAGTAGTGTAATGGTGGTATCAAATGCACTACTGTATGAAAAAGGTCTTACAGCCTATTTATTGTGCATTCTGTTATACATCAGGGTTCCTTGCCCCATTTACCTGGTCCGGCAGTGTCACCTTAAAGCCATCCATGTCCCTACTGTCCGAATATGGCACTCTTAAGTTCTATGTCACTGTCACAACTGAGGGCCTGAGCTGACGGGAGGCAGCCTCAGTTGTAGGGGCTGAGATGTACCGGAACCTGGGAGGTTGTATCAGACCCCTGGACATGTAAGTAACATGAATAATAACTGCCCGAAGGCGTGACCACGACAACTTGGATAAAATTCAATGATGTTTATTATGACAACTCCGCAACACAGCAGCAGTAAAAGAAAACGTAAAAGTCAGCAAAGAATAAATACAGTTCCTGGGTACTACAGGATGGCAGGAGCCACAGGGCACTGGTAGTGTGGGATAGTTCTTATGATCTTCTAGATGGAAAGTCCTTACCAGGCCCGACTGTAGCAATGGAGATAACCCAGGATTGTGCCAGCTGGTGTTCCAGGAAAAGCTGGGTTGCTGAAGATAAAACAGCTGCTGTGGATACTGGCTGGAACCAGACTGTTGTTAGCACGGAGTGGATACTGGCTGGAACCAGTTAAATAATAAATGAACTTGGGAGCGATGAAATATGAACTGAAATGTAGAACTTGAGAGCGGAGAAATAATAATACCGGTGGAGAGTGGTAAAGTGTAGAAAGGACACCGGCCCTTTAAGGGAAGCTGTACTCTGCTGGAAGCTGAGCTGGAAGCAGGTAATGTTGTAGCTGGAAACAGATGAATCCACAATGGATTGGAGAGTCAGGCTACACCGCAGGTGGAATGCTGGTGCGGGTCTCTATGGTAGAAGTCTTGAGACAGGAGCTGGAACCTGGAAGACAATCACAGGAGAGAGACAAACAGGAACTAGGTTTGACAACCAAAGCACTGACGCCTTCCTTGCTCAGGCACAGTGTATTTATACCTGCAGCAAGGAAGGGATTGGCTAGGCAATTATGCAGATTATCAATACTGAGAACAGATTGGTGGAAATGATCAGCTGACAGAATCCAAGATGGCTGCACCCATGCAGACACTTGGAGGGAAGTTTGGTTTGTAATCCATGTGGTAATGAAAACAGTAATGGCGGCGCCGGCCACCGGAGACAGGAGACGCCAGGCTGACAGATGCACATCCAACCACGCGGACACAGCGGAGGCCGCGGCTGACGTAATCGCCACTCAGACACTCTGCATGCAGAAGAGCAGGGACGGCGGCGGAGGCCGCGGGAGACGCCATGCCAGGTGTAATATGGTGTTTACTGTGACAGCGTCCCAGAGTGACGGGAGAGGATACAGGAATGTACACATCAGGATAACAGATGGGATCCGGTCCTGGAGCGCTGAGCCAGCCTTAGGAGGCATCTGATGGGTAAGAAATGGCGTCCAGATACCCGGATCGTGACAGCACCCCCCCCCCCCCCTTTAGGAGTGGCCCCAGGACACTTCTTTGGCTTTTGAGGAAACTTGGAATGGAATCTCCGGACCAAGGCAGGAGCATGGACATCAGAAGCATTGGTCCATGAACGTTCCTCAGGACCATAACCCTTCCAGTCAATAAGATATTGTAGTTGACCGTAACGGTGACGTGAGTCCATGATCTTGGCCACTTCATACTCAACGCCTCGTTGAGTTTGGACTTTCGGAGTTGGAGGAAGTGAGGAATGAAACCGATTCAAGATCAGCGGTTTCAACAGGGAAACATGGAATGTCCTGGGTATTTTTAAGAAGGGAGGCAACTGAAGTCTGTAAGCAACAGGATTGATGACTTGTTCAATCTTGAAAGGACCGATATAGCGAGGTGCAAACTTCATACTGGGAACTCTTAACCTCAAATTCTTCGTGGATAACCATACCCGATCACCCACCTTGAGAGCAGGAACTGCTCGACGCTTCTTATCCGCAAACTTCTTGTACCTGAACGATGCCTTGAGCAGAGCTGATCGTACGCTCTTCCAGATATTGGCAAACTGATGCAAGGTGATATCCACTGCGAGAACAGAAGTTGCTGGAAGCGGTTGGAACTCAGGGACTTTAGGGTGGAATCCAAAGTTAGTGAAGAATGGTGTTGAAGCAGATGAAGAATGATACTGGTTGTTATGACAGAACTCGGCCCAGGGAAGTAATTGAACCCAGTCATCTTGAGAGGAGGACACATAGATGCGGAGGAAGGCCTCCAAGTCCTGATTCACCCTCTCGGTTTGACCATTGGTCTGAGGATGGTAAGCCGTGGAAAACTTTAGCTTGACTTGGAGGACTTGACATAAACTTCGCCAGAATTTGGCTGTGAATTGAACTCCTCGATCTGAGATAATTTCTTCAGGAAGACCGTGGAGTCGGAAGATCTCTTGTATGAATACTTGAGCCAACTTGGAAGCTGACGGAAGACCGGTGAGAGGAATGAAGTGTGCCATCTTGGTGAACCGGTCAACTACCACCCAGATGGTATTGAACTTGTTGCACATGGGTAAGTCTGTAATGAAATCCATCGACAAGTGGGTCCATGGTCGACGGGGAACGGATAGTGGAACCAGTTGCCCCGCAGGCGACTGGCGGGATACTTTATGTTGGGCACACTTTGGGCAAGATGCAATAAACTCCAAGACGTCCTTTTTCAGAGTTGGCCACCAATAGGACCTAGAGATAAACTCCAGGGTTTTTTGGATACCTGTATGTCCGGCAAAACGGGAAGCATGGGCCCAATGCATGAGCTTCTTCCTTAGCATCGGCTTCACAAAACTTTTCCCTGATGGGGGCGTAGAGTCCATCCCTACCGTGGAGAATGCCAACGGATTTATAATAGGATGCTTGTCTGAAGACTCTGACTCATTTTCTTGCTCCCATGAGCGGGAAAGGGCATCGGCCTTGCGATTCTGAGAGCCCGGACAGAACTGGAGTTTAAAGTCGAACCTGGAAAAGAAAAGTGCCCATCTGGCCTGACGAGGGTTGAGACATTGTGCGCCCTTCAGGTATAAAAGGTTCTTGTGGTCTGTAAGTATGGTGATTGAATGAGAATCTCCCTCCAACAGATACCTCCACTCTTCTAGAGCGAGCTTGATGGCTAGCAACTCCTGGTCGCCAATGGCATAGTTGCGCTCAGCTGGGGAGAACTTCCGGGAGAAGAAACTGCAAGGGTGTAAATGGCCATCTTTAGCCCTCTGAGATAACACCGCTCCTACTCCAACGGAGGAGGCATCCACCTCTAAGATGAAAGGAGAGTCGATGTCAGGCTGTTTCAGAACAGGCGCAGAGATGAACCTTTGTTTTAAAAGATGAAATGCTTGCATGGCTTCTTCAGACCACTTGGACGGGTTAGCACCCTTCTTAGTGAAAGCAGTAATAGGTGCCACAATGGTGGAAAAGTCTCGTATAAACTTTCGGTAATAGTTGGCGAACCCTAAGAACCTCTGGACCCCTTTGAGGGTTAAGGGTACCGGCCAATTTTGGATTGCTTGTAGTTTCTCAGGATCCATCTCTAGTCCGGAACCGGACACAATGTACCCTAGAAACGGAATGGACTTGACTTCAAAGATGCATTTTTCTAATTTGCAATAGAGATGATTGACACGGAGACGGGACAGAACCTCTTTAACCCAAAAACGATGTTCCTCTAAATCGTTGGCAAAAATGAGGATATCGTCTAGATAGACCACGACATGACGGTATAGAATGTCTCTGAAGATCTCATTGACAAAATGCTGGAAGACAGCTGGAGCATTGCTCAATCCGAAGGGCATGACGAGGTACTCATAATGTCCGTCACGGGTGTTAAAGGCGGTCTTCCACTCGTCACCCTCACGGATCCGGATGAGATTGTATGCACCTCGCAAGTCCAGCTTTGTAAAGATGGTAGCTCCGCTAACTCTGTCAAAGAGCTCAGTAATCAGGGGTAAAGGATAACGGTTCTTGATGGTAATGTCGTTCAAACCTCTGTAGTCGATGCACGGCCGCAGACCACCATCTTTCTTTTTTACAAAAAAGAAGCCTGCGCCGGCTGGAGAAGAAGAAGGTCGAATGAACCCCTTTGCTAGGTTCTCTTTAATATATTCCTCCATAGAATGCGTCTCAGGCAGAGACAACGGATAAGTTCGGACTCGAGGTGGAACCTTCCCTGGAACGAGATCAATCGGACAGTCCCATTCTCTATGAGGAGGAAGGATATCAGCAGAAGCTTTACTGAACACATCCGTGAAATCTTGATATGGAGGAGGTGGAACATCAGACGACCTGGGGGAGGAAGAACAGACAGGCAATACTTTAAACAAACATGTCTCAGCACAGGAGGAACCCCATGCCAGGATTTGCGTAGTCGTCCAATCAATTGTAGGATTGTGAAGACGGAGCCATGGAAGGCCCAGGACCACAGGATGTGTGGCTCTTGGAATCACTAAAAAAGAAATACGTTCGGAATGAAGAACTCCCACTCTCAGACGAACTGGTAGAGTCCTTAAAGAAATAACTGCATCAAAAATTTTGCTGCCATCCACGGCAGTTAAAGAAATGGACGAAGGAAGTCTCTCGGTGGGTAGGGACCACCGTTTAACATAGGCTTCGGTAATAAAGTTCCCAGCTGCTCCGGAATCAAGGAGGGCAATGACGTTCCGATAACGTTGAGCAACTTGAAGCGAGACTGGGAGATTACAATCTTGAGGAGATGGAGAGGAAATCATTACTCCTAGCCGGCCCTCTCCTTGGCGAGCTAGGATTTGGAGTTTCCCGGACGTTTGGGACAGGCATTAATGGTGTGAGACGGAGCTGCACAATAGAGACAGAGAAACTCGGAGAGACGTCTTCGGCGCTCAGCAGGAGTTAAACGGGAACGGCCAAGTTGCATGGGCTCATCTTTAGATGGTGACAGTTGACGAGGAGGAGGAGCAGAAGATTTTGGAGCAGATGATCTTCCACGCTCAGTTGCTCTCTCTCTGAAACGTAAATCAACTTTCGTGCAGAGTGAGATTAGCTCATCTAACTTAGAAGGTAAGTCTCTGGTAGCTAACTCATCTTTAATACGCTCAGATAAGCCATGCCAGAATGCAGCATACAGGGCCTCGTCGTTCCATGCCAGTTCGGATGCCAGGATCTGGAACTGCATCAGATATTGTCCTACAGTACGTGACCCCTGGCGTAAACGGAGAATCTCGGATGAAGCTGAGGTTACCCGGCCTGGCTCGTCGAAGATGCGCCTGAATGTTGACACGAAGGCAGTGTAGGAAGATAGCAGGGTGTCGGACCTCTCCCATAACGGTGATGCCCAATCAAGGGCTGAGCCACTGAGAAGAGAAATAATGTAGGCAATTTTTGTACGGTCACTGGGAAAATTGCCAGGTTGTAGCTCAAACTGAATCTCACACTGGTTGAGAAATCCCCTGCAGAATCTTGGAGATCCGTAAAATTTTGCTGGCGTTGGAAGATGAAGACGTGGAGCAGAAATGGGTAAGGTGGGTGGGGTTATAGCTGGAGTCACTGTGGTTGACGCACCAGACGCGCCTGATCCACGGAGAGTTGTCTGAATCCCATCCAGCCGAGTAGAGAGATCCTGGAGACAGCGGATGATGTGGCCCTGTGCAGCCTCCTGATGTTCTAGTCGGGCTGCCAGTTCTTGCATCGGCCTGGCCGCTTGATCCTGGTCTCCGGCTGGATTCATTAGGTCAGTGCTTACTGTCACAACTGAGGGCCTGAGCTGACGGGAGGCAGCCTCAGTTGTAGGGGCTGAGATGTACCGGAACCTGGGAGGTTGTATCAGACCCCTGGACATGTAAGTAACATGAATAATAACTGCCCGAAGGCGTGACCACGACAACTTGGATAAAAGTCAATGATGTTTATTATGACAACTCCGCAACACAGCAGCAGTAAAAGAAAACGTAAAAGTCAGCAAAGAATAAATACAGTTCCTGGGTACTACAGGATGGCAGGAGCCACAGGGCACTGGTAGTGTGGGATAGTTCTTATGATCTTCTAGATGGAAAGTCCTTACCAGGCCCGACTGTAGCAATGGAGATAACCCAGGATTGTGCCAGCTGGTGTTCCAGGAAAAGCTGGGTTGCTGAAGATAAAACAGCTGCTGTGGATACTGGCTGGAACCAGACTGTTGTTAGCACGGAGTGGATACTGGCTGGAACCAGTTAAATAATAAATGAACTTGGGAGCGATGAAATATGAACTGAAATGTAGAACTTGAGAGCGGAGAAATAATAATACCGGTGGAGAGTGGTAAAGTGTAGAAAGGACACCGGCCCTTTAAGGGAAGCTGTACTCTGCTGGAAGCTGAGCTGGAAGCAGGTAATGTTGTAGCTGGAAACAGATGAATCCACAATGGATTGGAGAGTCAGGCTACACCGCAGGTGGAATGCTGGTGCGGGTCTCTATGGTAGAAGTCTTGAGACAGGAGCTGGAACCTGGAAGACAATCACAGGAGAGAGACAAACAGGAACTAGGTTTGACAACCAAAGCACTGACGCCTTCCTTGCTCAGGCACAGTGTATTTATACCTGCAGCAAGGAAGGGATTGGCTAGGCAATTATGCAGATTATCAATACTGAGAACAGATTGGTGGAAATGATCAGCTGACAGAATCCAAGATGGCTGCGCCCATGCAGACACTTGGAGGGAAGTTTGGTTTGTAATCCATGTGGTAATGAAAACAGTAATGGCGGCGCCGGCCACCGGAGACAGGAGACGCCAGGCTGACAGATGCACATCCAACCACGCGGACACAGCGGAGGCCGCGGCTGACGTAATCGCCACTCAGACACTCTGCATGCAGAAGAGCAGGGACGGCGGCGGAGGCCGCGGGAGACGCCATGCCAGGTGTAATATGGTGTTTACTGTGACAGCGTCCCAGAGTGACGGGAGAGGATACAGGAATGTACACATCAGGATAACAGATGGGATCCGGTCCTGGAGCGCTGAGCCAGCCTTAGGAGGCATCTGATGGGTAAGAAATGGCGTCCAGATACCCGGATCGTGACAGTCACTATCTGTAAACAAACACTCTCTGCTTTTCTGCTTCATGGACTTGGCCATCTTGGATTACATCAAATGATCAATTCTAACAAACTAGTCTCTAGTAACTCCTGTCACATGATTCAGCCAGCTTATTGGTGCACAAGGCGCCATACTTAAATCAGGAACTTCTGGTTGCACATTGGGAAAACAACTCTCATCCTTAAGATGAAGGGCTTCTGTTCCCGTATTACTAAGTGCACTGTTCGTGACTGCAGTATTGCCTACCAGCTTTGCCAATTGCTCTGTTCCTGCCTGCTGCTTCTCCTGTCAGCAGCACCAAGTACATCTGGTCCTGTCCACAACATCTGCCTCCTGCACCCTTCTTGCACATTTTCAGTCTCCTGTTGGTTGCTTCACCAGGTGCCAGTTCTGAGTCTCGTGTGGTATGTTTCATCCCTGAGCAGTGCCGTAACTAGACATTTTAGTGCTGTGTGCAAGAAACAGCATCGGCACCCCCCCCCCCATATATACAAAACAGGGCCAGTGTGCACCGTAGGTGTGCGTCAAAAATATAGAGGTGTGGCTTCATGGGGAAGGGGAATGGCCACAAAATAATAAAAATTCATATTACGCTGTACAGTAGTCTCCATTATTCAAATTACACCGCACAGTAGTGCCACTTACACACAGTACACCAGGTAGAGCCCCTTTTACACATTACAGCAGGTAGACCCCCTTTTTACACATTAGGCTGACAGAGTCAACTTTTTACACATTAGGCTGGAAGAGACCGCTTTTTACACATAAGGCTGGCAGAGACCCATTTTTACACATTGGGCTGGCAGAGACCCCTTTTTACACATTAGGCTGGCAGAGACCCCATTTTTACACATTTGGCTGGCAGAGACCCCTTTTTCCAAATTAGGCTGGCAGAGACCCCCTTTTTACACTTTAGGGTGTCAGAGACCCCTTTTTACACTTTAGGCTGGCAGAGACCCCCTTTTTCACATTAGGCTGCCAGAAACCCCCTTTTACACATTAGGGTGACAGAGACCCCCTTTTTACACTTTAGGCTGGCAGAGACCCTTTTTATGCCTTAGGCTGGCAGAGACCCCTTTTACACTTTAGGCTGGCAGAGACCCCCTTTTTACAAAAACAGAGAGAGAGAGAGAGAGAGAGAGAAAAGAGAGAGAGAAGAGAGAAGACAGATACATCCGCACTCACCGGTCAACGGGAAAGGGGGTCAGCATCTCTCCCTCCAGTGCTGAGGCTGGCTGAGTCCTGTCCTGCTGCCGGGATCGCGGACTGCGTGCCCGGCAGCCGACAGGACTTCTCAGTGGTGGTGGGGGCTCAGGCAGGCTGCAGACGGGGTCCTGGCTGGTGCTTGTAGGTGGGTAGGCAGGTACACCACACGTTGTAGCTCCAACCACTGCATCTGCTCCCAGATTGCAGTGCGCAAAGACCTCATGCCCGCACCAGCATTCTTGGAAGGTGGGACATTCTGGAGAGGGGTATCTAGTTGCTACCGGGTGCATTGGGACTGGACTGTTGAGTGGGAAAAGGGGCAGCTCAGGCAGGCAATGGGACAGCACCGGAGCTGTCCTGCTTGCTTATTCCTCCATTCAGTGTACTGGCTCCCAGCTAACCTGGCAGCACAGCAATGTGCTCCCTTCACAAGTGCGCTGTGTGCAAGGTATACTTCGCACACACCTAGTTACGGCTCTGGCTCAGAGTTCCCTGTAGCAGGTTTCAGGTCTGTGCACCTGTGTTAAAGTCTCAGTCTTGAATGTACCATGACCAGTTCAAGTCCTGAATATGCTGGTCTAGATTTCAGTCTTAAATTGTCTATGTCACTCCTGAGGGTTTGGTTTGCCTTGTGCTGGAGTGCAAGGCTGGAGCTGAAGCAGCTAGAGTGTGGAGGAAGTGTGCAGGTTTACTCCAACTTCTGTTCATGGAGTGATGTGCCCAATATGGTATGTATGTTAGAGGAGTTTAGGAGAAACATTGGTGCTCTAGCAGTGGCTGGCCCGAAGTGTGAGAGAGTAAAGAAATAACTTTATTCTCAGACTTGACTTGAATTCTCAACTGTAAAATTTCTGGATGCAGGAACAAGCTGGGATGCCGCAATTTGACTAGAGCAATGACTGGGTACATGTACAAGTTGGGATGCTGGAACTGGACTAGAGCAATGACAACTGGAATACTAACTGGACTGGAACCAGATTGGTGCCTGGACTGGAACCGAGTTAATGACCGGATTGGAACTGGATAGGAGAACAGACTGAAACCAGGTTAGTGGCCAGACTGAAACCGGATAGATGTTGGATTGGAACTGAAATAGGTGACCAGACTGGAACTGGATTGGAACCGGAATAGGTAATTGGATTGGAACTGGTTAGGTGACCAGATTTGAACCATACAGGTGATTGGACTGAAACCGGATAGCTGTTTGAGTTGAAGTCTCTGTGTTTTACCAGACTGGAGCTGAAGAGCAATGGAGAAACAGAAACAGCAGATAACAGACTGGAACTGTATTAGTAGGGATGTGCACTTGAAATTTTTCGGGTTTTGTGTTTTGGTTTTGGGTTCGGTTCCGCGGCCGTGTTTTGGGTTCGAACGCGTTTTGGCAAAACCTCACCGAATTTTTTTTGTCGGATTCGGGTGTGTTTTGGATTCGGGTGTTTTTTTCAAAAAACCCTAAAAAACAGCTTAAATCATAGAATTTGGGGGTCATTTTGATCACAAAGTATTATTAACCTCAAAAACCATAATTTCCACTCATTTTCAGTCTATTCTGAACACCTCACACCTCACAATATTATTTTTAGTCCTAAAATTTGCACCGAGGTCGCTGGATGACTAAGCTAAGCGACCCAAGTGGCCGACACAAACACCTGGCCCATCTAGGAGTGGCACTGCAGTGTCACGCAGGATGGCCCTTCCAAAAAACACTCCCCAAACAGCACATGACGCAAAGAAAAAAAGAGGCGCAATGAGGTAGCTGTGTGACTAAGCTCAACGACCCAAGTGGCCGACACAAACACCTGGCCCATCTAGGAGTGGCACTGCAGTGTCACGCAGGATGGCCCTTCCAAAAAACACTCCCCAAACAGCACATGACGCAAAGAAAAAAAGAGGCGCAATGAGGTAGCTGTGTGACTAAGCTCAGCGACCCAAGTGGCCGACACAAACACCTGGCCCATCTAGGAGTGGCACTGCAGTGTCACGCAGGATGGCCCTTCAAAAAAATACTCCCCAAACAGCACATGACGCAAAGAAAAATTAAAGAAAGAAGAGGTGCAAGATGGAATTGTCCTTGGGCCCTCCCACCCACCCTTATGTTGTATAAACAGGACATGCACACTTTAACCAACCCATCATTTCAGTGACAGGGTCTGCCACACGACTGTGACTGAAATGACGGGTTGGTTTGGACCCCCACCAAAAAAGAAGCAATTAATCTCTCCTTGCACAAACTGGCTCTACAGAGGCAAGATGTCCACCTCATCATCATCCTCCGATATATCACCGTGTACATCCCCCTCCTCACAGATTATCAATTCGTCCCCACTGGAATCCACCATCTCAGCTCCCTGTGTACTTTGTGGAGGCAATTGCTGCTGGTCAATGTCTCCACGGAGGAATTGATTATAATTCATTTTAATGAACATCATCTTCTCCACATTTCTGGAAGTAACCTCGTACGCCGATTGCTGACAAGGTGAGCGGCGGCACTAAACACTCTTTCGGAATACACACTTGTGGGAGGGCAACTTAGGTAGAATAAAGCCAGTTTGTGCAAGGGCCTCCAAATTGCCTCTTTTTCCTGCCAGTATAAGTACGGACTGTCTGACATGCCTACTTGGATGCGGTCACTCATATAATCCTCCACCATTCTTTCAATGGGGAGAGAATCATATGCAGTGACAGTAGACGACATGTCCGTAATCGTTGTCAGGTCCTTCAGTCCGGACCAGATGTCAGCATCAGCAGTCGCTCCAGACTGCCCTGCATCACCTCCAGCGGGTGGGCTCGGAATTCTGAGCCTTTTCCTCGCACCCCCAGTTGCGGGAGTATGTGAAGGAGGAGATGTTGACAGGTCGCGTTCCGCTTGACTTGACAATTTTCTCATCAGCAGGTCTTTGAACCACAGCAGACTTGTGTCTGCCGGAAAGAGAGATCAAAGGTAGGTTTTAAATCTAGGATCGAGCACGGTGGCCAAAATGTAGTGCTCTGATTTCAACAGATTGACCACCCGTGAATCCTTGTTAAGCGAATTAAGGGCTCCATCCACAAGTCCCACATGCCTAGCGGAATCGCTCTGTCTTAGCTCCTCCTTCAATGTCTCCAGCTTCTTCTGCAAAAGCCTGATGAGGGGAATGACCTGACTCAGGCTGGCAGTGTCTGAACTGACTTCACGTGTGGCAAGTTCAAAGGGCAGCAGAACCTTGCACAACGTTGAAATCATTCTCAACTGCGCTTGAGACAGGTGCATTCCACCTCCTATATCGTGCTCAATTGTATAGGCTTGAATGGCCTTTTGCTGCTCCTCCAACCTCTGAAGCATATAGAGGGTTGAATTCCACCTCATTACCACTTCTTGCTTCAGATGATGACAGGGCAGGTTCAGGCGTTTTTGGTGGTGCTCCAGTCTTCTGTACGTGGTGCCTGTACGCCGAAAGTGTTCCGCAATTCTTCTGGCCACCGACAGCATCTCTTGCACGCCCCTCTCGTTTTTTAAATAATTCTGCACCACCAAATTCAAGGTATGTGCAAAACATGGGACGTGCTGGAATTTGCCCAGATTTAATGCACACACAATATTGCTGGCATTGTCCGATGCCACAAATCCACAGGAGAGTCCAATTGGGGTAAGCCATTCCGCGATGATCTTCCTCAGTTGCCGTAAGAGGTTTTCAGCTGTGTGCGTATTCTGGAAACCGGTGATACAAAGCGTAGCCTGCCTAGGAAAGAGTTGGCGTTTGCGAGATGCTGCTACTGGTGCCGCCGCTGCTGTTCTTGCGGCGGGAGTCCATACATCTACCCAGTGGGCTGTCACAGTCATATAGTCCTGACCCTGCCCTGCTCCACTTGTCCACATGTCCGTGGTTAAGTGGACATTGGGTACAGCTGCATTTTTTAGGACACTGGTGAGTCTTTTTCTGAGGTCTGTGTACATTTTTGGTATCGCCTGCCTAGAGAAATGGAACCTAGATGGTATTTGGTACCGGGGACACAGTACCTCCAACAAGTCTCTAGTTGGCTCTGCAGTAATGATGGATACCGGAACCACGTTTCTCACCGCCCAGGATGCCAAGGCCTCAGTTATCCGCTTTGCAGCAGAATGACTGCTGTGATATTTCATCTTCCTCGCAAAGGACTGTTGGACAGTCAATTGCTTGGTGGAAGTAGTAAAAGTGGTTTTACGACTTCCCCTCTGGGATGACCATCGACTCCCAGCAGCAACAACAGCAGCGCCAGCAGCAGTAGGCGTTACACGCAAGGATGCATCGGAGGAATCCCAGGCAGGAGAGGACTCGTCAGAATTGCCAGTGACATGGCCTGCAGGACTATTGGCATTCCTGGGGAAGGAGGAAATTGACACTGAGGGAGTTGGTGGGGTGGTTTGCGTGAGCTTGGTTACAAGAGGAAGGGATTTACTGGTCAGTGGACTGCTTCCGCTGTCGCCCAAAGTTTTTGAACTTGTCACTGACTTATTGTGAATGCGCTGCAGGTGACGTATAAGGGAGGATGTTCCGAGGTGGTTAACGTCCTTACCCCTACTTATTACAGCTTGACAAAGGCAACACACGGCTTGACAAATGTTGTCCGCATTTCTGTTGAAATACTTCCACACCGAAGAGCTGATTTTTTTGGTATTTTCACCAGGCATGTCAATGGCCATATTCCTCCCACAGACAACAGGTGTCTCCCCGGGTGCCTGACTTAAACAAACCACCTCACCATCAGAATCCTCCTTGTCAATTTCCTCCCCAGCGCCAGCAACACCCATATCCTCCTCATCCTGGTGTACTTCAACACTGACATCTTCAATCTGACTATCAGGAACTGGACTGCGGGTGCTCCTTCCAGCACTTGCAGGGGGCGTGCAAATGGTGGAAGGCGCATGCTCTTCACGTCCAGTGTTGGGAAGGTCAGGCATCGCAACCGACACAATTGGACTCTCCTTGTGGATTTGGGATTTCGAAGAACGCACAGTTCTTTGCTGTGCTTTTGCCAGCTTGAGTCTTTTCATTTTTCTAGCGAGAGGCTGAGTGCTTCCATCCTCATGTGAAGCTGAACCACTAGCCATGAACATAGGCCAGGGCCTCAGCCGTTCCTTGCCACTCCGTGTGGTAAATGGCATATTGGCAAGTTTACGCTTCTCCTCCGACAATTTTATTTTAGATTTTTGAGTACTTTTTTTACTGATATTTGGTGTTTTGGATTTTACATGCTCTGTACTATGACATTGGGCATCGGCCTTGGCAGACGACGTTGATGGAATTTCATCGTCTCGGCCATGACTAGTGGCAGCAGCTTCAGCACGAGGTGGAAGTCGATCTTGATCTTTCCCTATTTTTGGAACCTCAACATTTTTGTTCTCCATATTTTAATAGGCACAACTAAAAGGCACCTTAGGTAAACAATGGAGATGGATGGATACTAGTATACTTATGGATGACGAGCGACTGCCGACACAGAGGTAGCTACAGCCGTGGACTACCGTACTGTGTCTGCTGCTAATATAGACTGGATGATAATGAGATAAAATTAAAATATATATATATATCACACTAGTACTGCAGCCGGACAGGTATATATTATGTAATGACGGACCTGCTGGACACTGTCTGTCAGCACTGCAGACTCCTAAAGTAAGCTACTAGTATCAAGAAGATAGAAAAAAAAAAAACCACGGGTAGGTGGTATACAATTATGGATGGACGAACGACTGCCGACACAGAGGTAGCTACAGCCGTGGACTACCGTACTGTGTCTGCTGCTAATATAGACTGGATGATAATGAGATAAAATTAAAATATATATACATATATCACACTAGTACTGCAGCCGGACAGGTATATATTATGTAATGACGGACCTGCTGGACACTGTCTGCAGAATGCGTTTATAAAAACACCACACGACGAGTGTTTAACTTTTTCAGGCAGACAATCACAATATACTGGTGGTCAGCAGACAATCACAATATACTGGTGGTCAGTGGTCACTGGTCAGTCACACTGGCAGTGGCACTCTGGCAGCAAAAGTGTGCACTGTACTTAAAATATGTACTCTCCCCCACAATTAAGCTGTGTGAGCAGTGAGCACTCAGCACAGTCAGATAATGATATACAGTATTACATATGATGCAGCACACTGGGCTGAGCACAGATATGGTATGTGACTGTGTCACACTGTGTATCGTTTTTTTTTCAGGCAGAGAACGGATTAATTAAACTGGTGGTGGTCACTGGTCACTGGTCACACTATCAGCAAGTAGTACTCCGTCCTAAGCAGACAATCACAATATACTGGTGGTCAGTGTGGTCACTGGTCAGTCACACTGGCAGTGTGGCACTCTTGCAGCAAAAGTGTGCACTGTACTTAAAATATATTATTTATGTACTCCTGCTCTAACTGCTCCCCAGTCTCCCCCACAATTAAGCTGTGTGAGCAGTGAGCACTCAGCACAGTCAGATATACAGTATTACATATGATGATACAGCACACTGAGGCTGAGCACAGATATGGTATGTGACTGTGTCACACTGTGTATCGTTTTTTTTCAGGCAGAGAACGGATTAATTAAACTGGTGGTCAATGGTCACTGGTCACACTATCAGCAAGTAGTAGTACTCCAGTCCTAATATGCTCCCCAAAATTAGTAAATACTAAATAGTGTCTCTAACTCTCTACTCTCTTCTCTATAAACGGAGAGGACGCCAGCCACGTCCTCTCCCTATCAATCTCAATGCACGTGTGAAAATGGCGGTGACGCGCGGCTCCTTATATAGAATCCGAGTCTCGCGATATAATCCGAGCCTCGCGAGAATCCGACAGCGGGATGATGACGTTCGGGCGCGCTCGGGTTAACCGAGCAAGGCGGGAGGATCCGAGCCTGCTCGGACCCGTGTAAAAAAAGCTGAAGTTCGGCGGGTTCGGATTCCGAGAAACCGAACCCGCTCATCACTATGTATTAGTGGACTGGAACTCTACTGACACCCTTACATTCACTGGAGAAGCGACTTGGTACTGGTGATTTGGCAGTGGTCAGGCTGCTCCCTTTATAGGCATTAGTCTCTTGTGATAGGCTGCTGTGATCAGCTGACTGAGAACTGTGATTGGAATGGCTGAGGATGATCAGGTGGCTTCTTCTAACATGGCTGCACCTGTGTTTGAGTTTTGGAAACAACTCTGGCGTGGAGGAAGCAGGACTGAATTTTAGAAGAATTGAGGGAGAGTGGAGTGTTGTGCAGAGCGATGCCCAGAGACAACATGATACTGAGGGAAGCTCTAAGCAGCAACAGTGTTGACAGTCCTCAGCATTTGCTGGGAGCTTTGCCAGCATACAGATAACCAGTGCAGTCTGAGAGCACAGTGAGAGTGGGCCACAGCACCAGCCTGGAGAGACAATGCTAAGGTAAAAAAGATGTTCTAGTATTACGGATAGTGAAAGTGTGGTTCAGACTTCAGTTCTGAGTGTTGTGCCTCAGTCCCGCAGAACCCACAGAAGCCATGCCACTCTTCCAGGTAAGGCCCAAAATGAACAGTAGCTCCCTCTAGGTTCCCAACTTCATCTCCTCGACTACTAAGCCAGCTAAGCCCAAGGGTCCCGATCCGGATCTTCAAAACTTGGCATTCATGACATTTTCTTTTTAAATATGATTCTGAAAGAATCAAATCAAAGAAATGTGTCTTCTCATTTTTGGCTTGATACAGAGTTGAACACAAGACAGCTGGAACTGTACTTACACTGCATGATGCATGAAACTAAGGGCCTAATTCAGTAAGGATTGCTTATGAGATCCTTATGCAGTTTCCCGATGTACAGGAAACTGCGCATGTGTAGGGCCCATTCTGCACATGTGCAAAATGGGTCCTGTGATCGCATTGCAGGGATGTGAACGCCTCTGCCTGATTGACAGGCAGAGGTATTCGCGGGGAGGGACGGGACGGCCAACATTGGGTAAAACTGTGGCGTGTCACCCATGTTTTTGGGGAGAGTAGAGTCCAAAGACAGCATCATGTAACCAGTTTCATTGACCCCACAAGCCACACTGCAACGGTAGCTTTGCAATTGCAATCCTTACTGAATTAGGCCGTAAATTTGGATATTCACCTGGTTGCAGTGTTATATGTATCTATAAGAATACATCATCCTTTTCCATGTTAGAGATGTGCAGTTCATTTATCAAGAAAGCCGAATCCACCTGAATTGTATGTATCTGAACAAAACTAAAAATCTGGTCCGGATCTCCCGTGGAGATCAGATCCAAACCAAATCCGAGTTTAGATCTTCCTGCAGTTCGGAATTCAGAATTTAAATTTAGGTTTTGGAATGCAATAATTACATGAGGTTAGCTGTTTTTATAGATTTTTATTGATTATTATAAATTTTTAGAAATGACTAGCTGTTTTACCCATTCTTCGTACGAGAGTTTCTGATTTTCACGGGTTGGTAAATCTATAGAGATGTAAATTTGAGACGTCGTAATGTAAGTAAATATTAATCCATGGTTCTTGGCTTTACCCGAGGAGCATCCGTAGCAGATGTGGTAAATGGTAACAGGACCATTGTCTGAAGTTTAATACATTCTACACACTGGAAGTGCAATCCAAATTTTGATCAGATCTTGTCCATTTGGGCGTTATCATTGACGCAACCCAAGCCACGCATCAGTAATGACGTCATTATGCCAACCCCTTTTCATTCCCTTAGGGAAATTTATTAATATTCTAATGAAGTAGTTTACCTATGTTACATATCAGCTTTCTAACATATAGGAGAATTAGTGATGAGTCAGTGAGTGAGTGAAAGAGTGAGGGCTTCCGTATTTATATATGTATATATATATTACAGAATTAGAGACTACGGCGCTCGGGTGCAGTTTTGTGATAACTATACCATAAATATAAAATTATAAAAAACCCCTTTTTTACAAATAAGAACACTTCTCAATAAATTATATGAGCGGTAGCTTATAATACATAAACAACATATGCTTGGCATGCATATATAATCTGTTGCAAGAATTGGTGAAAACAAGCGCCCAAGAGTGTGGTGAATAAATTCAGGGGAAAAGAAGGTATAAAGAAAGGGATGATAAGGATCGGCTAAAAACACTTATCTGATAAAGAGAAGCTCAGCTCAAGCAGCACTCTTTTGTGGCTTAAAACATGCGAATAAAACAGAAGAAAACGAACATAGTGTATACCGTTTGAATTTCGTATTATGTTACTGCTTAATTTCATAGGCCTAATTAGGGAACTAGCTTATTCCCAAATGAGATCAATATATAGCCTGTGCAGTGAAGTGCAGACAGTAGCTATCGTGTGGGTAAATACAGGAAGATTGTGGTTAGTGGTAAATATACTCGTAAAAGTGAAAGAAAGAGAGATCCAGTAGATTTGTAAAGAATTAAGAAAAGAGATAGCGGTGACACGCACCGCCATGACAGTGGCGTCACTTCCGTATTAAACGCGGAAGTGAGCTGACTAGTGAGAGTGACGTATTTGTTAATGCAGTGGAACGCACCGCCATTAACTTCCGGCCGTAGTGATAGTACATGTATCCCGGTGACACGCGTCGCCATAACTAGGATAAGGAAGTGCATAGGAGTTGTGATGACAATTGTGTTATTTGAAGAATACATAAATAAAAGAAGGACCACTTTTAGTGATTATTTAGCCATGTTTAATTTTTAGAATTAGTTGTGAATATCACATTATAGTCTTATATTATAAATGACTATTGTGGTGTAGGTAGTATTTATGGCGTATCGCCTTTTATAATCACACCAGATAGTGATAATTTAAAGTGACAGTGCCATGAATTATGTTGCTATATTTTAATTTTAAAGTGACAGTGCTATACATTAGTGCTGTACCATGTTATTATTTTGAGAGCAGTTAGATATTATCAATTTATCACTAAAAGTGATATTAATGATTTTATATGTAATATAAACAGGACCTAGACCAGTTAATTTTTTTATTTATTTTTTAAAAAACGGGCGATACAATAATGCGAACTCATTATTTCTTGGTCATTCAAATGTCCATTGTTTGGATGTATCTTTAAAATTGGTCTTGTACATCACTTTGAGTCGTCTTATACTCCTTCCCACGTTTGTCAGTTTTAATAATCTAAATATTACCCCCTGGAATCTAAAGGTAATCATATAAACGTATTCCAGGAGCTAGTGAGAAAGGACCTTTGTGACGTCAAAATCAAGAAATCCTCCTTTTCAAACCTGATGAACAAAGAAAAAGAAGCCCTTAGAAATCTGCAAGAAAATAATGAAATTATCATCAAGCAGGCAGACAAAGGAGGTGGCATTGTCCTCCTTGACAGAGAGGCATATGAATGTGAAGCTCTACGCCTTTTACATGATACATCCTCCTACAAACAGCTTCTACAAGATCCAACTAATTTTTTTGTAGAAGAACTCAGAATTTTACTGGTACACTATTTTCATAACAATATTTTGGATAAAAATGAATTCCAGTACCTTATGATGACAACATCATATGATGACAACATCCTAACATTTTACTATCTTCCAAAGATACACAAGAATCTTTCAAAACCACCAGGCAGACTTATCATCGCAGGGATTGACTCCCTTACTAGTCATTTATCGGAATATGTAGAGATTTTTTTGTGTAAATACGTAATCAATTTACCATCCTTTTTGAAAGACACCAACAGTGCAATCAATATACTGTCTTCAGTGGAATGGAAGGATTCTACCTCTGGATTACTATAGACGTGCAAAGCCTATACACCTCTATTGTCCATGAAAAGGGAATAGAAGCTTGCAGAAGATACCTGGATAAAGACCCAGAACTATCAACACCTCATAAGAATGCAATTTGTGACTTCATGAAATTCATCTTAAGTCATAACTACTTTACATTTCAGCGGACCTTCTTCCTACAAATTTGTGGAACGGCCATGAGTACGTCATTTGTGCCCAGTTTTGCCAACCTACTAATGGGCTCATGGGAGGAAGATTGCATCTATAATAATAACCCATACTTGAAAAATTTGATTGTCTACAAACGATATATAGATGATATTCTGATCATCTGGGAAGGAGAGGAGGAACTATTCAGAAGCTTTTTTCAACTACTCACCACAAACCAATACAATTTGAAGTTTACATACGAGATCAGTAAAAAAAGTGTACATTACCTGGATCTAACTCTTTCGAGTTCCAATTCCAAAGTCATAACCAGTAATCATATAAAAGAAGTAGACACTAACAGCTACCTTCATTTCAAAAGTTGCCATGCTTGGAATTGGAAAACAAATATATCTAATATTCTCAATTCTATCGCATTAAACGCAACTGCAGCAATGAACAGGATTGCAAAAACCAATTAACAACATACGCCACTAGAGTCAAGGAAAGGAGATATCCGGAACATGTGATAAATGAAGCATTGGAAAAAACGGCTAACAAACAAAGAACGGAACTATTCAACAAACAAGTACAGAAGAAATCTGAGAACTTCACCCCTTTCATCACCACATTCAGCAATCAAGAACATATTATTAGAAAATCCACCAACAAACACTGGAACATTTTATTAATGGATCCAATACTAAAAGAAATTCTTCCATCAAAACCAGACATTGTATTCCGGAAAACCAGCAGCCTGAAAGACATCTTGGCTCCAAGTCACCTACAAAGCAGGAAAAACCCCAGAAACAGCACCTTCATAAACTGCAAAGGATGCTATAAATGTAGAAACTGCAATATCTGCAAATACCTACATTCAAATAGGAAAAAATTCACTAATTACAACAGCACCAAAGAGTACAGTATTAAAGATTTTTTAAACTGTAACTCGACCATGGTAATATATCTACTGGAGTGCACATGTGGATTAAAGTACGTCGGAAAGACGAAAAGAGTCCTTAAGCTACGAATCCAAGAGCACATTAGAAACATCAAGAATAAGATAGACAACCATACAGTCTCCAAACACTTTACAGAAAAGCATAAATCAAATCCAGAAGATATCTCATTCAAAGCAATTGAACTGGTGAAACTTGGAGAAAGAGGGGGAGATATCTTAAATAAGTTATCAAAACGAGAAATGTTCTGGATACATGAATTAAAGACCTTATCCCCGTTAGGACTAAATGAAGCCTTTGAAATCGCTCCTTTTCTCTGATGCTTCATTCCTCACACATCTTTTATTTCCTTTCTTACTCTTTTGGCACATAATTATGTAGGAAACTTGTTTCCCTGTTATGCATACTTATATCTAGTTCAGATTTGATGTCATAAGCCATCCTATGGTTCTTTTTCAGTAAAACTCTCCACCAGACGATATTAAAACTGACAAACGTGGGAAGGAGTATAAGACGACTCAAAGTGATGTGCAAGACCAATTTTAAAGATACATCCAAACAACGGACATTTGAATGACCAAGAAATAATGAGTTCGCATTATTGTATCGCCCGTTTTTAAAAATAATTTTAAAAAATTAACTGGTCTAGGTCCTGTTTATATTACATATAAAATCATTAATATCACTTTTAGTGATAAATTGATAATATCTAACTGCACTCAAAATAATAACATGGTACAGCACCAATGTATAGCACTGTCACTTTAAAATTAAAATATAGCAACATACTTCATGGCACTGTCACTTTAAATTATCACTATCTAGTGTGATTATAAAAGGCGATACGCCATAAATACTACCTACCCCACAATAGTCATTTATAATATAAGACTATAATGTGATATTCACAACTAATTCTAATATTTAAACATGGCTAAATAATCACTAAAAGTGGTCCTTCTTTTATTTATGTATTCTTCAAATAACACAATTGTCATCACAACTCCTATGCACTTCCTTATCCTAGTAATGGCGATGCGTGTCACCGGGATACATGTACTATCACTAAGGCCGGAAGTTAATGGCGGTGCGTTCCACCGCATTAACAAATACATCACTCTCACTAGTCAGCTCACTTCCGCGTTTAATACGGAAGTGACGCCACTGTCATGGCGGTGCGTGTCACCGCTATCTCTTTTCTTAATTCTTTACCAATCTACTGGATCTCTCTTTCTTTCACTTTTACGAGTATATTTACCACTAACCACAATCTTCCTGTATTTACCCACACGATAGCTACTGTTTGCACTTCACTGCACTATAAGTATATCACGCCGGGCGGAAATGACGCATGCGTTCCACATGCGTTCCACCGCTATTTCCGATGGCAGTAGCTGTTAATATATGGTATTAATACCCCTTTTTTTCGGTTTCTTCGGTTCTTTCATGTTTTATCTGTACATAAATCTACTTGTCAGTTTTTTGAGTGCCATTTAGAATATCAAAAATCGTTTTCCCCTAGTACTTTAGCAAAACTAATGATAATCACAGGAAGTGATGTCATCATTAATCACCTCCTTTGGGCATAAATAGAGCAAATCCTGCTCAGTGTGGTCATCCCCTTGATGAAGTCCTGTTGCTGACGGACGAAACGCGTTGGGAGTACCTGCAGACATCTCCTTTTATGGACAGATAAGCTTCATACAATTTTAAATTCTGTACGCATGCATTCCAGCCATTGTTATGGACAGATAAGCTTGATATAATTTTGTATTCTGTACGCATGTTATCGAGCCATTTTATGTGTATTTTTATGTGATTATGTGTATTAATTTTTTGTATTTTTAATATATACACTGTCCGGCTACATATTTATCTCATTTGGGAATAAGCTAGTTCCCTAATTAGGCTTGTGAAATGAGGCAGTAACATAATACGAAATTCAAACGGTATACACTATGTTCGTTTTCTTCTGTTTTATTCGCATGTTTTAAGCCACAAAAGAGTGCTGCTTGAGCTGAGCTTCTCTTTATCAGATAAGTGTTTTAAGCCGATCCTTATCATCCCTTTCTTTATACCTTCTTTTCCCCTGAATTTATTCACCACACTCTTGGGCGCTTGTTTTCACCAATTCTTGCAACATGTTTATATATATATATATATATATATATATAAAAGAGCAAAAATGACAGCACTCAAAACCATAGTACAAAAGGAATAGATGGTGCAAGGCAGTAAAATAACATAAAGGCACTCGCTTTTCCAGCTAATTGGAAAAAGCAAAACAAGCCAGCACTCACGGTTTAGATGAGAAAACGAAGAAGATTTATTCCATATCAAGGCGACAAGTGAACATACAGGCACAGCCCCTGAGGAAGACCTGTATCGGTTGAAACAGCTGTTGGGCTGTGCCTGTATGTACACTTGTCGTCTTGATATGGAATAAATCTTCTTCGTTTTATCATCTAAACCGTGAGTGCTGGCTTGTTTTGCTTTTTCCAATGAGCTGGAAAAGTGAGTGCCTTTATATATATGTATATATATTTATATATATTTATATATATATATATATATATATATATATATCGCCTGCGTGAAAATCTTAACACAATAAGACTATTTTCATTGCTCTGATCTTCAAGTTTAAGTTCACTACCCAACCCCTAATAGAATTAGCGTGCAGATACATAGCCTATATGTTAACGTACAGTCTAAGGAACATATCAATTTTCCACATGCGCTTAGCAACCCTGATAACTATGGATTTGAAACTAATGCCGGTCATGTTGGACATTTTTTTTTTCACCCCTTCCTACCCCCCATGCTCATGGAGGCTGAACTTGGACTTAAACGGCATCGGGAGTGACCCTATTCATCTCAGCGACCGCCGAAAGCTATGAATTTTTACATGTCACCCCCTTCCCACCCCTAGGGGTGCTAGGGGTGTCTTACACCCACAGTATTTTTTGCCAGATTGTAAGTCATACGTGTTCCAAGTTTGGTGTAAATTGCTCCAGGCATTCCAGAGTTATGCTGGAACATACATACACACATACTGTACACACATACATCCATTTTTATATATAGATTATCATTTTTTTATTAATATTGAATCTTAACAGAACCAAAAACCAAATCCAAACTAAAACACTTGAGGGCAATTTTGCCAAAACCAAAACACGATAATGAATTAGAACCAAAACCAAAACACAGGGGTCTCTGCACATCTCTAATCCATGTGGTTGGATTCTTAGCCACCTTCACTATCAGTTTGCACTTGGAACAGCTTTATCCTTGGTGCAAGAGACACACCATTTAAACAGACATTTTTATGTTGAAGCACTACTTAGCAAAGTCCATAGTTCCACCTACAGGTCTTCACTAAACATACTACATGCAAGTGTCCTGTACTACACAGTAACACCCCTTCAGTTGCAAGAGGAGATTCTACTGAGATTTGTATGCTGAGATACAGAGCATGCAAAGTAAAAAAAAACACAAGATCCATACACAAATGTGAACCAAACCCTTTTTCTTTTAATACACATTTGAGCTTGATCTGAGATACAGTATGATTGCGACTATTGTGAGAAGATATGGACTTGTGGTGACTTGAAGGATTCATTCATGAAGAGAGAAACGTCATGCATTTTGTTAACTGTGTTTGTGGAAAGAGCCCTGTAAAGGCAGTAATTATTTTGATCATGGCCAAAACTAGGGGTGTGCAACCAGTACCGTCACCAAGAGTGCAAGACCAAAGAGGTGGCACTGTATCTGCGTGGAGTTGAAAGTCCATGTTGCCTGGCGACAGCCCCAAACATGATAGATCTAGAGAAGATCTGCATGGAAGAGTGGGCCAAAATACCTGCTACAGTGTGTGCAAACCTGGTCAAGGACTACAGGAAACGTTTGACCTCAACCGAGATTATATTACAAAGTATTGAGATAAACTTTTTGAGTGTCCAAATATTTATTTTCTGCAAGAATATACAAGTAAATTGTTTAAAAATCATACAATGTGATTTCCTGTTTTTTTTTTTTTTTTTCAGATTCTGTCTCTCACAGTTGAAGTGTACTTATGATGGAAATTACAGACCTATCTCATCTTTTTATGTGGGTCAACCTGCACAATCGGTGGCTGACCAAATACTTTTTTGCCCCACTGTATATTATTCTGTCTATACAGATGTGTCACTCACCTAGTGGCTTCATGGGATGGGGGCATGACTTCGCAATACAGGGGCATTGCTAAGTTCCCCAACCCCCATTTTCATCACTCTGGGGGTCCAGGAGATACAGGCTGTAACTGGAGACTGGAAATATAGATAGAACAATGGTTGCTCCCTGCGCACCACTCCACAGTAAATACACTGCGGAAATCCTGACGAAGCCTTTCAGGCGAAACGCGTCGATTACCGAGTGCATCGATTCTACGGCAGTGGCGCTGAATACGGAAGCGCACCGCCTGTCAGTCTGCCGGCAGACTGCAATTTCTTTCCGGAAAAGGACGCTCGCCACTGTACGGAACCCCGGACAGTGTTAGCAACCAACAGAGGAGGTAAGCAGATTGCCCCTGCTTCATTTGGAAGAGTGAGGGTTTAACCCCTAATATAACTACCAGTTAATCAGCGTAAACAGAGGAGACTGCTTCATTCGGAAGAGTGAGGATTTAACCCTCTTTACAACCACCAGCCAACCAGCGCAATTAAGTATTAAAGAGAGGCTAATACCCCACCTGAGACTTTCTAAAAGCAGAAATTCTCTTGACACATGACACAATTATTGGACTATCCTTATACAAGACTGGGACTTTTATATATAAGAATCAACATCCAACAGAAAGGCAGATGTGAGTAAGACGCCATAGGGCGCTTTGCATTACCTTATCAAATCACTACGAAGTGACTAATTTGTCTGTTTTATCTTTGTCTATGTGTTGTCTGTATGTTTTTTGGTGTGTGTACCGGTACTAGGTTGTATATAATAACGGCAGCAGTATTCTTTATACCGTAATTGATACATATATATATATATATATATAATACAGAATCCATCTATTACAGTGTATTCCATAAAAGTCTAATTAAGACATTCATTTAAATAAAATATTTTTATTATACAAAGTTGATTGCAGTGTATTTACTGTGGAGTGGTGCGCAGGGAGCAACCATTGTTCTATCTATATTTCCCCTCTCAAGCTGACGAAGTGCAGCCGTGCCCCCAGCTGCACCTCCACCGCAGGTGTCCATCACACAGAAAGCGCAGTATCATTTTTTCTTCTTTATCCATCCCTGTAACTGGAGACTGGCGTGACTGCAGTGCTGGCTTCTACAGGGTGACAGGGGCAGAGTTGCTGCACGTAATGTTACAGTGTAGCACCAGGCTCCTGTCACTGAACAGGAGCAGGCACTTTCCTCCTAGGGAACCCCTTTGGTGTCTCATAAAACAAATATATAATCATCATCATCATCATCATCATCATCAAAAACATAATGATTTCCTCTGCAGAGATTAGGCAGCCTATATACCTTCAAGCCTATTTAATCCCTTCCAGGATTCTGGAAACTAGTTATTCTAGGTCCCTGTCCTTGTGAATGGAGAAGTGAGCCAGCTGTGCCATCTTTATGGATGGATTTAGTCAGTGGCGTAACTAGAATTTTTTCTCCCCCAAGCCAAAAAATTCTTTGGCGCCCCCCCCCACCACCACCCCCACCCCCACCCCCACCCGCCGCATAATTGGGAGCAAGAAAGGGATAAATATGCGCGCGCCTTCGGCGCGCGATGCAAAAAAAGGGGCGTGGTTTTGTTGGAATGGGCGTGGTTTCTCATAAAGGGGCGTGGTATTGCAGGAAAAGACTACCTTATACCCCAGTTTTGCAACCTGCACGCCCAGACGTTAGCCACCACAGGAAAGAAAAATAATCCTGATTCATGCCCCTTACATTATTTGTCATTTTTCCTCCTTATAGTAATGCCCAGTATACATTATGCCACATACTGCAATGGCCCTTAGACATTATTCCACACACAATAATGCACATGACACATTATGCCACACACCATAATGCCCCCGACACATTATGCCACACACCGTAATGCCTGTGACACATTATGCCACACACCGTAATGCCTGTGACACATTATGCCACACACCGTAATGCCCCCGACACATTATGACAGGAATCGCAATGCCCGTTATACATTATGCTACACACTGCAATGCCCCTGATACATTATAGCACATACAATGCCTGTGACACATTATGACACACACCGCAATGACCTTGAGACATTATACCACAATGCCCGTGATATAGTATACCATACACCGTAATGCCTGTGACACATACCGCAATGCCCTGCCCGTTATACCCTATGCCACACACCGCAATGCCCGTTATGTATTATGCCACACTGCAATGACCCTGAGACATTATACCACAATGCCCGTGATATAGTATACCACACACCGTAATGCCTGACACATTATGACACACACCGCAATGTCCGTGATACATTATGCCACACACTGCAATGACCCTGAGACATTATACCACATATCACAATGCCCGCGATATAGTATACCATACACCGTAATGCCTGTGACACATTATGACACACACCGCAATGTCCGTGATACATTATGCCACACACTGCAATGACCCTGAGACATTATACCACATATCACAATGCCCGCGATATAGTATACCATACACCGTAATGCCTGTGACACATTATGACACACACCGCAATGTCCGTGATACATTATGCCACACACCGTAATGCCCATTACACATTAAGTCCTACAGTAAGGCTTCTAATTACTTTTCAATTACCTTCTCGTTGTCAGGGGTTTCATGCACTGGGTGTCATGCTCGTTGCTAGGAGGTAGTCCTTGTTGCTAGGGCTGTGCTCCCAGTGCCACATATGACCCCAGTGCCAGATATTCCCCCACGGTGCCAGGTACTCACATGCCCCCGGTGCCAAATATAGCCCCCCCCATGTGCCAGGTACACATATACCCCCCCCCAGTGCCACATATGCCCCCAGTGCCAGATATTTCCCCCCAGTGCCACATATGCCCACAGTGCCAGATATTCCCCCCGTGCCAGATATGCCGCCAGTGCCATATATTCCCCCCCAGTGCCACATATGCCCCCAGTGCCAGATATTCCCCCAGTGCCAGATATCCCCCCTAGTGCCAGACATCCCCCCCCAGTGCCAGACATCCCCCCCCCAGTGCCATATATGCCCCAGTGCCAGACATCCCCCCCCCAGTGCCAGATATCCCCCCCAGTGCCAGACATCCCCCCCCCAGTGCCATATATGCCCCAGTGCCAGACATCCCCCCCAGTGCCATATATGCCCCAGTGCCAGACATCCCCCCCCAGTGCCAGATATCCCCCCCAGTGCCAGACATCCCCCCCCCAGTGCCATATATGCCCCAGTGCCAGATATCCCCCCTAGTGCCAGACATCTCCCCCCCAGTGCCAGATATCCCCCCCAGTGCCAGACATCCCCCCCCCAGTGCCAGACATCCCCCCCCCAGTGCCAGATATCCCCCCCCCAGTGCCATATAAGCCCCAGTGCCAGATATCCCCCCTAGTGCCAGACATCTCCCCCCCAGTGCCATATATGCCCCAGTGCCAGACATCCCCCCCGCAGTGCCAGATATTCCCCCCAGTGCCGCCGTCGCCGCCGCCGCTTATTGGAGGGACACGGAGGGCACAGATCGCCTCTCCTGTGTCCCTCCTGCTGCATCATCTCCGGCGGCCGCGGGTCTAATAGGGGGAAGTGCCGTCCGTGAGCCAATTAGAGCTCACGGACGGCACTTCCCCCTATTAGACCCGCGGCCGCCGGAGATGATGCAGGAGGGACACAGGAGAGGCACACGCTGTGCCGTCCGTGTCCCTCCAACAAGCGGCGGCGGGAAGGAGAAAGCAGACTGACATGCGGGCGCTCGTCCGCATGTCAGTCTGCTGTAATCAGTGGCGCCCCCGCAGCCCCTCGCCCCCAAGCCACCGCGAGGACTGCGGGGGCAGTAGTTACGCCACTGGATTTAGTTATGCATGGTATCCTATTTCATAACACTTTCTTCCCAGATAAAACAGGTATGCTGCTGTACAACTAAAAGATTAATCAAATATTTTAAAATGGGTGGTCTTCAGTTTGCCGGCTGTCGGGGTTCTGGCGCACAGTATACCGGCGCCAAAATCCCGACAGCCGGCCTACTGACACTGTTTCTCCTTCTTGGGGGTCCGTGACCCCACTGGAGGGAGAATATATAGTGTGGCGCGCGTAGCACACGTCTGTGCCCACAGCGTGGTGAGCGCAGCGAGCCCACAAGGGGCTCATTTGCGTTCACCACGCTGTCAGTATGCCAGTGGTCGGGATTCCGGTGCCGGTATGCTGTGCGCCAAGACCCTGACAGCAGGCATACCATACTACACCCTTTAAAACAATAAGCAGTGACAACGCATGTCACATTTGCCATTTTCACAATGAAAGTAACGGAGCTAAACTTTCTTCCCTGTTATCTCTGAGCAGTGCCTTTTATATACATATAAATTTATTTCTCAAGGCACAAACACAATTTTGCTGAAGAAACATAATGGGCAGCATATGAAGTTAATTAGCAATGAACAGATTGTATGGGGTCCATTAAGTAAGGTGATTGGGAAAAATGCCAAACTTCACTAAATAGCGTACAGAGAATATAGGCTCTTGTTACTTTATGGTGGTTGAAGATTTCTCAGCAATTACCACCAATGAGGATATTTGTGTGATCCCACACAGGTATGGCTGAGTTTTTACAAAACACTATGGCCCTCATTCCGAGTTGTTCGCTCGGTATTTTTCATCGCATCGCAATGAAAATCCGCTTAGTACGCATGCGCAATGTTCGCACTGCGACTGCGCCAAGTAACTTTGCTATGTAGAAAGTAATTTTACTCACGGCTTTTTCATCGCTCCGGCGTTCGTAATGTGATTGACAGGAAATGGGTGTTACTGGGCGGAAACACGGCGTTTCAGGGGCGTGTGGCTGAAAACGCTACCGTTTCCGGAAAAAACGCAGGAGTGGCCGGAGAAACGGTGGGAGTGCCTGGGCGAACGCTGGGTGTGTTTGTGACGTCAACCAGGAACGACAAGCACTGAACTGATCGCACAGGCAGAGTAAGTCTGAAGCTACTCTGAAACTGCTAAGTAGTTAGTAATCGCAATATTGCGAATACATCGGTCGCAATTTTAAGAAGCTAAGATTCACTCCCAGTAGGCGGCGGCTTAGCGTGTGTAACTCTGCTAAATTCGCCTTGCGACCGATCAACTCGGAATGAGGGCCTATAATCATTTGCTGCATAAAAAAGTGTGGAAATAATGAACAATGAACCTGGCAGAATCAATTCTATCTTAATAGGAGGCTCATGGGCCAAATCACCAAAGATCTTTTGTTTTTGAAATCGTCTGTGTTTTTATAGTCTCTAATGTATGGCAGGTAGCTATAAAAGGGCTACTGTATATTTTGGATTCCTACTGTTTCTACTGATTCCTGTATTACTAATATGAGCATTATATGAGTAAGGAAAAATGTATCATCTCTATTATTTATTATCTGCTGCCACCAATTAATAGTAACTTTATAATATTCCTCTTCTCTATTATTTACATCGATATCAAATAAATACATGTAGTTAATTGGTTGTTGGATCTATGTTTTGAGCAAAAGCAAGTATATAGTACGTATAGTATAGAATCAGTGACCAATTTGTTATGTATATCTGCTCATTAATGCTAATACAGTATCTAATCAGCTAATCAATTGAAAACAGCACAATACATAAAGGCATACATTGCCAAGAGTAGGTTGGCCAATCCTGGGATCGGGATTGGCAGGATCCTGGGATTTTGTTCTACAATTGGCCAGAATTTAATCCTGGTATTGGGGCTTCCAATCCTGGGATTTCAGGAGTAGCCACCACCGGTTTTATTTTCAATGCCAGGTGGCATTGAGCATCTTCAGCAGGCTCAGACGGGTGTGGTATGGCTGACCGATGGTCAGGAGTCCGGCGGAAAGCATACCGACGCCGGGATCCCGGCAGCATACCGACGCCGGGATCCCGGCGGGGTGGGGCGAGTGCAGCAAGACCCTTGCAGGATTACTGCGCTCACCATGCTGTGGGCTCAGTGGTGACCTGCGGTCACCAAGGGTTCTATTCCCACTCTATGGGTGTCGTGGACACCCACGGGTGGAAATAGTCCCTGTTGGTCGGTATGCCGACCGTCGGGATAGTGAGGGAGCGGGATGCTTGGGGAGGTCATGTGACCGTCGGTCTCCTTACCGCCGGTCACATCAATACCACTCGCTTAGACACTGCCTGGCTTTCCCTTCCCCTGGCTGTGGGCACTGTGCAGTGTGACGAGATGTCTGTCGTCACGCTGCGCAGCCTGATGCCAGCCGCGTGCTGCCTGTACCACCCGTACCTTACCCCCCTTCCGTACAGAGGATGGTGAGATGTTGTGTGGGTTAGGATGGGCTAGGCTGGGCTGGACTGGGTGGGGTGCATTGAATAATTTCATTAATTTAAAAACCATAAACTCAATCCTGGGTATCTCGCGATTGATAATTTTTAAATCCCGAAATTAAAAAAATGGCGTGGGCTTCGCCTCCCTAATCAAGAGGTTCAGTTGTTGTTTACACCAAACACCAGTATGGGGAATAAATGTGACTGTGACCATGAAATGACTGGTGCTATATGAGGGGGTTTGAGTATCTCAGGAGCTGCAAATCAGCTGGAATCTTTTATGTACAGTCTTGACAGAGGTCAGAACAGAATGGTCAGACTTGCTCAAACTGACAGACAGGGCCAGGTCATTTTCAGGCAGTGTGGGTAATTATGGGAGGGGTGGTCCTGTGCACTTAGAAAAGAATACAGAAAAATTGTACTTTAAATGCCTCCCTAGCCACACTGCAACAAAGCACACGGCTGAGGAGAAGGACTGCAAGTTCTACTGAAAATAAATGGGGTGGGGGCTACTTGGGCCCACCGTGGGCCCCTCCATCAGAACTGGGTAAATAGTACCTGCTCCCCCACCCCACACTCGACAGCACTGTTGCCAGGAAGGTGACAGCACTGTAGCTCAAATAACCATGCATTGCATCAATAGTATGCAAAGGAGCTTCTCTGTGTACATACAGTACTGTATGTTGAACATTGAAGTGGTTTTGAACCCACCACAAAACCACTGCAATTCCACCAATAAACTAACCCTCAAACATGTGTATTTGTAGATACAGAATAATAGTTGTAAACTCTAGAAAAAAAAACACATTTTGCTCTCGGTGTAATACAAGAACCAGCAAAATAGCCACCTAGCTCTTGAAGAACCACAAATGTGTCAGCATGCTATACCACCCAGGCCCATTGGCACCTGTTCAAAGTTAAAAACAAAAACACTTTTTTTAAATAAAACACCCCAAGAACCCTCCTTCACCAGTGTAACACTTACAAATCTATTGAAAAGGTTCTCTTTGGTCCAAAGTTAAGTAGGCATCAGCTATCCCCTCATTAGCTGCTAACACACAAAACTTCCTGCACTGCAATTAGCATCAGGGTGCTTGTGACTGGATAGAGCACTGACAACAGAGAGAGCCCTATAGTTATTTCACTGTGCAGCTAGTATGGACTCATATACCCCGTCCAATGCAACTAGTATGATGGGAGAAAGTAGTGATGGTCACCAGAAATTTTTCGGGTTTTGTGTTTTGGTTTTGGATTAGGTTCCGCGGCCGTGTTTTGGATTCGGACGTGTTTTGGCAAAACCTCTATGAAAATTTTTTGTCGGATTCTGGTGTGTTTTGGATTCGGGTGTTTTTTTACAAAAAACCCTCAAAAACAGCTTAAATTATAGAATTTGGGGGTCATTTTGATCCCATAGTATTATTAACCTCAATAACCATAATTTACACTAATTTCCAGTCTATTCTGAACACCTCACACTATTATTTTTAGTCCTAAAATTTGCACCGAGGTCGCTGGATGACTAAGCTAAGCAACCCAAGTGGCCGACACAAACACCTGGCCCATCTAGGAGTGGCACTGCAGTGTCAGACAGGATGGCAGATTAAAAAATTGTCCCCAAACAGCACATGATGCAAAGAAAAAAAGAGGCACAATGAGGTAGCTGTGTGACTAAGCTAAGCGACCCAAGTGGCCGACACAAACACCTGGCCCATCTAGGAGTGGCACTGCAGTGTCAGACAGGATGGCACTTCAAAAAATAGTCCCCAAACAGCACATGATGCAAAGAAAAAAAGAGGCACAATGAGGTAGCTGTGTGAGTAAGCTAAGCGACCCAAGTGGCCGACACAAACACCTGGCCAATCTAGGAGTGGCACTGCAGTGTCAGACAGGATGGTACTTCAAAAAATAGTCCCCAAACAGCACATGAAGCAAAGAAAAATGAAAGAAAAAAAGAGGTGCAAGATGGAATTGTCCTTGGGCCCTCCCACCCACCCTTATGTTGTATAAACAGGACATGCACACTTTAACAAACCCATCATTTCAGCGACAGGGTCTGCCACACAACGGTGACTGAAATGACTGGTTGGTTTGGGCCCCCACCAAAAAAGAAGCAATCAATCTCTCCTTGCACAAACTGGCTCTACAGAGGCAAGATGTCCACCTCCTCCTCATCGTCCGATTCCTCACCCCTTTCACTGTGTACATCCCCCTCCTCACAAATTATTAATTCGTCCCCACTGGAATCCACCATCTCAGGTCCCTGTGTACTTTATGGAGGCAATTGATGGTGAATGTCTCCACAGAAGAATTGATTATAATTCATTTTGATGAACATCATCTTCTCCATATTTTCTGGAAGTAACCTCGTACGCCGATTGCTGACTAGGTGAGCGGCTGCACTAAACACTCTTTTGGAGTACACACTGGAGGGGGGGGCAACTTAGGTAAAATAAAGCCAGTTTGTGCAAGGGCCTCCAAATTGCCTCTTTTTCCTGCCAGTATACGTACGGACTGTCTGACGTGCCTACTTGGATGCGGTCACTCATATAATCCTCCACCATTCTTTCAATGGTGACAGATTCATATGCAGTGACAGTAGACGACATGTCAGTAATCGTTGGCAGGTTCTTCAGTCCAGACCAGATGTCAGCACTCGCTCCAGACTGCCCTGCATCACCGATAGCAGGTGGGCTCGAAATTCTTAGCCTTTTCATCGCAGCCACAGTTGCGGGAGAATGTGAAGGAGGAGCTGTTGACGGGTTGCGTTCCGCTTGACTTGACAATTTTCTCACGAGCACAGTGGCCAAAATGTAGTGCTCTGATTTCAACAGATTGACCACCCGTGAATCCTGGTTAAGCGAATTAAGGGCTCCATCCACAAGTCCCACATGCCTAGCGGAATCGCTCTGTTTTAGCTCCTCCTTCAATGTCTCCAGCTTCTTCTGCAAAAGCCTGATGAGGGGAATGACCTGACTCAGGCTGGCAGTGTCTGAACTGACTTCACATGTGGCAAGTTCAAAGGGTTGCAGAACCTTGCACAACGTTGAAATCATTCTCCACTGCGCTTGAGTCAGGTGCATTCCCCCTCCATTGCCTATATTGTCGGCAGATGTATAGGCTTGAATGGCCTTTTGCTGCTCCTCCATCCTCTGAAGCATATAGAGGGTTGAATTCCACCTCGTTACCACCTCTTGCTTCAGATGATGGCAGGGCAGGTTCAGGAGTGTTTGCTGGTGCTCCAGTCTTCGGCACGCGGTGGCTGAATGCCGAAAGTGGCCCGCAATTCTTCGGGCCACCGACAGCATCTATTGCACGCCCCTGTCATTTTTTAAAATAATTCTGCACCACCAAATTCAATGTATGTGCAAAACATGGGACGTGCTGGAATTTGCCCAGATGTAATGCACGCGCAATATTGGTGGCGTTGTCCGATGTCACAAATCCCCAGGGGAGTCCAATTGGGGTAAGCCATTCTGCGATGATGTTCCTCAGTTTCCGTAAGAGGTTGTCAGCTGTGTGCCTCTTTTAGAAAGCGGTGATACAAAGCGTAGCCTGCCTAGGAACGAGTTGGCGTTTGCGAAATGCTGCTACTGGTGCCGCCGCTGCTGTTCTTGCTGTGGGAGGCAATACATCTACCCAGTGGGCTGTCACAGTCATATAGTCCTGAGTCTGCCCAGGTCCACTTGTCCACATGTCCGTGTTTAAGTGGACATTGGGTACAACTGCATTTTTTAGGACACTGGTGACTCTTTTTCTGACGTCTGTGTACATTTTTGGTATCGCCTGCCTAGAGAAATGGAACCTAGATGGTATTTGGTACCGGGGACACAGTATCTCAATCAAGTCTGTAGTTGCCTGTGAATTAACGGTGGATACCGGAAACACGTTTCTCACCACCCAGGCTGCCAAGGCCTGAGTTATCCACTTTGCAGCAGGATGACTGCTGTGATATTTCATCTTCCTCGCAAAGGACTGTTGGACAGTCAATTGCTTACTGGAAGTAGTACAAGCGGTCTACCGACTTCCCCTCTGGGATGACGATCAACTCCCAGCAGCAACAACAGCAGCGTCAGCAGCAGTAGGCGTTACACTCAAGGATGCATCGGAGGAATCCCAGGCAGGAGAGGACTCGTCAGACTTGACAGTGACATGGCCTGCAGGACTATTGGCTTTCCTGTGTAAGGAGGAAATTGACACTGAGGGACTCGGTGGTATGGTTTGCAGGAGCTTGGTTACAAGAGGAAGGGATTTAGTTGGCAGTGGACTGCTTCCGCTATAAACCAAAGTTTTTGAACTTGTCAATGACTTCTGATGAATGCGCTCCAGGTGACGTATAAGGGAGGATGTTCCTAGGTGGTTAACGTTCTTATCCCTACTTATTACAGCTTGACAAAGGCAACACACGGCTTGACACCAGTTGTCTGCATCCCTGTTGAAATAATTCCACACCGAAGAGGTGATTTTTTTTGTATTTTGACCAGGCATGTCAATGGCCATATTCGTCCCATGGATAACAGGTGTCTCCCCGGGTGCCTGACTTAAACAAACCACCTCACCATCAGAATCCTCCTTTTCAATTTCCTCCCCAGCGCCAGCAACACCCATATCCTCATCCTGGTGTACTTCAACAGTGACATCTTAAAATTTGACTATCAGGAACAGGACTGTGGGTGCTCCTTCCAGCACTTGCAGGGGGCGTGCAAATGGTGGAAGGCGCCACCTCTTCCCATCCAGTGTTGGGAAGTTCAGGCATCGCAACCGACACAATCGGATTCTCCTTGGAGATTTGTGATTTAGAAGAACGCACAGTTCTTTGCTGTGCTTTTGCCATCTTAACTCTATTAAGTTTTCTAGCAGGAGGATGAGTGCTTCCATCCTCATGTGAAGCTGAACCACTAGCCATGAACATAGGCCAGGCCCTCAGCCGTTCCTTGCCACTCCATGTCGTAAATGGCACATTGGCAAGTTTACGCTTCTCCTCAGACAATTTTGATTTAGATTTTTGGGTCATTTTACTGAGCTTTACTTTTTTAAATTTTACATGCTCTCTACTATGACATTGGGCATCGGCCTTGGCAGACGACGTTGATGGCATTTTATCGTCTCGGCCACGACTAGTGGCAGCAGCTTCAGCACGAGGTGGAAGTGGAACTTGAACTTTCCCTATTTTACCCTCCTCATTTTTGTTCTCCATTTTTTAATGTGTGGAATTATATGCCAGTAATATATCAATAGCAATGGCATACAACTATATATACTGTGCACAACTGAAATGCACCACAGGTATGGATGGGATAGTATACTTGACGACACAGAGGTAGGTAGAGCAGTGGCCTACTGTACCGTACTGCCATATATTATATACTGGTGGTCGGCAAAATTATGCACTGTCCTCCTACTATATATATACTGTGCAAAACTGAAATGCACCTCAGGTATGGATGGATAGTATACTTGACGACACAGAGGTAGGTAGAGCAGTGGCCTACTGTACCGTACTGCTATATATTATATACTGGTGGTCAGCAAAATTATGCACTGTCCTCCTACTATATATATATGGTGCAAAACTTAAATGCACCACAGGTATGGATGGGATAGTACACTTGATGACACAGAGTTAGTTAGAGCAGTGGCCTACTGTACCGTACTGCTATATATTATATACTGGTGGTCAGCAAAATTATGCACTGTCCTCCTACTATATATATATGGTGCAAAACTTAAATGCACCACAGGTATGGATGGATAGTATACTTGACAACACAGAGGTAGGTAGAGCAGTGGCCTACTGTACCGTACTGCTCAGAGCCGGCCCTAGGCATAGGCAAACTAGGCAACTGCCTAGGGCATTTGACATGCCTAGGGGCACCAGCAGCTTCTGCTGATTAAAATGATATGCGACATGCCTATATTCTGTGTGTAGCATTTCGTATGCAGATACAGCCACAGTCGCACACAGTATATAGGCATGCAGCATATAATTTTATTCAGCAGCAGCTGCTTGTGCATCCTAGCCATACATAAATGCAAATAAGATGCATTTTCATAAAAAAGGTGCCTGACGTTAGGAGAGCTGCCAGCTGACTCACACAAGGCATCTCCTGCTGAATGGTGTATTGAGGCAAGATGTATGAGGACATATCTGTAACCAAGCAGAGGCAGAGGTCACAGTGTTAGAGGCCATGTAAATGCTGTGTACAGGCAGGTTGATTGTGCAATAGTGTTCGGCATAAGAGGCATTATGTGTGTCATGTGTATAACTGCATTAATAATGTGCAGCAAATGTGTAAGGAACATTATGTGTATAAGGGCATTAATAAAGGATGGCAGAATGTGTAAGGCGCATTATGTTTATAAGGACATTAATAATGTGTGTCATATGTGTGAGGGGGCATTACTGTGTGGTATTATGTGTATAAAGTGCTCTACTGTGTGGCATAATGTATAGAAAGGGCACTACTGTGTGGTCTAATGTGAATAAAGAGCAATATGATGTGGTGTAATGTGAATAAGGAACAATTCAGTATGATGTTATGTGAATGAGGGGCACTACTGTAAGGAGTAATGTATATATTGTAAAGTGGTACTACTGTGTGATGTAACATGAATAAGGGACACTATTGCATAATAAAATGTGAATAAAGTTGCACCACTGTGTGGCACAATTTGAATTAAGGGTACTATTGTGTGCCCCTTGCAAGCAAAACCACACCCCTGCCAAATGTGCACACTGTTCCTATTTTAAATATAGGGGGTAGGAGCACCAAAATGAGGGCTACTATGGGTGAGGGGTGATGGTGCTGGAAAAGGGGTACAGGGTCAGAGGCGGAAATAACGGTGGTGCTAGGGGGCACCAGACAAAATCTTGCCTAGGGCATCATATTGGTTAGGGCCGGCTCTGGTACTGCTATATATTATATACTGGTGGTCAGCAAAATTATGCACTGTCCTCCTTCTATATATATATGGTGCAAAACTTAAATGCACCACAGGTATGGATGGGATAGTATACTTGACGACACAGAGGTAGGTAGAGCAGTGGCCTACTGTACCGTACTGCTATATATTATATACTGGTGGTCATCAAAATTATGCACTGTCCTCCTACTATATATATATGGTGCAAAACTTAAATGCACCACAGGTATGGATGGGATAGTATACTTAACGACACAGAGGTAGGTAGAGCAGTGGCCTACTGTACCGTACTGCTATATATTATATACTGGTGGTCAGCAAAATTATGCACTGTCCTCCTACTATATATATACTGTGCAAAACTTAAATGCACCACAGGTATGGATGGATAGTATACTTGACGACACAGAGGTTGGTAGAGCAGTGGCCTACTGTACCGTACTGCTATATATTATATACTGGTGGTCAGCAAAATTATGCACTGTCCTCCTACTATATATATATGGTGCAAAACCTAAATGCACCACAGGTATGGATGGGATAGTATACTTGACGACACATAGGTAGGTAGAGCAGTGGCCTACTGTACCGTACTGCTATATATTATATACTGGTGGTCAGCAAAATTATGCACTGTCCTCCTACTATATATATACTGTGCAAAACTTAAATGCACCACAGGTATGGATGGGATAGTATACTTGACGACACATAGGTAGGTAGAGCAGTGGCCTACTGTACCGTACTGCTATATATTATATACTGGTGGTCAGCAAAATTATGCACTGACCTCCTACTATATATATACTGTGGAAAACTTAAATGCACCACAGGTATGGATGGGATAGTATACTTGACGACACAGAGGTAGGTAGAGCAGTGGCCTACTGTACCGTACTGCTATATATTATATACTGGTGGTCAGCAAAATTATGCACTGTACTCCTACTATATATTTACTGTGCAAAACTTAAATGCACCACAGGTATGGATGGGATAGTATACTTGACGACACAGAGGTAGAGCAGTGGACTACTGTACCGTACTGCTATATATATACTGGTGATCAGCAAAATTCTGCACTGTCCTCCTACTATATACTACAATGCAGTACAGATATGGAGTGTTTTTCAGCAGAGAACGTATACTGGTGGTCACTGGTCAGCAAAATTCTGCACTGTCCTCCTACTATATAATACTGCTGGTCCCCAGTCCCCACAATAAAGCAATTAGCACACTGAGCACAGATATTTGCAGCACACTGAGCACAGATATGGAGCATTTTTCAGGCAGAGAACGTAGATATTTACAGCACACTGAGCACAGATATTTACAGCACACTGAGCACATATATTTGCAGCACACTGAGCACAGATATTTGTAGCACACTGAGCACAGATATTTGCAGCACACTGAACATAGAAAGTGAGAGGACGCCAGCCATGTCCTCTCACGATCATCTCCAATGCACGAGTGAAAAATGGCGGCGACGCGCGGCTCCTTATATAGAATACGAATCTCGCGAGAATCCGACTGCGGGAAGATGACGTTCGGGCGCGCTCGGGTGAACCGAGCAAGGCGGGAGGATCTGAGTCTGCTCGGACCTGTGCAAAAAAAAGGGTGAAGTTCTGAGGGGTTCGGATCCCGAAGAACCGAACCCGCTCATCACTAGGAGAAAGTAGATCGTACTTGCCTACCTGGCCATCTCCATGAGGGAGAAAATGCTCTGTTCCTGGACTTTCCTGGTAATGTATGATTGTCATCACCTGTGGTGAAACACCTTTCTTATCAATTGACTAGTTCACCACAGGTGATGGCAGTCATACATTACCAGGAAAGTCCAGGAACAGAGCATTTTCTCCCTCATTGAGAGGGTCAGGTAGGCAAGTATGAAGTAAATGATTATCTAGATAAGTACGCAGGCTCTACTATGCCACACTAATATACAGTATACCCATATATGAGTACGAATTGGGTAACACCACTTATCCTCCCCAAGCGTATGTTTTATACCACTGTCAGGTTCTGTAGATTTTTTTTCTGTGGTTCTTGGTGGCTTGCTTTAATCTGTGTGAAACACAGAATTTTTCTGTTGTTAGTGTCACCATATTTTACCCACCCATATCACTGTGAATTGGACAGAGGAGATAACCAACACACCCACCCCCATCATTTGTGTGCACCTGCTTTGTATTTAAAAAAAAATGTTTTTACAATTGCATTTTTGTGCACTGCAGGGGAGGCAGATATAACATGTGCAGAGAGTGTTAGATTTGGATGGGTTATTTTTAGAGATGAGCGGGTTCGGTTCCTCGGAAACCGAACCCCCCCCCCCCCCCCCCGAACTTCACCCATTTTACACGGGTCCGAGGCATACTCAGATTCTCCTGTATGGCTCGGTTAACCCGAGCACGCCCGAACGTCATCATCCCGCTGTCGGATTCTCGCGAGATTCGGATTCTATATAAGGAGCCGCGCGTTGCCGCCATTTTTCACTCGTGCATTGGAAATGATAGTGAGAGGACGTGGCTGGCGTCCTCTCACTTTGTTTCAGGGGGCTGCATATCTTTATTCTGGGGATCAGCAGTATTATAGAAGGAGTACAGTGCAGAGTTTTGCTGACCAGTGACCACCAGTATTATACGTTGTCTGCCTGAAAAACACTCCATATCTGTGCTCAGTGTGCTGCATATATCTGTGCTCACACTGCTTTATTGTGGGGACTGGGGACCAGCAGTATTATATAGGAGGAGTACAGTGCAGAGTTTTGCTGACCAGTGACCACCAGTATACGTTGTCTGCCTGAAAAACGCTCCATATCTGTGCTCAGTATGCTGCATATATCTGTGCTCACACTGCTTTATTGTGGGTACTGGGGACCACCAGTATATTATATAAGAGGAGTACAGTGCAGAATTTTGCTGACCAGTGACCACCAGTATACGTTGTCTGCCTGAAAAACGCTCCATATCTGTGCTCAGTATGCTGCATATATCTGTGCTCACACTGCTTTATTGTGGGTACTGGGGACCACCAGTATATTATATAGGAGGAGTACAGTGCAGAGTTTTGCTGACCATTGACCACCAGTATTATACGTTGTCTGCCTGAAAAACGCTCCATATCTGTGCTCAGTGTGCTGCATATATCTGTGCTCACACTGCTTTATTGTGGGGACTGGGGACCAGCAGTATATTATATAGGAGGAGTACAGTGCAGAGTTTTGCTGACCAGTGACCACCAGTATTATAAGTTGTCTGCCTGAAAAACGCTCCATATCTGTGCTCAGTGTGCTGCATATATCTGTGCTCACACTGCTTTATTGTGGGGACTGGGGACCAGCAGTATTATATAGGAGGAGTACAGTGCAGAGTTTTGCTGACCAGTGACCACCAGTATTACACGTTCTCTGCCTGAAAAACGCTCCATATCTGTGCTGCATTGTAGTATATAGTAGGAGTACAGTGCATAATTTTGCTGACCACCAGTATATAATATATAGGAGTACGGTACAGAAGGCCACTGCTCTACCTACCTCTGTGTCGTCAAGTATACTATCCATCCATACCTGTGGTGCATTTCAGTTTTGCACAGTTTGCTGACCACCAGTATATAATATATAGCAGTACGGTACAGTAGGCCACTGCTCTACCTACCTCTGTGTCGTCAAGTATACTATCCATCCATACCTGTGGTGCATTTCAGTTTTGCACAGTTTGCTGACCACCAGTATATAATATATAGCAGTACGGTACAGTAGGCAACTGCTCTACCTACCTCTGTGTCGTCAATTATACTATCCATCCATACCTGTGGTGCATTTCAGTTGTGCGCAGTATATATAGTAGTAGGCCATTGCTATTGATATATTACTGGCATATAATTCCACACATTAAAAAATGGAGAACAAAAATGTGGAGGGTAAAATAGGGAAAGATCAAGATCCACTTCCACCTCATGCTGAAGCTGCTGCCACTAGTCATGGCCGAGACGATGAAATGCCATCAACGTCGTCTGCCAAGGCCGATGCCCAATGTCATAGTAGAGAGCATGCAAAAATCCAAAAAACAAAAGTTCAGTAAAATGACCCAAAAATCAAAATTAAAAGCGTCTGAGGAGAAGCGTAAACATGCCAATATGCCATTTACGACACGGAGTGGCAAGGAACGGCTGAGGCCCTGGCCTATGTTCATGGCTAGTGGTTCAGCTTCACATGAGGATGGAAGCACTCATCCTCTCGCTAGAAAAATGAAAAGACTTAAGCTGGCAAAAGCACAGCAAAGAACTGTGCGTTCTTCTAAATCACAAATCCCCAAGGAGAGTCCAATTGTGTCGACTGGGATGCCTGACCTTCCCAACACTGGACGGGAAGAGGTGGCGCCTTCTACCATTTGCACGCCCCCTGCAAGTGCTGGAAGGGGCACCCGCAGTCCAGTTCCTGATAGTCAAATTGAAGATGTCACTGTTGAAGTACACCAGGATGAGGATATGGGTGTTGCTGGCGCTGAGGAGGAAATTGAAAAGAAGGATTCTGATGGTGAGGTGGTTTGTTTAAGTCAGGCCCCCGGGGAGACACCTGTTGTCCGTGGGACGAATATGGCCATTGACATGTCTGGTCAAATTACAAAAAAAAATCACCTCTTCGGTGTGGAATTTTTTTAACACAAATGCGGACAACAGGTGTCAAGCCGTGTGTTGCCTTTGTCAAGCTGTAATAAGTAGGGGTAAGGACGTTAACCACCTCGGAAAAACATCCTCCCTTATACGTCACTTGCAGCGCATTCATCATAAGTCAGTGACAAGTTCAAAAACTTTGGATGACAGCGGAAGCAGTCCACTGACCACTAACTCCCTTCCTCTTGTAATCAAGCTCCTGCAAACCACACCACCAACTCCCTCAGTGTCAATTTCCTCCTTACACAGGAAAGCCAATAGTCCTGCAGGCCATGTCACTGTCAAGTCTGACGAGTCCTCTCCTGCCTGGGATTCCTCCGATGCATCTTTGAGTGTAACGCCTCCTGCTGCTGGGGCTGCTGTTGTTGCTGCTGGGAGTCGATCGTCATCCCAGAGGGGAAGTCGGAAGACCACTTGTACTACTTCCAGTAAGCAACTGATTGTCCAACAGTCCTTTGCGAGGAAGATGAAATATCACAGCAGTCATCCTGCTGCAAAGCGGATAACTCAGGCCTTGGCAGCCTAGGCGGTGAGAAACGTGTATCCGTTATCCACCGTTAATTCACAGGCAACTACAGACTTGATTGAGATACTGTGTCTCCGGTACCAAATACCATCTAGGTTCCATTTCCCTAGGCAGGCGATACCGAAAATGTACACAGACCTCAGAAAAAGAGTCACGTGTGTCCTAAAAAATGCAGTTGTACCCAATGTCCACTTAACAACAGACATGTGGACAAGTGGAGCAGGGCAGACTCAGGACTATATGACTGTGACAGCACACTGGGTAGATGTATTGCCTCCCGCAGCAAGAACAGTAGCGGCGGCACCAGTAGTAGCATCTCGCAAACGCCAACTCGTTCCTAGGCAGGCTACGCTTTGTCTCACCGCATTCCAGAAGAGGCACACAGCTGACAACCTCTTACGGAAACTGAGGAACATCAACGCAGAATGGCTTACCCCAAAATGGACTCTCCTGGGGATTTGTGACATCGGACAACGCCAGCAATATTGTGCGTGCATTACATCTGGGCAAATTCCAGCACGTCCCATGTTTTGCACATACATTGAATTTGGTGGTGCAGAATTATTTAAAAAAACGACAGGGGCGTGCAAGAGCTGCTGTCGGTGGCCCGAAGAATTGCGGGCCACTTTCGGCATTCAGCCACCGTGTGCCGAAAACTGGAGCACCAGCAAACACTCCTGAACCTGCCCTGCCATCATCTGAAGCAAGAGGTGGTAACGAGGTGGAATTCAACCCTCTATATGCTTCAGAGGATGGAGGAGCAGCAAAAGGCCATTCAAGCCTATACATCTGCCTACGATATAGGCAAAGGAGGGGGAATGCACCTGACTCAAGCGCAGTGGAGAATGATTTCAACGTTGTGCAGGGTTCTGCAACCCTTTGAACTTGCCACACGTGAAGTCTGTTCAGACACTGCCAGCCTGAGTCAGGTCATTCCCCTCATTAGGCTTTTGCAGAAGAAGCTGCAGACATTGAAGGAGGAGCTAAAACAGAGCGATTCCGCTAGGCATGTGGGACTTGTGGATGGAGCCCTTAATTCGCTTAACCAGGATTCACGGGTGGTCAATCTGTTGAAATCAGAGCACTACATTTTGGCCACCGTGCTCGATCCTAGATTTAAAACCTACGTTGTATCTCTCTTTCTGCAAAGGTTCAAAGACCTGCTGGTGAGAAAATTGTCAAGTCAAGCGGCACGTGACCCGTCAACAGCTCCTCCTTCACATTCTCCCGCAACTGGGGGTGCGAGGAAAAGGCTAAGAATTCCGAGCCCACCCGCTGGCGGTGATGCAGGGCAGTCTGGAGCGAGTGCTGACATCTGGTCTGGACTGAAGAACCTGCCAACGATTACTGACATGTCGTCTACTGTCACTGCATATGATTCTCTCACCATTGAAAGAATGGTGGAGGATTATATGAGTGACCGCATCCAAGTGGGCACGTCAGACAGTCCATACGTATACTGGCAGGAAAAAGAGGCAATTTGGAGGCCCTTGCAGAAACTGGCTTTATTTTACCTAAGTTGCCCACTCTCCAGTGTGTACTCTGAAAGAGTGTTTAGTGCAGCCGCTCACCTTGTCAGCAATCGGCGTACGAGGTTACTTCCAGAAAATGTGGACAAGATGATGTTCATCAAAATTAATTATAATCAATTCCACCGTGGAGACATTCACCAGCAATTGCCTCCAGAAAGTACACAGGGACCTGAGATGGTGGATTCCAGTGGGGACGAATTAATAATCTGTGAGGAGGGGGATGTACACAGTGAAAGGGGTGAGGAATCGGACGATAAGGAGGAGGTGGACATCTTGCCTCTGTAGAGCCAGTTTGTGCAAGGAGAGATTGATTGCTTCTTTTTTGGTGGGGGCCCAAACCAACCAGTCATTTCAGTCACAGTTGTGTGGCAGTCCCTGTCGCTGAAATGATGGGTTTGTTAAAGTGTGCATGTCCTGTTTATACAACATAAGGGTGGGTGGGAGGGCCCAAGGACAATTCCATCTTGCACCTCTTTTTTCCTTCATTTTTCTTTGCATCATGTGCTGTTTGGGGACTATTTTTTTGAAGGGCCATCCTGCCTGACACTGCAGTGCCACTCCTAGATGGGCCAGGTGTTTGTGTCGGCCACTTGTGTCGCTTAGCTTAGCCATCCAGCGACCTTGGTGCACCTCTTTTTTTATTTACATCATGTGCTGTTTGGGGACTATTTTTTTGAAGTGCCATTCTGTCTGACACTGCAGTGCCACTCCTAGATGGGCCAGGTGTTTGTGTCGGCCACTTGTGTCGCTTAGCTTAGCCATCCAGCAACCTTGGTGCACCTTTTTTTTTCTTTGCATCATGTGCTGTTTGGGGACTATTTTTTTGAAGTGCCATCCTGTCTGATACTGCAGTGCCACTCCGAGATGGGCCAGGTGTTTGTGTCGGCCACTTGGGGTCGCTTAGCTTAGTCACACAGCTACCTCATTGCGCCTCTTTTTTTCTTTGCATCATGTGCGGTTTGGGGACTATTTTTTTGAATTGCCATCCTGTCTGACACTGCAGTGCCACTCCTAGATGGGCCAGGTGTTTGTGTCGGCCACTTGGGTCGCTTAGCTTAGTCATCCAGCGACCTCGGTGCAAATTTTAGGACTAAAAATAATATTGTGATTTGTGAGATGTTCAGAATAGACTGATAATGAGTGGAAATTATGGTTATTGAGGTTAATAATACTATGGGATCAAATTGACCCCCAAATTCTATGATTTAAGCTGTTTTTGAGGGGTTTTTGTAAAAAAAAACACCCGATTCCAAAACACACCCAAATCCGACAAAAGATTTTCAGGGAGGTTTTGCCAAAACGTGTCCGAATCCAAAACATGGCAGCGGAACCGAATCCAAAATCAAAACACAAAACCCGAAAAATGTCCGGTGCACATCACTAGTTATTTTGTTTCTGTGCAGGGTAAATACTGGCTGCTTTATTTTTACACTGCAATTTAGATTGCTGATTGAACACACCACACCCAAATATAACTCTCTCTGCAAATGTTATATCTGCCTCCCCTGCAGTGCACATGGTTTTGCCCAACTGCTAACAAAGTTTCTGCTGCGATCAACTCAGAATTAACCCCATTGCTTCAAATTGTTACAATTGCATATAATTTATAGACACAATTCTCATTTTTTAACCTGTAAGTGTATTTATTCTATTTTCTAATACTATGACCTGATAACTACTATTACACAGATACAGGATGAGCCCTAGTGCTACTGGAACTAGATTAGTTACAGTATACCTAGGAAGAGGGGAATGCGCAATTTTGCAGATTATCCTCTGATCCCTATACGGAACCTAGCCCTGATGCCAGTTGGCCTAGGCTGGTTGGAAACATTGTGGGGGGACTACCAGTGGCAAACGCAGGATTTTTAGAGGGGAGTTTCCAAATGTCAGTTCACAATTGAGCAAGTGCAGGAGTCTGGGGAGCGGCAGAAGAACCTAGTATCGACCCTGGAAATGAATGTAAACAGTGGTCTTTTTATACACTGGATACTATATGAAATACATTGTTATTTATCACTATAGATGGTCTCTAGTATAGACTGTATCAAACTAAGTGGTCAGGAAAAGATTAAACATATCATAATAAATAAATAAATTAATACACAAACATAATAGAACCGGTACTGCACTTTCTAAACACACATTCTCCCACCTCGTGGTAAGGCCCCTGTCTCTTCTTCCTGGTAGCTACTCTCTGGTCCAGAGCACTGATGGAGGACTCAGATCCACACACACAGCAAACTTGGTAGAAGAAGCTACTACCACTGGGCATGTGCAGTGGTAAACGGGTGATGTGGTGCTAGCTCTCGTAATCATATTATATACCATTGCTATTGTTGCCATAATGTGAGCAACTTGCCAAGAGGAGGGGGGTTTCCGTGCAACCAGAAACCCCCCCTGCATTTGCCTATGACTACCACACTGCCAATCTTCCTTATATGGTTCCTGCAGTCCTGGCTGGTAAAGCCCATTATTGGTTAATGCAAAATAGGGGGGAACCCATGGGGGTAAATTTACTAAGGTGGGAGTTCTATTTAAGATGGGATGTTGTCCATAGCAACCAATCAATCAGATTCAAGGTATTATCTTCTAGAAGGTGCTAGATAAATGAGAATTAGAATCTGATTGGTTGCTATGGGCAACATCCCATCTGAAATAGAACTCCCATCTTAGTGAATTTACCCCATGTTCTTTGTCCCCCTGATTTTTCGACTACCAGCCTAGGCTTAAAGGTTTAAGCTTGATTATCAATATTGGTGGAGACTCTATGCCATCTTTTTTTTTTTTTTTTTTGCATTTAAATTTTGCATGTAATTTTTTTTTTAAATATGCACAGATCCTTGTGTCCTGCACAGCATATGTAAACTGCGATGTGATCATGGCAGAATAAGGATTCAGAAACTATTGAAGTTTGTGGATTCTTTTCAGAAGGTCAACACAGAAAATGCTCTATTTTGCACTTAGGATCTGCCATCAATCCGCAGTGATGACCATTTGTTTTCACATCCACCTCTTAATAAATTTACTCTGTCATTAAAAGCTGGCTCCAGAAAAATTACAGTGTAATCCAATGGAATCACCAGATATCAAACCAATAAAACAGCTATGTGCTTCTATAATGTCAACATGATCAAAAGTTAAAGCATCTTTTTTAATCCATATAATGAAGAATTCAAGCTGTTCTGTGACCAAAGTGTTTTGTATTCTAAATACTAGAAAGATGTATCTAATAAATTGGCCAACATATTCCCAGTATATTATACCTGAAAAAAGTTTTTGAATATACTGAAACATTAAACCAGGCTGGACTGCCTTATCTTTTTTCATAGCTTGGTGGTAACATTGTAACACACTGATTCTGATTATTTCCATTGAAAGGGGAAATGAGGAGAGCTACTCACTGATGTTCCTATTGTAAGTATCAAGGCTACCACATTATAAAAAAAAGTTCACTGCTGGTGTCTGCCTTTTGCGTTTTTACGATCATTTTGCCTGTCTGTGCTAACCTTTAACCAGTATTTATCTTCAGTACAGTCTCTCTGCTCTTTGTCTGTGCCAGAATCTGTACCATTCTCTGTGCTCTATCCTTGTCTGGGCCAGATTTCTTACCCTTCTCTGCCTCTGCCAACCTATCTTCCCAATCAATGTCTGCTTTGGAATATCTGCCCTTCCTGCTCTGGCGTCAGGTATTCATTGCTTTTGTTCTGGAGGAAGTTAGGGGACGGCTAGTGCAGCCTGTCTCCTAACTCCACTTCCTCTTTTCTCTACTAGGTTGAAAGACCTTAGAAGATGCTATCATACGTACCCTAGCACATGGCAAAAGGTTCAGTGTTTGTAGCATTATGCTAGTGAATTTCCTTGTCTGCTGTAGTCACTGACCTTCTACTGTCTGTAATAAAAAGAGGGAGAGAAAGAAGGCTCTTGTGTGGGCGCACTCTTTAGAAAAGAAGGAAAATTCCATTGACATATGAAAAGAAATACTTAAAACATGATTTTTAATGTTGACGTTTAAAACGAAATTACCCATATAGCTGATCCATATAGAGAAAAGATATATTAATTAAAGATTTAAAATGTTCTGGTCTGTTTAATCACAATGTGTGATTGGAATGGTTGTAGACATTTGATCGTCTTACCACCATTTCCCCTGACCAGTACAGAATATCTGTATTGATGGGACCGAGGAGTGGTACCCAGGGCTTAAAGTGGTCCTGGTGAGGTGGTGGAACTCATGGAGGAGGACCATGGAGGCACCAGGACCGGAGGAAGGAGTAGGTGGCTGCAGCTCATCAGTAACACTAGTGCCGCCTGTATCATCGATTGATGCAGATGATGGGGCAGGCTTTTCTGTTGAAAATACTGTGCAGGGCAACGGAGATGGTGGAACTAGTTCCCCCTACCATAACAGGTGGTGGAACTCAGTTCCACCTAGTTCCCCCCCACTTTAACCCCTGGTGGTACCAGACTTTCTAATGTTTCCCTGTCTGAGTCCGTTTCTCTGCTGCTGCTTTTTCCTATGCCAGCCTCTCTTCCCTTATCCCATGTGTTTCAGAATATACAGTGCAGTATATCTGGATTTCCCCTGTCTGTGTCAGTCTTTATGAACTTCCCTTACACAATCATCTCTGCTCTACCCCTATCTGTGACAGTGTCTCTTCTTTCTATGTTTATGTCAGCCTCTAAATTCCCCTTTCTCTGCCAGCCTGTCATTGTCCCATGTGTAAGGCTCTGCTATAAAACAATCTGCGCCAGCCTCTTTGTCCTTCTCTACCCAGTCTCTGCACCATACTCTATGGCCAGTGCCATGCCCCGCACCCCTGGTGGCAGTGGGTGTGGGGTTTATTATATGCTAATTGTTCTTTACAGGTGGTCTACAGGTCCCAGTATGCCTGCCCCAGCATGCCGGCACTTGGAGAACCACAAGTGGCAGCATGCCCGGACATATAGGGCCCGCTGGCACCTGTAGTCCACCTGTAGAGAAAATATTAAAATAAAACACCACACGTTTAAAAACAATATATATATATATATATATATATATATATATATATTATTCAAGGTCTACACCTGGGGGCAGCAGCCTTTAAGCTCTTTTGCATGGCCACCGCCTTCCCAGGGCTTCTGGTGTCTACCTCTGGTGTCTTCACCTGGGAGGTGGCGGCCTTTAAGCTCTTTTGCATAGCCGCTGCCCATCCAGGACTTCCGCCGTCTTCTAACTTCAGGAGCTCTTCACTGCTCCTCCTCCGCTGTCAGACTGATGCCGCTGTCTCGTGCTTACTTATATAGTCAGCCAGAGGGGGCAGGGCGATGATGCAGCGAGCCGTGATTGGCTCGCGGTGGCCATCTTGAATTTAAAAAATGTTGCTGAGGTGCCATTTTTGAAACTGGTACCACTCCGCTGCCAAACTCTGCAGAATGGTAGGTAGGGATCTCGGATCCCTGCCTGCCACTATGGCTATCAACTGTGCTGCATCCCGATCCGCCACGTCCTGCCACCAATGATGCCCACACCTCCACCACCTCTGATGCCCGCACCTCCTCTGCCACTGACGACCGCATCTCCGCCGCGTCCCGCCATGCCCACCCAGTGATGACAGTGGATCCAGTGACGGATTCGCTGGCCAATCACTCTGACCTCACTGACAGGGGCATGCTTTCATGGGTTGATTAGATTAATATAAAGGAGATACTTATGACACAGAATATGTACCATAAATATCTTCTTTGTAGTATTTTAATCATTAATGCCTCCCCTGACTGCACGTCCCTAGTATAAGGTAACATATGTATAATGTATAATTCAAGTGTGCAGTCTGGAATTTGATCCTAGAGGAGGGGGTGGGGCCCACTGGGGGTTTCCCCTGTGCCCCTGTGGTCCAGTCCAACACTGGGATTAGATGTTGCTCCTCTATGTGCATGTGATACTGACTATGTGCGATTTTGGCTAAGTGGCAATTTTACTATCTCTTCTATAGAGATAGTCAAAATTTACTTGCCTGCACAGTCTATCTATTCTTGCGATGCCGACCGCGCGGGGCCGTGCATCGGCATCGAATCGGGATCTCAAGGTGACTTTCACATTGCGATCACTAACTTTTCTTACGATTTTGACTATATAGTCAAAATCGTAAGAAAATATCTCACCGTGTGTACACACCATCAGAGAAAGTTTTACAGTGTGGCATTGTGCTGTTATAATTAGAGATGAGCGGGTTCGGTTCCTCGGAATCCGAACCCGCCCGAACTTCAGCTTTTTTTACACGGATCCGAGCGACTCGGATCTTCCCGCCTTGCTCGGTTAACCCGAGCGCGCCCGAACGTCATCATGACGCTGTCGGATTCTCGCGAGGCTCGGATTCTATTGCGAGACTCGGATTCTATATAAGGAGCCGCGCGTCGCCGCCATTTTCACACGTGCATTGAGATTGATAGGGAGAGGACGTGGCTGGCGTCCTCTCCATTTAGATTATAAGAGAGAGAGAGATTTACTGGAGCTTAGGACTAGGAGGAGTACTGTAGAAGTGTAGAGAGTGCAGAGAGTTTACTAGTGAGTGACCACCAGACAGTGCAGTTTATTTAATATATCCGTTCTCTGCCTGAAAAAAGCGATACACACAGTGACTCAGTCACATACCATATCTGTGTGCACTGCTCAGGCTCAGCCCAGTGTGCTGCATCATCTATATATATTATATATCTGTCTGACTGCTCAGCTCACACAGCTTATAATTGTGGGGGAGACTGGGGAGCACTGCAGTGCCAGTTATAGGTTATAGCAGGAGCCAGGAGTACATAATATTATATAGTGAGTGACCACCAGACAGTGCAGTTTATTTAATATATCCGTTCTCTGCCTGAAAAAAGCGATACACACAGTGACTCAGTCACATACCATATCTGTGTGCACTGCTCAGGCTCAGCCCAGTGTGCTGCATCATCTATATATATTATATATCTGTCTGACTGCTCAGCTCACACAGCTTATAATTGTGGGGGAGACTGGGGAGCACTGCAGTGCCAGTTATAGGTTATAGCAGGAGCCAGGAGTACATAATATTATATTAAAATTAAACAGTGCACACTTTTGCTGCAGGAGTGCCACTGCCAGTGTGACTGACCAGTGACCTGACCACACTGACCACCAGTATAGTTAGTAGTATACTTATATTGTGATTGCCTGAAAAAGTTAAACACTCGTCGTGTGACTTCACTTGTGTGTTGTTTTTTTTTTTATTCTATAAAAATAAAACTCATTCTGCTGACAGACAGTGTCCAGCAGGTCCGTCATTATATAATATATAATATATACCTGTCCGGCTGCAGTAGTGATATATATATATTTTTTATATCATTTATCATCCAGTCGCAGCAGACACAGTACGGTAGTTCACGGCTGTGGCTACCTCTGTGTCTGCACTCGGCAGGCAGTCCGTCCATAATTGTATACCACCTAACCGTGGTTTTTTTTTCTTCTTTATACATACATACTACTACGACATCTCTTTATCAACCAGTCTATATTAGCAGCAGACACAGTACAGTACGGTAGTTCACGGCTGTGGCTACCTCTGTGTCTGCACTCGGCAGGCAGTCCGTCCATAATTGTATACCACCTAACCGTGGTTTTTTTTCTTTCTTCTTTATACATACATACTACTACGACATCTCTTTATCAACCAGTCTATATTATTAGCAGCAGACACAGTACAGTACGGTAGTTCACGGCTGTGGCTACCTCTGTGTCTGCACTCGGCAGGCAGTCCGTCCATAATTGTATACCACCTAACCGTGGTTTTTTTTTCTTTCTTCTTTATACATACATAGTTACATAGACATCTCTTTATCAACCAGTCTATATTAGCAGCAGACACAGTACAGTACGGTAGTTCACGGCTGTGGCTACCTCTGTGTCTGCACTCGGCAGGCAGTCCGTCCATAATTGTATACCACCTAACCGTGGTTTTTTTTTCTTTCTTCTTTATACATACATAGTTACATAGACATCTCTTTATCAACCAGTCTATATTAGCAGCAGACACAGTACAGTACGGTAGTTCACGGCTGTGGCTACCTCTGTGTCTGCACTCGGCAGGCAGTCCGTCCATAATTGTATACCACCTAACCGTGTTTTTTTTTTTCTTTCTTCTTTATACATACATAGTTACATAGACATCTCTTTATCAACCAGTCTATATTAGCAGCAGACACAGTACAGTACGGTAGTTCACGGCTGTGGCTACCTCTGTGTCTGCACTCGGCAGGCAGTCCGTCCATAATTGTATACCACCTAACCGTGGTTTTTTTTTCTTTCTTCTTTATACATACATACTACTACGACATCTCTTTATCAACCAGTCTATATTATTAGCAGCAGACACAGTACAGTACGGTAGTTCACGGCTGTGGCTACCTCTGTGTCTGCACTCGGCAGGCAGTCCGTCCATAATTGTATACCACCTAACCGTGTTTTTTTTTTCTTTCTTCTTTATACATACATAGTTACATAGACATCTCTTTATCAACCAGTCTATATTAGCAGCAGACACAGTACAGTACGGTAGTTCACGGCTGTGGCTACCTCTGTGTCTGCACTCGGCAGGAAGTCCATAATTGTATACTAGTATCCATCTCCATTGTTTACCTGAGGTGCCTTTTAGTTGTGCCTATTAAAATATGGAGAACAAAAATGTTGAGGTTCCAAAATTAGGGAAAGATCAAGATCCACTTCCACCTCGTGCTGAAGCTGCTGCCACTAGTCATGGCCGAGACGATGAAATGCCAGCAACGTCGTCTGCCAAGGCCGATGCCCAATGTCATAGTACAGAGCATGTCAAATCCAAAACACCAAATATCAGTAAAAAAAGGACTCCAAAACCTAAAATAAAATTGTCGGAGGAGAAGCGTAAACTTGCCAATATGCCATTTACCACACGGAGTGGCAAGGAACGGCTGAGGCCCTGGCCTATGTTCATGGCTAGTGGTTCAGCTTCACATGAGGATGGAAGCACTCAGCCTCTCGCTAGAAAACTGAAAAGACACAAGCTGGCAAAAGCACCGCAAAGAACTGTGCGTTCTTCGAAATCCCAAATCCACAAGGAGAGTCCAATTGTGTCGGTTGCGATGCCTGACCTTCCCAACACTGGACGTGAAGAGCATGCGCCTTCCACCATTTGCACGCCCCCTGCAAGTGCTGGAAGGAGCACCCGCAGTCCAGTTCCTGATAGTCAGATTGAAGATGAAGATGTTGAAGTACACCAGGATGAGGAGGATATGGGTGTTGCTGGCGCTGGGGAGGAAATTGACCAGGAGGATTCTGATGGTGAGGTGGTTTGTTTAAGTCAGGCACCCGGGGAGACACCTGTTGTCCGTGGGAGGAATATGGCCGTTGACATGCCTGGTGAAAATACCCAAAAAATCAGCTCTTCAGTGTGGAGGTATTTCAACAGAAAAGCGGACAACAGGTGTCAAGCCGTGTGTTGCCTTTGTCAAGCTGTAATAAGTAGGGGTAAGGACGTTAACCACCTCGGAACATCCTCCCTTATACGTCACCTGCAGCGCATTCATAATAAGTCAGTGACAAGTTCAAAAACTTTGGGCGACAGCGGAAGCAGTCCACTGACCAGTAAATCCCTTCCTCTTGTAACCAAGCTCACGCAAACCACCCCACCAACTCCCTCAGTGTCAATTTCCTCCTTCCCCAGGAATGCCAATAGTCCTGCAGGCCATGTCACTGGCAATTCTGACGAGTCCTCTCCTGCCTGGGATTCCTCCGATGCATCCTTGCGTGTAACGCCTACTGCTGCTGGCGCTGCTGTTGTTGCTGCTGGGAGTCGATGGTCATCCCAGAGGGGAAGTCATAAGCCCACTTGTACTACTTCCAGTAAGCAATTGACTGTCCAACAGTCCTTTGCGAGGAAGATGAAATATCACAGCAGTCATCCTGCTGCAAAGCGGATAACTGAGGCCTTGACAACTATGTTGGTGTTAGACGTGCGTCCGGTATCCGCCGTTAGTTCACAGGGAACTAGACAATTTATTGAGGCAGTGTGCCCCCGTTACCAAATACCATCTAGGTTCCACTTCTCTAGGCAGGCGATACCGAGAATGTACACGGACGTCAGAAAAAGACTCACCAGTGTCCTAAAAAATGCAGTTGTACCCAATGTCCACTTAACCACGGACATGTGGACAAGTGGAGCAGGGCAGGGTCAGGACTATATGACTGTGACAGCCCACTGGGTAGATGTATGGACTCCCGCCGCAAGAACAGCAGCGGCGGCACCAGTAGCAGCATCTCGCAAACGCCAACTCTTTCCTAGGCAGGCTACGCTTTGTATCACCGCTTTCCAGAATACGCACACAGCTGAAAACCTCTTACGGCAACTGAGGAAGATCATCGCGGAATGGCTTACCCCAATTGGACTCTCCTGTGGATTTGTGGCATCGGACAACGCCAGCAATATTGTGTGTGCATTAAATATGGGCAAATTCCAGCACGTCCCATGTTTTGCACATACCTTGAATTTGGTGGTGCAGAATTTTTAAAAAAACGACAGGGGCGTGCAAGAGATGCTGTCGGTGGCCAGAAGAATTGCGGGACACTTTCGGCGTACAGGCACCACGTACAGAAGACTGGAGCACCACCAAAAACTACTTGTCACGATCCGGGTATCTGGACGCCATTTCTTACCCATCAGATGCCTCCTAAGGCTGGCTCAGCGCTCCAGGACCGGATCCCATCTGTTATCCTGATGTGTACATTCCTGTATCCTCTCCTGTCACTCTGGGACGCTGTCACAGTAAACGCCATATTACACCTGGCATGGCGTCTCCCGCGGCCTCCGCCGCCGTCCCTGAACTTCTGCATGCAGAGTGTCTGAGTGGCGATTACATCAGCCGCGGCCTCCGCTGTGTCCGCGTGGTTGGATGTGCCTCTGTCAGCCTGGCGCCTCCTGTCTCCGGTGGCCGGCGCCGCCATTACTGTTTTCATTACCACATGGATTACAAACCAAACTTCCCTCCAAGTGTCTGCATGGGCGCAGCCATCTTGGATTCTGTCAGCTGATCATTTCCACCAATCTGTTCTCAGTATTGATAATCTGCATAATTGCCTAGCCAATCCCTTCCTTGCTGCAGGTATAAATACACTGTGCCTGAGCAAGGAAGGCGTCAGTGCTTTGGTTGTCAAACCTAGTTCCTGTTTGTCTCTCTCCTGTGATTGTCTTCCAGGTTCCAGCTCCTGTCTCAAGACTTCCACCATAGAGACCCGCACCAGCATTCCACCTGCGGTGTAGCCTGACTCTCCAATCCATTGTGGATTCATCTGTCTCCAGCTACAACATTACCTGCTTCCAGCTCAGCTTCCAGCAGAGTACAGCTTCTCTTAAAGGGCCGGTGTCCTTTCTACACTTTACCACTCTCCACCGGTATTATTATTTCTCCGCTCTCAAGTTCTACATTTCAGTTCATATTTCATCGCTCCCAAGTTCATTTATTATTTAATTGGTTCCAGCCAGTATCCACTCCGTGCTAACAACAGTCTGGTTCCAGCCAGTATCCACAGCAGCCGTTTTATCTTCAGCAACCCAGCTTTTCCTGGAACACCAGCTGGCACAATCCTGGGTAATCTCCATTGCTACAGTCGGGCCTGGTAAGGACTTTCCATCTAGAAGATCATAAGAACTATCTCACACTACCAGTGCCCTGTGGCTCCTGCCATCCTGTAGTACCCAGGAACTGTATTTATTCTTTGCTGACTTTTACGTTTTCTTTTACTGCTGCTGTGTTGCGGAGTTGTCATAATAAACATCATTGACTTTTATCCAAGTTGTCGTGGTCACGCCTTCGGGCAGTTATTATTCATGTTACTTACATGTCCAGGGGTCTGATACAACCTCCCAGGTTCCGGTACATCTCAGCCCCTACAACTGAGGCTGCCTCCCGTCAGCTCAGGCCCTCAGTTGTGACAGTAAGCACTGACCTAATGAATCCAGCCGGAGACCAGGATCAAGCGGCCAGGCCGATGCAAGAACTGGCAGCCCGACTAGAACATCAGGAGGCTGCACAGGGCCACATCATCCGCTGTCTCCAGGATCTCTCTACTCGGCTGGATGGGATTCAGACAACTCTCCGTGGATCAGGCGCGTCTGGTGCGTCAACCACAGTGACTTCAGCTATAACCCCACCCACCTTACCCATTTCTGCTCCACGTCTTCATCTTCCAACGCCAGCAAAATTTTACGGATCTCCAAGATTCTGCAGGGGATTTCTCAACCAGTGTGAGATTCAGTTTGAGCTACAACCTGGCAATTTTCCCAGTGACCGTACAAAAATTGCCTACATTATTTCTCTTCTCAGTGGCTCAGCCCTTGATTGGGCATCACCGTTATGGGAGAGGTCCGACACCCTGCTATCTTCCTACACTGCCTTCGTGTCAACATTCAGGCGCATCTTCGACGAGCCAGGTCGGGTAACCTCAGCTTCATCCGAGATTCTCCGTTTACGCCAGGGGTCACGTACTGTAGGACAATATCTGATACAGTTCCAGATCCTGGCATCCGAACTGGCATGGAACGACGAGGCCCTGTATGCTGCATTCTGGCATGGCTTATCTGAGCGTATTAAAGATGAGTTAGCTACCAGAGACTTACCTTCTAAGTTAGATGAGCTAATCTCACTCTGCACGAAAGTTGATTTACGTTTCAGAGAGAGAGCAACTGAGCGTGGAAGATCATCTGCTCCAAAATCTTCTGCTCCTCCTCCTCGTCAACTGTCACCATCTAAAGATGAGCCCATGCAACTTGGCCATTCCCGTTTAACTCCTGCTGAGCGCCGAAGACGTCTCTCCGAGTCTCTCTGTCTCTATTGTGCAGCTCCGTCTCACACCATTAATGCCTGTCCCAAACGTCCGGGAAACTCCAAATCCTAGCTCGCCAAGGAGAGGGCCGGCTAGGAGTAATGATCTCCTCTCCATCTCCTCAAGATTGTAATCTCCCAGTCTCGCTTCAAGTTGCTCAACGTTATCGGAACGTCATTGCCCTCCTTGATTCCGGAGCAGCTGGGAACTTTATTACCGAAGCCTATGTTAAACGGTGGTCCCTACCCACCGAGAGACTTCCTTCGTCCATTTCTTTAACTGCCGTGGATGGCAGCAAAATTTTTGATGCAGTTATTTCTTTAAGGACTCTACCAGTTCGTCTGAGAGTGGGAGTTCTTCATTCCGAACTTATTTCTTTTTTAGTGATTCCAAGAGCCACACATCCTGTGGTCCTGGGCCTTCCATGGCTCCGTCTTCACAATCCTACAATTGATTGGACGACTACGCAAATCCTGGCATGGGGTTCCTCCTGTGCTGAGACATGTTTGTTTAAAGTATTGCCTGTCTGTTCTTCCTCCCCCAGGTCGTCTGATGTTCCACCTCCTCCATATCAAGATTTCACGGATGTGTTCAGTAAAGCTTCTGCTGATATCCTTCCTCCTCATAGAGAATGGGACTGCCCGATTGATCTCGTTCCAGGGAAGGTTCCACCTCGAGGCCGAACTTATCCGTTGTCTCTGCCTGAGACGCATTCTATGGAGGAATATATTAAAGAGAACCTAGCAAAGGGGTTCATTCGACCTTCTTCTTCTCCAGCCGGCGCAGGCTTCTTTTTTGTAAAAAAGAAAGATGGTGGTCTGCGGCCGTGCATCGACTACAGAGGTTTGAACGACATTACCATCAAGAACCGTTATCCTTTACCCCTGATTACTGAGCTCTTTGACAGAGTTAGCGGAGCTACCATCTTTACAAAGCTGGACTTGAGAGGTGCATACAATCTCATCCGGATCCGTGAGGGTGACGAGTGGAAGACCGCCTTTAACACCCGTGACGGACATTATGAGTACCTCGTCATGCCCTTCGGATTGAGTAATGCTCCAGCTGTCTTCCAGCATTTTGTCAATGAGATCTTCAGAGACATTCTATACCGTCATGTCGTGGTCTATCTAGACGATATCCTCATTTTTGCCAACAATTTAGAGGAACATCGTTTTTGGGTAAAGGAGGTTCTCATTCAATCACCATACTTACAGACCACAAGAACCTTTTATATCTGAAAGGCGCACAATGTCTCAACCCTCGTCAGGCCAGATGGGCACTTTTCTTTTCCAGGTTCGACTTTAAACTCCAGTTCTGTCCGGGCTCTCAGAATCGCAAGGCCGATGCCCTTTCCCGCTCATGGGAGCAAGAAAATGAGTCAGAGTCTTCAGACAAGCATCCTATTATAAATCCGTTGGCATTCTCCACGGTAGGGATGGACTCTACGCCCCCATCAGGGAAAAGTTTTGTGAAACCGATGCTAAGGAAGAAGCTCATGCATTGGGCCCATGCTTCCCGTTTTGCCGGACATACAGGTATCCAAAAAACCCTGGAGTTTATCTCTAGGTCCTATTGGTGGCCAACTCTGAAAAAGGACGTCTTAGAGTTTATTGCATCTTGCCCAAAGTGTGCTCAACATAAGGTATCCCGCCAGTCGCCTGCGGGGCAACTGGTTCCACTATCTGTTCCCCGTCGACCTTGGACCCATTTGTCGATGGATTTTATTACAGATTTACCCATGTGCAACAAGTTCAATACCATCTGGGTGGTAGTTGACCGGTTCACCAAGATGGCACACTTCATTCCTCTCACCGGTCTTCCGTCAGCTTCCAAGTTGGCTCAAATATTCATACAAGAGATCTTCCGACTCCACGGTCTTCCTGAAGAAATTATCTCAGATCGAGGAGTTCAATTCACAGCCAAATTCTGGCGAAGTTTATGTCAAGTCCTCCAAGTCAAGCTAAAGTTTTCCACGGCTTACCATCCTCAGACCAATGGTCAAACCGAGAGGGTGAATCAGGACTTGGAGGCCTTCCTCCGCATCTATGTGTCCTCCTCTCAAGATGACTGGGTTCAATTACTTCCCTGGGCCGAGTTCTGTCATAACAACCAGTATCATTCTTCATCTGCTTCAACACCATTCTTCACTAACTTTGGATTCCACCCTAAAGTCCCTGAGTTCCAACCGCTTCCAGCAACTTCTGTTCCCGCAGTGGATATCACCTTGCATCAGTTTGCCAATATCTGGAAGAGCGTACGATCAGCTCTGCTCAAGGCATCGTTCAGGTACAAGAAGTTTGCGGATAAGAAGCGTCGAGCAGTTCCTGCTCTCAAGGTGGGTGATCGGGTATGGTTATCCACGAAGAATTTGAGGTTAAGAGTTCCCAGTATGAAGTTTGCACCTCGCTATATCGGTCCTTTCAAGATTGAACAAGTCATCAATCCTGTTGCTTACAGACTCCAGTTGCCTCCCTTCTTAAAAATACCCAGGACATTCCATGTTTCCCTGTTGAAACCGCTGATCTTGAATCGGTTTCATTCCTCACTTCCTCCAACTCCGAAAGTCCAAACTCAACGAGGCGTTGAGTATGAAGTGGCCAAGATCCTGGACTCACGTCACCGTTACGGTCAACTACAATATCTTATTGACTGGAAGGGTTATGGTCCTGAGGAACGTTCATGGACCAATGCTTCTGATGTCCATGCTCCTGCCTTGGTCCGGAGATTCCATTCCAAGTTTCCTCAAAAGCCAAAGAAGTGTCCTGGGGCCACTCCTAAAGGGGGGGTGCTGTCACGATCCGGGTATCTGGACGCCATTTCTTACCCATCAGATGCCTCCTAAGGCTGGCTCAGCGCTCCAGGACCGGATCCCATCTGTTATCCTGATGTGTACATTCCTGTATCCTCTCCTGTCACTCTGGGACGCTGTCACAGTAAACGCCATATTACACCTGGCATGGCGTCTCCCGCGGCCTCCGCCGCCGTCCCTGAACTTCTGCATGCAGAGTGTCTGAGTGGCGATTACGTCAGCCGCGGCCTCCGCTGTGTCCGCGTGGTTGGATGTGCATCTGTCAGCCTGGCGCCTCCTGTCTCCGGTGGCCGGCGCCGCCATTACTGTTTTCATTACCACATGGATTACAAACCAAACTTCCCTCCAAGTGTCTGCATGGGCGCAGCCATCTTGGATTCTGTCAGCTGATCATTTCCACCAATCTGTTCTCAGTATTGATAATCTGCATAATTGCCTAGCCAATCCCTTCCTTGCTGCAGGTATAAATACACTGTGCCTGAGCAAGGAAGGCGTCAGTGCTTTGGTTGTCAAACCTAGTTCCTGTTTGTCTCTCTCCTGTGATTGTCTTCCAGGTTCCAGCTCCTGTCTCAAGACTTCCACCATAGAGACCCGCACCAGCATTCCACCTGCGGTGTAGCCTGACTCTCCAATCCATTGTGGATTCATCTGTCTCCAGCTACAACATTACCTGCTTCCAGCTCAGCTTCCAGCAGAGTACAGCTTCTCTTAAAGGGCCGGTGTCCTTTCTACACTTTACCACTCTCCACCGGTATTATTATTTCTCCGCTCTCAAGTTCTACATTTCAGTTCATATTTCATCGCTCCCAAGTTCATTTATTATTTAACTGGTTCCAGCCAGTATCCACTCCGTGCTAACAACAGTCTGGTTCCAGCCAGTATCCACAGCAGCCGTTTTATCTTCAGCAACCCAGCTTTTCCTGGAACACCAGCTGGCACAATCCTGGGTTATCTCCATTGCTACAGTCGGGCCTGGTAAGGACTTTCCATCTAGAAGATCATAAGAACTATCTCACACTACCAGTGCCCTGTGGCTCCTGCCATCCTGTAGTACCCAGGAACTGTATTTATTCTTTGCTGACTTTTACGTTTTCTTTTACTGCTGCTGTGTTGCGGAGTTGTCATAATAAACATCATTGACTTTTATCCAAGTTGTCGTGGTCACGCCTTCGGGCAGTTATTATTCATGTTACTTACATGTCCAGGGGTCTGATACAACCTCCCAGGTTCCGGTACATCTCAGCCCCTACAACTGAGGCTGCCTCCCGTCAGCTCAGGCCCTCAGTTGTGACACTACTGAACCTGCCCTGCCATCATCTGAAGCAAGAAGTGGTAACGAGGTGGAATTCAACCCTCTATATGCTTCAGAGGTTGGAGGAGCAGCAAAAGGCCATTCAAGCCTATACAATTGAGCACGATATAGTAGGTGGAATGCACCTGTCTCAAGCGCAGTGGAGAATGATTTCAACGTTGTGCAAGGTTCTGATGCCCTTTGAACTTGCCACACGTGAAGTCAGTTCAGACACTGCCAGCCTGAGTCAGGTCATTCCCCTCATCAGGCTTTTGCAGAAGAAGCTGGAGACATTGAAGGAGGAGCTAACACGGAGCGATTCCGCTAGGCATGTGGGACTTGTGGATGGAGCCCTTAATTCGCTTAACAAGGATTCACGGGTGGTCAATCTGTTGAAATCAGAGCACTACATTTTGGCCACCGTGCTCGATCCTAGATTTAAAGCCTACCTTGGATCTCTCTTTCCGGCAGACACAAGTCTGCTGGGGTTGAAAGACCTGCTGGTGACAAAATTGTCAAGTCAAGCGGAACGCGACCTGTCAACATCTCCTCCTTCACATTCTCCCGCAACTGGGGGTGCGAGGAAAAGGCTCAGAATTCCGAGCCCACCCGCTGGCGGTGATGCAGGGCAGTCTGGAGCGACTGCTGATGCTGACATCTGGTCCGGACTGAAGGACCTGACAACGATTACGGACATGTCGTCTACTGTCACTGCATATGATTCTCTCAACATTGATAGAATGGTGGAGGATTATATGAGTGACCGCATCCAAGTAGGCATGTCACACAGTCCGTACTTATACTGGCAGGAAAAAGAGGCAATTTGGAGGCCCTTGCACAAACTGGCTTTATTCTACCTAAGTTGCCCTCCCACAAGTGTGTACTCCAAAAGAGTGTTTAGTGCCGCCGCTCACCTTGTCAGCAATCGGCGTACGAGGTTACATCCAGAAAATGTGGAGAAGATGATGTTCATTAAAATGAATTATAATCAATTCCTCCGCGGAGACATTGACCAGCAGCAATTGCCTCCACAAAGTACACAGGGAGCTGAGATGGTGGATTCCAGTGGGGACGAATTGATAATCTGTGAGGAGGGGGATGTACACGGTGATATATCGGAGGGTGATGATGAGGTGGACATCTTGCCTCTGTAGAGCCAGTTTGTGCAAGGAGAGATTAATTGCTTCTTTTTTGGGGGGGGTCCAAACCAACCCGTCATATCAGTCACAGTCGTGTGGCAGACCCTGTCACTGAAATGATGGGTTGGTTAAAGTGTGCATGTCCTGTTTTGTTTATACAACATAAGGGTGGGTGGGAGGGCCCAAGGACAATTCCATCTTGCACCTCTTTTTTCTTTTCTTTTTCTTTGCATCATGTGCTGATTGGGGAGGGTTTTTTGGAAGGGACATCCTGCGTGACACTGCAGTGCCACTCCTAAATGGGCCCGGTGTTTGTGTCGGCCACTAGGGTCGCTAATCTTACTCACACAGTCAGCTACCTCATTGCGCCTCTTTTTTTCTTTGCGTCATGTGCTGTTTGGGGAGGGTTTTTTGGAAGGGACATCCTGCGTGACACTGCAGTGCCACTCCTAGATGGGCCCGGTGTTTGTGTCGGCCACTAGGGTCGCTAATCTTACTCACACAGCTACCTCATTGCGCCTCTTTTTTTCTTTGCGTCATGTGCTGTTTGGGGAGGGTTTTTTGGAAGGGACATCCTGCGTGACACTGCAGTGCCACTCCTAGATGGGCCCGGTGTTTGTGTCGGCCACTAGGGTCGCTAATCTTACTCACACAGCTACCTCATTGCACCTCTTTTTTTCTTTGCGTCATGTGCTGTTTGGGGAGGGTTTTTTGGAAGGGACATCCTGCGTGACACTGCAGTGCCACTCCTAGATGGGCCCGGTGTTTGTGTCGGCCACTAGGGTCGCTTATCTTACTCACACAGCGACCTCGGTGCAAATTTTAGGACTAAAAATAATATTGTGAGGTGTGAGGTATTCAGAATAGACTGAAAATGAGTGTAAATTATGGTTTTTGAGGTTAATAATACTTTGGGATCAAAATGACCCCCAAATTCTATGATTTAAGCTGTTTTTTAGTGTTTTTTGAAAAAAACACCCGAATCCAAAACACACCCGAATCCGACAAAAAAAATTCGGTGAGGTTTTGCCAAAACGCGTTCGAACCCAAAACACGGCCGCGGAACCGAACCCAAAACCAAAACACAAAACCCGAAAAATTTTAGGCGCTCATCTCTAGTTATAATAGGAATATCACAGCACAAAGTAATGCACTCATTAAGCCATTGAGTAAGGGGGAGTGTTTCATGTAACTCACCAGGGCATGAGTGCAGGAAAAAAAATACATAAAAATAAAATGAGTGACACAAACTTTTTTTTTCTTTGCAGCCCTGAAATCTGTACACTGTAATTAATCTAATGGTAGCATCATTGGCGTATAAATAAATCTATAAACAGAAATATATCACATAAATCCCCAGTAATGTATCCTAATCTCAATGCCGTCATTAGACAAACTGTGCTCTGCATTCATCCTAAAGTACAGTACAGTATGTTGTCATTGTTCCAATTTTTCGTGCTGACGCCTGCACAGAGAATTCTGGAAATATATATGAATTTAGATGTAATTAATGGATCCCAGTAGTTCACGTAATCACAATGTACAGTAACTGTATGGCTCAGAAATCAAAGATTGAAAAAAAAATTGGCTGAAAAAGGTAATTTGCTGATTAAACATTGCGGTAATCCTCTGTCGGTTTTTAGTTCATTTTATTGGTGCATCCTGCTGTTTTAACAACCAATTAGCAGCAACACTGCAGTTATTTATGTACATGCGTTTTTTAGCAGGGTTCATGAAGGGCAATCAGCTTAAAATGTCTCTATATTTGCTCAAAAGTCATTCTATCACAAGCGCTCTTTAATTATCTTAGTCCCCTGTTACTTGTAGAAAATATGATGTTCTCTATCCTGTAATGTATACTTTTCTTCCCATGTTGAGCAATTAAGGATTGCTGCTTTCTTCATCAATAAAAGTGTCAGTAGGAGGTGTTAAAGCCCAGAGCGGCAGCAGGGATGCATTTGTGTTTGATGACTGGCCCAGAGAGTTAATATAGAAAATGGATCAGCTGATACTGTTCTAAAGCTGTATGACTAATTTAATTTGAACGAAACAAAAAAAAAAGAAAAAAAAAATCAAAGAGCCACCTAATTAATTGTTATCAATTTGCCTGGCTACAAGCAGACTTTTCTTCTTCTTTTTTCTTTCCTTTTTTACAGGATATGAACAAAATGACCTATAAACTTGTACCCTCAAGAATCTAATCTGCACATTGTACTTTTACTCTGAATAACAGATCATGAATTCACTAATTACACTAGAGATCTGCAGGTCATTATCCTGTGCTATATACCGCTTAACCAGTACAGAAATTTGTACATTCTGCAGAGAATTTCATACTTATACCCCTTTCACCACCAAACTCCTGGGTCTGACTCCATTTTAACTGTAACTTTGACCCGAATTACTTCCAGATCAGAGCTGTTTGGACTGCACACGGGTGCAGAAGAGCTGGGAGCCTCAGCAGCAGCATTCTCCCCAGTCCATATTTCTGCTCCACCCACCTATGTCAATGGCCCCACCCCCTGTTCAGTGTCATAGCAGAAGGATCCAGAAAGTTAAGATAATCCTGTGTGCAGGCAGGTAGAGTATGAGGATCTCTCCATGCTGTGAATGGGAGCTGGGTCAAATGACCCCGGTTACCCGTTTACACTAGAGATGAGCGGGTTCGGTTCCCTGAGAACCGAACCCCCCCCCGAACTTCACTACTCGAGCCCGGATCCGAGACCAGCTCGGGTTTTTCCGCCTGACTCGGAAACCAGAATGAGGCAAAATATCATCATCCCGCTGTCAGATTCTCGCAGGGTTTGGATTCAATATAAGGAGCCACGCGTCGCCACCATTTTTACTCTGGCATTGGAGAGTGTAGAGAGAGGATGTGTCTCCGTCCTCAGTGTCCTGCATCAGTTCAGTGGTAGTGTCTTGTGCTGCATCAGTCCAGTCACAGTGGTGGTGTCCTCTGCTGCCATATGTCTAGTGCTGCTGTACAAGTCCAGTCCAGTGGTGTTGTGTTGTGCTGCATCAGTTCAGTGGTGGTGTATTGGGCTTCATCAGTCCAGACACAGTGGTGGTGTCCTCTGCTATCATATGTCCAGTGCTGCTTAATAAGACCAGTACATTGCAATGGTCCTGTGTTGTCCTGCATCAGTACAGTGGTAGTGTCTTGTGCTGCATCAGTCCAGTCACAGTGGTGGTGTCTCCTGCTGCCGTATGTCCAGTGCAGCTGTATAAGTCCAGTTCATTGCAGTGGTGCTGTGTTATCCTGCATCAGTCCAGTGGTGGTGTCCCTGTGCTGCTGTATATGTTCAGTGATACTGCCGTATATGTCCAGTGATACTGCCATATATGTCCAGCGGTACTGTTGTATAAATCTAGTGACACTGCCGTATATGTCCAGTGGTACTACCATATAATTCAAGTGGTACTGGTGTATAAATCCAGTCCAGTGATACTGCCGTATATGTTCAGTGATACTGCCATATATGTTCAGTGGTACTGCCGTATAATTCCAGTGGTACTACCGTATAATTCCAGTGGTACTGCCGTATAATTCCAGCAGTACTGGCATATAAATCCAGTCCAGTGATACTGCCATATATGTCCAGTGGTACTGCCATAAAATTCCAGTGATACTGCTGTATAATTCCAGTGATACTGCCATATATGTCCAGTTGTACTGCCATATAATTCCAGTGAAACTGCCATATATGTCCAATGGTACTGCCATATAAATCCAGTGGTACTGGTGTATAAAGACAGTCCAGTGATACTGCTGTATAATTCCAGTGATACTGCCGTATAATTCCAGTGGTACTGGCATATAAATCCAGTGCTACTGCCATAAAAATCCAGTCCAGTGGTACTACCGTATAAGTCCAGTAGTACTGCTGTATAATTCCAGTGGTACTGGCATATAAATCCAGTGGTACTGCCGTAAATGTCCAGTGGTACTGCCATATAAATCCAGTGATACTGCATATAATTCCAGTGGTTTTGCCGTATAAGTCCAGTGATACTGCCGTATAAGTCCAGTGATACTGCCGTATAATTCCAGTGATACTGCTGTATATGTCCAGTGGTACTGCGATATAAATCCAGTGGTACTGCCATATAAATCCAGTCCAGTGGTACTGCCGTATAAATCCAGTGATACTGCCATATGTGTCTAGTGGAACTGCTGTATAAATCCCTGCCGTATAAGTCCAGTAGTACTGCCGTATAATTCCAGTGATACTGCCGTATAAATCCAGTGATACTGCCGTATATGTCCAGTTATATTGCCATAGAAATCCAGTGGTACTGGCATATAAATCCAGTCTAGTGGTACTGCCGTATAAATCCAGTGATACTGCCGTATATGTCCAGTGGTACTGCCATATAAATCCAGTCCAATGATACTGCCGTATAAATCCAGTGGTACTGCTGTATAATTCCAGTGATACTGCTGCATAATTCCAGTGATACTGCTGCATAATTCCAGTGATACTGGCGTATAAGTCCAGTGATACTACCATATAAATCTAGTCCAGTGGTACTGCCGTATAAGTCCAGTAGTACTGCCGTATATTTCCAGTGATACTGCCATATAATTCCAGTGGTACTGCAATATAATTCCAGTGATACTTCCATATATGTCCAGTGGTACTGCCATATAAATCCAGTTGTACTGCCATATAAATCCAGTGGTACTGGCTTATAAATAAAGTCCAGTGGTACTGCCGTATAAATCCAGAGATACTGCTGTATATGTCCAGTGGTACGGGCGTATAAATCCAGTCCAGCTATACTGCTGTATAAATCCAGTGATACTGCTGTATAATTCCAGTGGTACTGCTGTATAATTCCAGTGGTACTGACATATAATTTCCGGGGTACTGGTGTATAAATTCAGTCCAGTGATTATGCTGTATATGTCCAGTGGTACTGCCTTATAATTCCAGTGATACTGCCATATATGTCCAGTGGTCATGCCGTATAAAATCAGTGGTACTGGCATATAAATCCAGTCCAGTGATACTGTCGTATATGTTCAGTGGTACAGCCATAAAAATCCAGTGATACTGCCATATATGCCCAGTGGTACTGCCGTATAAATCCAGTGGTGCTGTCGTATAAATCCAGTCCAGTGATACTGCCGTATATGTCCAGTGGTACTGCCATATAATTCCAGTGATATTGCTGTATAATTCCAGTGGTACTGGCATATAAATCCAGTGCTACTGTCGTATAAATCCAGTCCAGTGATATTGCCGTATATGTCCAGTGGTACTGTCATATAATTCCAGTAATACTGCCGTATATGTCCAGTGGTACTGCCGTATATTTCCAATGATACTGCCGTATAAATCCAGTGGTACTTGCGTATAAATCCAGTCCAGTTATACTGTCGTATATGTCCAGTGGTACTGCCATATAAATCCAGTGATGCTTCCGTATATGTCGAGTGGTACTGTCGTATAAATCCAGTGGTACTGGTGTATAAATCCAGTCCAGTGATACTGCCATATATGTCCAATGGTACTACCATATAAATCCAGTGATACTGCCATATATGTCCAGTGGTACTGGCATATAAATCCAGTGGTACTGGCGTATAAATCCAGTCCAGTGATACTGCCATATATGTCCAGTGGTACTACTGTATAAATCCAGTGATACTGCCGTATATGTCCAGTGGTACAGCCGTATAAATCCAGTGGTACTGGCATGTAAATCCAGTACAGTAATACTGCCATATATGTCCAGTAGTACTTCTGTATAATTACAGTGATATTGCCATATAAGTCCAGTGGTACTGGTGTATAAATCCAGTCCAGTGATACTGCCATATATGTCCATTGGTACTGCCATATAAATCCAGTGATACTGCCGTATATGTCCAGTGGTACAGCCGTATAAATCCAGTGGTACTGGCATGTAAATCCAGTACAGTAATATTGCCATATATGTCCAGTAGTACTGCTGTATAATTACAGTGATACTGCCATATATGTCCAGTGGCACTGGCATATAAATCCAGTCCAGTGATACTGCCATATATGTCCAGTGATACTGCCGTAAATGTCCAGTGATACTGCCGTATATATCCACTGGTACTGCCATATAAATCCAGTGGTACTGCCATATATGTCCAGTGGTACTGCTGTATAAATCCAGTGATACTGTCGTATATATGTCCAGTGGTACTGCCATATATGTCCAGTGGTACTGCCGTATAAATCCTGTGGTACTGGCGTATAAATCCTGTCCTGTGATACTGCCGTTTATGTCCAGTGGTACTGCCGTATAAATCCAGTGATACTGCTGTATACTGTATGTCCAGTGGTACTGCTGTATAAAACCAGTGGTACTGGCATATAAATTCAGTCCAGTGATACTGCCGTGTATGTCCAGTGGTACTGCCGTATAATTCCAGTGATACTGCCGTATAATTCCAGTGATACTGCCATATAAATACAGTCCAGTGGTACTGTCGTATAAGTCTAGTGGAACTGCTATATATGGCCAGTGATACTGCTGTATAATTCCAGTGATACTGTTGTATAATTGCAGTGGTACTGTTGTATAATTCCAGTGGTGCTGGCGTATAAGTCTAGTGATACTGTCGTATAAATCCAGTCCAATGGTACTGCTTTATAAGTCCAGTGATACTGCCGTATAAGTCCAGTGGTATTGCCATGTAATTCCAGTGATACTGACGTATAATTCCAGTGATACTTCCATATAATTCCAGTGGTACTGCCATATAAGTCCAGTCAAGTGGTGCTGCCATATAAGTTCAGTGGTGCTGTCCTTTGCTGTACATTATTTACTCCAAATAAAGGGGTTATTAATATTTAATCCAAATAATTTTCACAGGGTTTGCCCTGTGTGGTGTAGAGGTACGCTCTACTGTACCGCATATTGTTATATAACTCCAGAAAAATAACGGAGAACAAAAATTTGGAGTATAAAATAGGGAAAGATCAAGAACCACTTCCTCCTAGTGCTGAAGCTGCTGCCACTAGTCATGACATAGATTATGAAATGCAATCAACTTCGTCTGCCAAGGACAATGCCCAATTTGATAGTAGAGGGCATGTAAAATCCAAAAAGCCAAAGTTCATTAAAAAGACCCAAAAAAAATAAATTAAAATGGACTGAGGAGAAATGTAAATTTGCCAATATGCCATTTATGACACGTAGTGGCAAGGAACAGCTAAGGCTCCGGACTTTGTTAATGACTAGTGGTTCAGCTTCACATGACAATGGAAGCCCTCATCCTCCCGCTAGAAAAATTATAAGAGTTAAGTTGGCAAAAGCACTGCAAAGAACTGTGCATTCTAAGATGGTATCACAAATCCCTAAGGAGAGTCCAAATGTGTCGGCAGTTGTGATGCCCTACGCAAGTGCTGGAAGGAGCACCCACGGTCCAGTTTCTGATATTCAAATTGAAGATGTTACTGTTGAAGTACACCAGGATGAGGATATGGGTGTTGCTGGTGCTGAGGAGGAAGTTGACAGTGAGTATTCTGATGGTGATGTAGTTTGTTTAAATCAGGCACCGGGGGAGACACCTATTGTCTGTGGGATGAATAAACCCATTGTGATGCCTGGGCAAAATACCAGAAAAGCCACCTCTTCGGTGTGGAATTATTTCTCCACAAATCCAGACAGGTGTCAAGCCATGTGTTGCATCTGTCAATCTGTAATAAGTAGGGGTAAGGATGTTAACCACTTAGGAACATCCTTCCTTATATATCACCTGCTGCACATTTATCAGAAGTAAGTGTCAAGTTGTGAAACTTTGGGTAAGAGTGTAAGCAGTCCACTGACACCTAAATCCCTTCTTCCTCTTGTACCCAAGCTTCTGCAAGCCACACCACCAACTTCCTCAACGTCAGCTTCCACCTCAGTCAGGAATGTCAGTACTCCTGCAGGCCATGTCACTGGCAAGACTAAGAAGTCCTCTCCTAACTGTGATACCCCCGGAGGATCCTTGAGTGGTACGACTACTGCTGCTGTTGCTGCTGGGAGTCGATCGTCATCCCAGAGGGGAAGTTGGATGACCACTTGTACTACTTCTAGTAAGCAACTGACTGTCCAACAGTCCTTTGTGAGGAAGATGAAATATGACAGCAGTCATCCTGTTTTAAAGCCGGATAACTAAGGCCTTGACAACTATGTTGGTGTTAGACATGCATCCGGTATCCGCCATTAGTTCAGTGGGACTTAGAGAATTGATGGAGGTAGTGTCCCCCTGTACCAAATCCCATCTAGGTTCCACTTCTCTAGGCAGGCGATACGGAGAATGTACAGAGATGTCATAAAAAGTGTCCTCATTGTCTTTAAAAATGAAGTTGTACCCACTGTCTACTTAACCAAGGACATGTAGACTAGTGGAACAGGGCAGACTAAGGACTATATGACTGTGACAGCCCACTGGGTAGATGTATGGCTTCCTGCAGCAACAACAGCAGCGGCACCAGTAGCAGCATCTCGCATACGCCAACTCGTTCCTAGGCAGGCTACGCTATGAATCACCGCTTTCCGTAAGAGGTACACTGCTGACAACCTTTTACGGAAACTGAAGGACATCATCGCACAATGGCTTACCCCTATTAGACTCTCCTGGGGATTTATGATATTGGGCAATGCCACCAATATTGTGCGTGCATTATATGTGGGAAAATTCCAGCACGTCCCATGTTTTGCACATACAATTAATTTGGTGGTGCAGAATTTTTTGAAAAATTACAGGGGCGTGCAGGAGATGCTGTTGGTGGCCAGAAAAATTGTAGGCCACTTTTGGCATTCAGCCACCACGTGCCGAAGACTGGAGCACCAGCAAACACTCCTTTACCTGCACCGCCATAACCTGAAACAAGAGGTGGTAA